>NC_141914.1:50523282-50826312 GCF_057802395.1 Ceratotherium simum simum
TATAATTGGCTATGAATATATAGGATTTAAAAGGATGCTTTAAGAAGAAAGACCACTGAAACAGTTGACAAGAAAAGAGAGTTATAAAGAACCAACTAAAAAGTTGTCTTCATTTCCTTATAAAAATCTCATGAGTAATGGGAATTTGAGGACTGCATTACACTGAATCCCAACTCTAGGGTGGACCGGAGTGAGCTGGGCTTTTTCAGATTGCCTCCATCTCTGCTTTGTTCTCTTCCTGCTTTTCTTATTCCTCTGCTACTTTGTTTCTTGGGCTCTGCTTCTTTGCAGTCCTTCTTGCTCATGGCTTCTACTGCCTTGTGGCTTCTGTTCTCTGTCTCTTTCTGTGAGTCCCCTGGCTTCCTCTCCACCCTACTGTTAGCTGAGTCTGTGCATCTCAAATGCCCCAAGTCAGGGGATCTTCTAGAGGGTCAGTCACCACCCATAGAGCATATCTGTTGGACTGAGCTCTGGCGCCAGTCAGTGCTGGCATAGAGATGGCTGTTCTGCTTTAGGAGCTGCTCCAGGCTCTACTCTAAGCAAATGTGGCCAGGGGATCCATGTCACATGATATCTACATTTGAGGAACTCCTCGAAGTGGTCTGTGGACACAGCTGGTACCAGTGTAACTGGCAGACCATTCCAGGAGAATGACTTTTGACGTCACTTCTAACACTAAGAGTCTATGACCACCAATTCAGAATGAGATTCAATTAGCATGTGATGGAGGAGTGTTACCTGCCAGGTATTCACACACACACCATCTCATTTATTGCTTGTAAAAAACCAGGTAGTGTTTTTATCTTAGTTCATTGAATATAAGATGTCACTAGTTGTGAGCTGAACCGTTATTTTATGTACCACGAAGATTGAAAGAATATTGCCAATTAAATTTTGACACAATATTCTCTTATCACTTATCTTTTTATGGTGTACATATCAAAATAACTTTCTTAGACATACAGACATAGCTTTTTACTACATACCATTTTTGTATATATATTGAAAGGAAAATATAACAAAGTAAACTAGTTAGGGTATTCTGAAAACCTCTTCACTTTCAGAGTCTGACTCTTCTGAATTACTTTTCTGTTGCGTTGTCCATAGATGCCTGTGTTTTTGCACTTGATATTGTCCTCTATACCATCAAGTGCGTTGGTAATTCTGCTGTTCTTTAAAAAGTGCTCCACTCTTGTCTCTGATATTTTCTTTCATGCTGCTAATACCCAACCCATTTTGCAGATTTTGATCCTAGGACCTTCTTTTTGTCTTATCAGAAGCTGTGGAAAATTTTCGACGCACAACCAGGACTCACAACCTTCCTCAAATTATTCTCAAATGGTCAGGAGGGCTGTCATTGTCCAGTCACGCCATCAGGAATAACAGTAAGTTCACACATCACAAGTAGTAACGCCCACGTCACAGCTCCCCTCTGGCTCTCCAAGACTGTAGAATGCTGCTGATTGTAAGATGTTAAAACGACAAAAGCGTATCTTAGAATCAACAAAATAGGTATCATTATCAATTTATAGATGAGGCTCAGGGCCATTTCACCTTGTTCCCTCTGGAAGAGCTGGGAAGAAAATTAGCAGTTACTGAGCATCTACTTGTTTGGGTGTTCTAGACACTTCATTTGTGTTATGTCATTAAATGCTTAGAGAAACTCTTTCAAGTATGTGGTGCTTCTACAGATGGGAAAATTAAGGCTAGAAGGTTAAATAATGTGCCCGCAATCATAGATCATCAAATGGCAGAGCCAGAATGTAAAGCCAGGCCCATCTTGTTCTGAGCTAGGCCTGTCCATAAAGGTTGGAGTGGGATTAGAAGATGGGACAAGAAAGACAACTAAGATTTGGAGAAAACGTTCTTTAACAGACCAGCAAACTACGTATCAAGGATGCCTGTGAATGAGTGGATGCGGCTCCCCCATGTCTGAGGTCTGGTGGTTAATGCTGCCTGCTTAGAATGAGAAACCAGCCCCTGGCTTGCTGCCTCTTACACCCTAGGCTTTGAGTGGGGTCTCATCAGCTCTCAAGGGCCTATCACATAGGAGAGTCACACTATGACAGTTACATTCTGCATTCACTTCTTATCATTTCGTCCAGCCTGCCTCAGATCTGACTGTGGCCTTCTACTGCGTCTAAAGCCCTTACTTGCTTTTTTCTGCTCTTTTGTCATAGTTGGTGGTGGTAGTGGGTTTGTTTATTTGGTCCTAAAGTACTAAAAGGATTCCATTTCATAAGGAGATCCCAGAGACAAGATTTAAATGATTTTCCTCTCATTTCATTCAACAGATAGACAATAATGAACCAGGAAGTTATTTAGTATAAAAAGAACTTGAAATGGGAGCACAGCTGTTTCAGAGTGTTGTTCCTGAGATTAAAATTTCCACTGTGGGCAGAGGGGAAGGGCTGGATTATTATTTCAGATTACATTGTTGCTCTGAGCTCCTCAAACTCTTGGCAGGCAGTCAGGCGGCTGTGTGTCTAAAATGAAAAGGCAAAGGGCAAGAAGTCAGACCAAACGGGGCTAGAGCTCGCCACGAGCTGGGAGTGTTTGATGAGATTCACTTCTCAGCTCCCGTTGCCCAGATGTTCCAGAGGTGTAGCTGTAGGAAGCGGGGCCATCTGCCACTCCTATGAAGCCACAGCAGACAGACTAATTCCCAGCTCCATGAAATGCCATTGGGCAGAAGTGGACTCAAGGTCGCTCACCCTCTCCTGGACTCCCTTCCATGCTGGGGAGAAGCAGTTCACGGAGAGGTCTCTGTCGAGCTCTGTGAGATGGGGTAGATTTCAACAACAACACTAAGTGGCTACCAAATATTAAGAACATACCATAGTTTGGATGTTTCACACTTTTCATCTCATTCAAGCCTCACAACTGTCCTATGAATATCTATTATTATTCCCATTTTAAAGTGAAGATACTGAGATTTGGAGTGGGTTAAGCAACTTGCCAATATTTGCACAGCCAGCAAACAGCTGAGTTAGCACCCGAATCAAGGTCTGAGCGACTGCCCAGACTGTCCTTCTGTCTGCTAGGCTGCACCACCTCACCATTTGGAAAACCAGGGCCTGGACTGGCCATACCTATGGTGACTAAGCAAAGATTTCTACTCCAGAGAAAAATAAAGTAAAACGTCTGCAGGTTGAGGTGAGCTCTACTTCAGTTCATAGAATCATATGTTTTAAAACAAACAAATTAATAAGCAAAAACAAGAATTTTGTATTTTCTCCTACCTTGAAGGCTGTTAGCCTGAGTTTTCCGTTGTTTGAGCTGGGTGCTAACCCCTTCCTTTTTCTTCAGCTCTCTCTTTGACTACCAGCTCCTACATCCCAACCAGCTCCTACATCCCAACCAGCTCCTACATCCCAACCAGCTCCTACATCCCAACCAGCTCCTACATCCCATCCAGCTCCTACATCCCAACCAGCTCCTACATCCCAACCAGCTCCTACATCCCAACCAGCTCCTACATCCCAACCAGCTCCTACATCCCAACCAGCTCCTACATCCCAACCAGCTCCTACATCCCATCCACCTCCTACATCCCAACCAGCTCCTACATCCCATCCAGCTCCTACATCCCAACCAGCTCCTACATCCCAACCAGCTCCTACATCCCAACCAGCTCCTACATCCCAACCAGCTCCTACATCCCAACCAGCTCCTACATCCCAAGCAGCTCCTACATCCCAACCAGCTCCTACATCCCATCCAGCTCCTACATCCCAACCAGCTCCTACATCCCAACCAGCTCCTACATCCCAACCAGCTCCTACATCCCATCCAGCTCCTACATCCCAACCAGCTCCTACATCCCATCCAGCTCCTACATCCCAACCAGCTCCTACATCCCATCCAGCTCCTACATCCCAACCAGCTCCTACATCCCAACCAGCTCCTACATCCCAACCAGCTCCTACATCCCAACCAGCTCCTACATCCCAACCAGCTCCTACATCCCATCCAGCTCCTACATCCCAACCAGCTCCTACATCCCAACCAGCTCCTACATCCCAACCAGCTCCTACATCCCAACCAGCTCCTACATCCCATCCAGCTACTACATCCCAACCAGCTCCTACATCCCATCCAGCCCCTACATCCCAACCAGCTCCTACATCCCAACCAGCTCCTACATCCCAACCAGCTCCTACATCCCAACCAGCTCCTACATCCCAACCAGCTCCTACATCCCATCCAGCTCCTACATCCCAACCAGCTCCTACATCCCAACCAGCTCCTACATCCCAACCAGCTCCTACATCCCATCCAGCTCCAGGCTGTCTGATGTCCTGACTCTTACCTTTTTGACCCCTGGCCTCCATCCTAGCTCTATCCTGGCTCACCCCAATTTGAAAACCTACTCCTTTGGCACATTTCATACCTGTAGCTATTATCTGAACACCTCTTCCATTGAGTTCAGCCGACCAAGTTGGCAAAACAGCTCCAGACAGAGGGTCTCTGGGAAATGGGTGGGAGTTGAGAAGATGAATCTCCTCGATTTCCCCACAAGGCCTTGATCTTCACATAAAAGCAGTTGAACGGGAACAACCAGGACACAAAAAGAACTGTATGGTAAACCAAATTTGAGTGGTCAAGTTCTGTTGGAATTCTGTGATTGATTGTTGGGTCTCTAATGTTAGAGAGCTGGCACCAGAGATGTCTATAGAGATTCAGGTCTGCTTAGTCCTGGTTCAAGGTTCAGTGGTGGGGCTTCTAGGCATAGAAGAATAGGAATCATTGGAGTGTGTGTGTGTGTGTGTGTGTGTGTGTAAATGTGGAATTCTGACTGAGCAGGTGAGGTGCGGGAAGATTGTGTTGGAGGAAAACTAGAAGCTGTGATTCAAGAAGGAAAAGGTAAGCAGATACAGGGTATTTTAGAACTTTGAATAATCTTTTCCTCTCATTCTTTATCTTTTACTTTCATAATCCCTTCTTACTTTTTCCTCATTGGTCAATTTATTCACTCAACAGATACTCTATTATGTCTGAGGTCCCAGGACTCTGCATTCACTTTACACAGGGAAAAAGTTCATTCTCATTCAATTTCCTTGTGAAGAAGAGCATTATTTGAAATATGACTCCACATATCCTCCCTGGAGTGCATTATTGACTCTTTACTGCATCATCTCACTCCTCAAGACATTTCTCCTCAGGGAGGCCCAATAAATGCTTAGCTGCCTCCCACGAAGGAAGTCGGAGGCAAGATTCAGACCCACCATCCATCTAGAGACACATGTTGTTACCTCAGTGCTGTACGTTCCAAACGAGGCTCCTGGCGTAGCAGCCTGAGAGATTTGCCAGTTCTGAATGACTGATTTGCCCTTCCACTGGCATCCCATTGTTGCTAAAATCAGGGACAGAAAAGAAATAAAAAAAGAAGAGAGGAAGAGAATGGTGAGAGGAAAAAGGAAGGGATGGGAAGGGGAGGAGTAGAGGAGGGAAAAGAAGGGAAAGGAAGGAAAGAAAATAGGCATTTCCCCTTGCTGGTCTGAGGAGAATAATTCACTGGGTCATGAAGAGCATCTTAATCTAGGGTCCAGTTGTGTGTGTGTATGTTTACATGTATGCGTGTGTGTGTGTGTTTAGGCACAAGAGCACATGTGTAGTTTTTACTACTGCTTAGAAGTCTTATTAAAATTGATCACATTTGATGCATGACCAGGGTGCTGTCTATGTGCCTTACAACTAAGGTACAGTTACGTTTAATTTACTAAATAAGCCAAGCTGAATAGCTACCAAAACTGAAAATGAGATGCCCCTCTTCCTTGGTTCTGACTTAACATTCCTTGATTGAGTTACTGACAGGTCTGTTTCCATTTAGACCTATTTTTTCTTTCCAACAAGGGTCAGTTCTGGTCTAGAGAGACCATATATTTTCAACTTCTATCCAAATTGAATGTCTTGGTGACTATACTAGTACAGAGGGTAATTACCAGGCTGAATAAGGTACAAAGGCATCCTGTATAATAACTAGCTGCCTCTCTTCCCATTTGGTCTTCAACCTCAGGGTCAGCCAGAGACTCTCCAAAGCTTTGCAGGGACAAATATATCACTGCTGTGTCTTAGTATCTATGAGTCTTAGCATCTGTTTCTCTTGTTCTAAGTTTTCATCAGAAAACTGACTCCTATGCAAGAAATTTTGCTTGAAAGAGTTCAGCTCTGCATTCTTGGTCGTTCTATTATAATGTTCACCAGAACTTGTTACTCATTATATGAGTCTGGTCAATGAGTCACCACTGACATTGCCGTTACTCGTGTGCATGCTTGTTTTACTCCCACAGGTTATGACACTATAGAGGGCAAGACCCTGTCCTTCTATTCATCTTTCTATGCACTTAGTAGACTCTCAATAAATCTTTGCTGCAGAATCCCTGTGTGGTTGTTATCTCTAAACAAATGCTCTTCAAGAATGGGTAAGAATTTTCAGGTATTGACAAATGGTATTCCTTTTGATAGAGACAAGTTCCAAATTGCTGAGTAGTTTTGAATTTGCTTAATGGTGTCAGCTTGGGTACAGCATCATTATTTCCAGCAGTGCATACCATTTTTAAGTACTTACCACCTGCACTATGTTTGACATGTAACTTTTTTCTAATCTATTCAATAGAAAATGGATACACATTTTATTACTTTCGTTTTAAAGAAGAAGAAGTTGAAGCTCAGAGAGATTATGTAACCTGCCCAAGATTACACAGACAGTGAGCAGTGTTGTTGGGATTCTTACCCCAGTAGGTCTACATTTTCTTACTTCTTATAACCAAACTCCAAAGAAGAAATAGAAACTCCAAAGTTACTTGGGTTGTGTAATTTATGCAGTAGGTAGCTTTTCTGGAAGCAAAACCATTTTACTTTCATATACCATTTTAGAATGTATTAAGTACCTATGCACACATTGCCTTATTTGATCTTCTGCCGAACCTTATGAGATATTATCTTCATTTTTATAGTCTAGAGAATTTTATTGGATCAGAAAGATTGGAAAACCTGCCCCAGGATACATGGACAGAAGTAGCATAGCCAGAACTAATCACAAGATTTTTGTAGTTTCCACCACAAGATTCAACATCCCAAAGATAGCCAGGAATCCTAAAAGACTGAACAGAGAAGCAGTCAGCAGACGGGCTCTAGTCTAACACTATGGAAACAGAATCGAAAGTCAAATATGTGCTAAAATATAATGCTTCAAGCATGCACACTTAAAGAACATATATAGCAACCACACTTCAGTGGTGATTGGGCATGGTTTCCATAGCAATATGATCTATTTGCAGTAGAATTTGTCAACTTAAAATAGTAGGTTTCCCCTCATTAAAAAAAAAAACAAATAAGAAGTTCACCGATATTTGTTTTTCCATTATACAAGGATCATAATGTTTGGTTATGGCAAAGAGACAATAATTCTCACCACAGAGCAAACAGGAAATAAGGTCACCACTGTTTGTCTGGAACAAAATGGATTCCTGTTGATCTTGAGGAGCTGCAGCAAACAAAGGACACAGTGCCAGCCGTGCCATGCCAAGGCTGAAGGTCGATGCAGTGCCAGCAAGTTTACTATGATACACAGAAGTTTAAAGTGGCCTTCCTTAAGTAGAAAAAAAATTTAAAGAGAAAGAAGAAGGATTTTCTCCAGGAAGGAGCACTTAGCCTTGAAGGGAGCAGGGAAGCCTAGAACTAGAAGCAAACAGCAGTAACGAAAGCCAACATTTAGTGTGTTCTTTCTGTGTCAGACACCGTTCTAAGATCCTCCTAGAATGACCTCAGTTACTCTTCCCAACAGCCCCGTGAGGTAGGTACTATTACTATCCCTGATTGGCAGATGGGAAAACCAATGCACAAGCAGTTCCTTATCTTGCCCGAGGGCTCACAGTTGGAGAATGGCAAAGCTAGGATTTGAGTTCTGGAAGTCTGGCCCTGGAATCTACACTTTTAACCACTCTTCTACAGAGACAAGGAAATAAAAAAGAGAAAGTTTCTTACCCAAGCTCCCACAGTGGTTAAGTGATCGAACTTAAGATCTCAGACGGCAGGTTCACTGGGATTTCCATCTTGCCAGGCTGGCTCTTCAAGCACAGGCTAGGGAATTAGGAGGAGGAAGAGGCTGGTGAGAAGCAGGGTGATGACAGCACTAAAGGCACCTATTTTCTCATGGCTTTTAATAAACACACTCATCCCTCTGATTTCAAGGAGTTCTCTCCAAAACTCCCTCACAGCCCAAACCCTGCTAAAGCTACTTTAAGGGTGTGCCCAAGTTGGGGTGGAGCTACAGTTTGAGTAGCTAATCATTATTGAGCCTCAGATTTGAACTTGAAATGCCTTTGTCATACAGTGATGGTTGTGTTTGGAGGGATGGGGTTTTGTCTGCATTCCTTGTAGCCAAGGAGTGATGATGCTATAAAATGGCTGCATTCCACACACCAGCTATCTTTGCTGACCTTATAGATAAAAATATCTTGATTAAAAACAGGGACTGTGGTAGCTACTTGATGAGACTGAAAACCAAAAAAGTTCATCTGTGAGCTGGAGTATGAAGATAAACTGGGGAGAGGCAGTTTTGTATAGTGATTCATAATGTTACACCTACCAGGGGTCAAATCTCCCCTCTAATATCTCCTAGGTCAGTAATCTTGAACAAGTTGTAGAACCCCTCTGAGCCTCAGTTTCCTCCTCTATTAAATGGGGCTAATAATACTAGCCTCATAGTGTTGTCAAAATTAATCAAGATAGTCAATACAAAGCACTTAGAACAGTATCTGGCACACTGTAAGCCTCACCCCCTGCTTCCTTTACCCTTTGCATCCAACAATACTGAACTTCTCTTAGTTCTCCCAAGTGCCATATTCTCTCAGCCTTCAACTCTGCCTAGGAGGCTTTTCCCCTATTTGTCCCCTTGAAAAACCCCTCTTTGTTCTTCAAGTTTAGCTCAAGTGCTGCCTAACTCACCCAGGCAGCCTCACATATCTCTTCCATCCTTCCACTGATTCTAGTAATCCACCATTACAATGCTCATTAAATTGTAATGATCTGCCAGCACGTCTTTCTCTTCATTCCGCTCCCTGAGTGTACATTAATCCTTGGTGCCCAGTGCAGAGTCTGCTCATGAGGGGCATTCAATAAACTGTTGTTGAACAGATGGACAGGCAAATACTGAGTTTCAGTAAAAAGTCCTGGCTTATGTTCAACAAAATAAGAAAATCTTCTGGAGGTCTTAACAACCTAATACAGTCAATCAGGAAGTCTCTAATCATAAAGTCTAATGTACATTTCCCATCTTGGTTTCAATTGAACGCTAAAGCTTTAGAAATTATAGTCCAAATATAATTAGACCCAAAAGAGATTCTAGATCATTTTGTGACAGAAAGAGACTCATGAAGCCAGTGAAAGGAGGCTGAGATCATGACCCAACTTTCACCAGAGAAATTCCACAGGATTCAAATTCATGTCCCATACAGCAAATTATCATTGATTTTTTTGCCACCTAGTTAGTATTCTGAATAATAATGCACTAAGAGACATGGGTATATAAAAGCACATCAAGAATAACTAACTAGGTATTGTCTTTCACACTAAACTATGGAAATAGTTGTACCCCTTCCGTTGTTCCAAAGGGTTATCCAGTTCTTGGGCAGTTTCACCGTAGTGGAAACAGAGCTACAAGCTAAGTCTGGAAAGCAGCCCATCCACACAGTTCAAAGCTTCTCTGGCCTAGATTGCTCTAGCAGGCAGGATACCAGCAGATTGATGAGGGCAGAATATTTCCACATTTTCTAAATGAGAACTGGGGGAATATACACTAAAGAAAAACTTTGTAAAGACACACTGCAGAATGCCGCCCTCATGTACCTTGCTGACTAGCCAGTGGAAAACTGCATCAGCCCACAACCAATGGAGAGCGTGGAAGTCAGTGGTATCAGGGTTGAGGCCGGGTACCCCAGAGGCTTCTGGGTAAAGGCCCT
The DNA here is from genome assembly GCF_057802395.1 of Ceratotherium simum simum. Classification (NCBI taxonomy): domain Eukaryota; kingdom Metazoa; phylum Chordata; class Mammalia; order Perissodactyla; family Rhinocerotidae; genus Ceratotherium; species Ceratotherium simum. Next base: position 50,533,248 of record NC_141914.1, read on the forward strand.
GCAGTGCAGACAGAAAGGCAAAACTTACTCTCAGACAAGTCCCACAAGAATTTCTCACCTGTGGCTGGATTATGAGGATACCTCAGGCTTGGAGGGGACTCCGAGGTCCCACAATTTCTTTTATAGACTACTGCTGCTTTTGTAGACTCCATCTGCAATGTCAGATTCAGAAGGTGTGTGTGTGCGTGTATGCATAAGAACACCACCATGTATTCCTCAACATATGGGACAAACTGATTCTTTTTAAAACATCGATACTGGGAAGGCAGAAGTGTGTCCAGATTGAGACCCACAGAATCCAGTTTCCAGAGTTTTGTCTGGCCGGACCGAGGGTAGCTGTGCGGGTTGAAGTACGCAAGCTGCAGAATTTGTGAAAAGACTGAAATCATGGCAGGTCCAGAAACTGATGCTCAATTCCTTTTCACCGGTATTAAAAAACGTTTCAACTCTTCTACTCTCACAGGTAGAATGAACTGTACACTGACCGCACATGGAGGCATTGCTTGGATGCTCTTGGACTTCAAGTGAAGGTCTAAAGAATCTCCAGCTGTGAAAGCAACATATGGATTCTAAACTCTCTGCCCCTCACGTAAGTTCCCACACCTGGAGAAGCTAATGTCAACTCATCATGTGATATTCAATTTGTACAATAAATTATGAACCTGGGGGAAAAAAGAATCCAGTTTACATTTCTCATCATTTTCCCGCTTGGTTGTTTTTAGGTTTTCATAGGACAATGGTTGTTCCCTCCTCTGATATTTCCTTCGACGTGCTGGGCACTCGATGCGAGTAATGCTTCTACTGTCTATCTGCTCCCTCACTGATTCCTCCCCAGGGTGGAGTGACTGCTCTTACTGGTGACTTTGGGAGAGGAACCAGGCAAAGGGGGCTCAGTCCTTTCCTCTCTCCTTCCTCTATGGAGTCAGCTGGGTTCTGTTCTGATTCTCTGTGCTAGAAGTTTTTCGGTGGGAGACTCCATGTAAGGAGGCTAGTGGCTGTCCTGATGAGCTTGTGACCAGGTGGGTAAGTCTGCCTGATTCTGGGGTGCAGCATTAGGAGGCTCATTCTTACTGTACTTAAACCACATTCACAACCTAGTCTTTGCCAGCAAAAGAACTGATACATTGGACTCTATCTGCCCAACGGTTCTGTGTATCCCAATTGGTTCAAAACTGGGTCAGGGAATGGGGTATACTTATAGGCTCCCTAAAACCCCAATAGGTTTGTAGACACAGTTAAAATTACCCGTGGTGTTACCACCTTGTCTTTGCCACAGCAGGACAGATGGCAGCGTCTAATGGGTGTCCACTGGCCCATCAGGGAGGCGCCCAGTAATCAACTGGTTCTCCAGGATAAAAACCCTCATCTGCTGTGTTTGCTAGTTTCCATGGTGCAAATACCACACCATGGCTGATTTCAAGCTACCCTTGGGACATCGTTGAACAGGGTTGGGAGGAGATGTCCACAATCTGCTCTCTGCAGCCAGTAAGGAGCCAACTCTTCCAACTTGCTGCACCTCTCTAGCACCGGAAAAAACATCCTTCCAGAGAGGCAGATGCCTCTGGCCGTGGTTAGATGCACACCTCTCAGCTGGAATTCCTGTTTGGTGATTGTTTGCTGCCCTAATTGAGAACTGGCTCAACCGTAGGGAAAGGCCGAGCTTTTCTGCCATATACGGTGGCAAGTCTACCGTCGGTTCAATACATAATTAAAAGAAACAAAATGAGAACAAGGTCACCTTGCAGGTGGCCACACCAGGATCCAGCCCAGCGTGGATTAGAAAGACTTTCTTCCCAAGTTCCTGCAGTTGCGCAATTCCTTGGTCTTATATTGGAGTTTGGTCATCACTTCCCCATCATATCAGAAAGGTCATTTTTCTGTCCCTAGTTCTGATTTTGTAAGTGACAGAAATACTGGAGTTTGAATTCTCTTGATAGTTGAGTGATCAGAGGCTGGTTGCTTACACCATCCTGACCTTTACTTTCCATATTCGAAAAAATGGAGATTGTGATATTTTCCCAGAAGGTTGTTGGAAATATTATAAATGATGGTTCTAAAACAGCTAGGATGGTGTGTGGCATGCAGTAGGCATACAATAAATGGTAGAGATTTAATCACTCCTTTGTTGGTGGCCAGGGTGCCAACACAGCCCAAGGAGTTGGGGTGGTGAGCAGAGCTCAGTGAATGCAGTTCCTTTTGATTCTCTTCCAATTTCCTCAGTGTGTGATGTTTACGTCAGTTTTGCCCACTTTGCCAGACTGCACACTGTCCTTCTTCCAATTCCGTCTTCTTCTGGCCCTCCCTCTCAGATCACTCCTAAGGGTCTATGGGAACCGTAAGCAGAAGTGTGTGGAGGCAGGGCCCTCGCTCCCAGCAGTGGATAAAGAAAAAAATGTCCTTAACATGCCCATATTATTAGCACTTTTTCATGTTTTAAAATATACATTTTGAGTGCAGGCATAATATTCCATTTAGTAGACACACCATATTTTGTCATAATTTAACTAGATCCTCAATTAGGTTGTTTTCAATATTTCACTATTATAAAAAATACTTTATTGAACATCTATGTGCAAAAAATTTTGCCTACATTCAAATTATATCTGAATATATAATACATATAATATAGAAGGGGATATATATATATTCTATAAAATGTTATAATATTTTTAAACGTAGCAAGCAGGAAATGTGTGCCTACAAGAAACACTTCTGAAGCCATTCCAAGCCCCACCCAAGGAAAGTTCTCTTCATAGTCAACCCACAGTGATCTTCCAGACTCATTCCTTCCTCCCTCAATACTTCTCCCATTATTTTTATATATAACTTCCTAAAATAATCCAGTAGATCCAGAACAAAAAGACACCTTGGGATCTTAGTAAATCCGTTTCTTAGATTGGATTCCCCAAGAAAGCACCATGAAACAAAGATTCAAGTGCATGTAGTTTATCTCTAGGTGAAGGAGTGGGAAGACGAGATAAGGAAGAGAAGGAAGCCAATAAAGGATGCCGATCAAGCCAGTTACCACTATGGGCAACTGGAACTTAATCTCCTGAGGGAACCACTTTGGAGCCAGTGTAAACATATGCCTCAGGGATATCCCACCCTAGGGACAGGGGACCTGAGGGATTTATTCACCAAATCCTGTTAGTCACTGATTGAGAGCCCCTGCTGGAGGACATTAATACCCTAGCACTTCCTGTGGCACAGGTGAGCAATGTGGCCTCTGTGGCCAGGGAAAGCCCTCAAACAAAGGAATGCAAGTATTGGTAGTTGGAAGTCCACTGGCAAGCACTGAAGTTGTAGGTGTGAGGGCATATGGGTGAGACCCCAACAGCATCAGCTAGAATCTACCCCAGGGAACACACAGCTGAATTCCTGGAATGTGGTTGTTGCTTTAAGTCGTGACAAGCCAGTCCTTATAAGAGGACATTCATGATTTAAAAGCCATGCTCTCCACTCTATTGCATACCTATTGAATATTGGGTAAGCTATGAAAACAGACCATAACACAATAGGACACAGTAGGTGTGGCTTCACATCTAGGAAGATGACAATCATTAATTTAACAGACATTTATAGAGAGTCTTTTAGTCTGTCAGGCTCGATGGTAAGCATTAGAATACAAAGATGAATTCAAGACCATCCCTGCCTATAAGGAGCTTACTTTACAGTCTGGTGGAAGAGACAGAACCCTCAGACCAGAAGGTGGGATCACAGAGCAGAGGAGACCCGTGGCCTGATGTCCAGGTAGACGACTTGGGAGGTAGCAATACCCCAGAGAAGAAATACTTACTTGTATGTCTAGGCAGACAGGGCCTCAGAGAGCCTCACAGAGTCCCCCAGCCCCAGCGTGGTCCAGAAGTGGAGAATGGTCCCAGGTAATCCCCAGAGGTGCTGCAGGATGAGTATTATGTGCCCAAAGGGGCACGAAAGCAGCAGAGAAAATTGTTAGGCATGAAGGGTGTTGGTTATGAGACTGAGGAATGCTGGATGTGACCGGAGGGCAGGATGGATGGCTTAGTGGGCTCCAGTGCTAACAGACAACAACTAAGAACCAGATGCCCCCCCACCCCACCTCAAAGTCCTCCCAGGGCTTGGATGGAACGAGAAGTTGAGAGAGAGGCAACCTGGATTGACTAAGAGTCCTACCTCTGGCAGAATGAGGTCTTGTCCTACAAATTCCATTGAGTTTTAGACAAATGAAGCAGAACGTTTCTTCTGTACTCAAGTTTGTGGGTTGAAAGCTGTACCCATTGCCCATCATGTTGTTCTCATCAACAAATCTCCCAGAGTGGTGAAGTAAAGAGAGACTAGTTTCTGAAGTCAGACAGACTTTGATCCAAGTCCTAACTCTGCTGATTCCAGTCCCCATTCAATGTGATTATGGGCAAATTAACAGTATTTAAACCCTTTGGAGTGTCAGTTGCCTCACTTGTAAAATGGTGGTTAGTGTGAGGATTAGTAAGACAAAATAGAAGATCATTTCCTGGGGAGTCTGAGCAGAGGAGGCTTCCAGAGGGGAGCGGTGTGATGCTGTGATCCCTGGCTTCATGTACTGCATGACGATGTCACCATGGCTCCTGGACAGAGGGGAAGGAACCCTGATGGATGGGCCACAGTGGCTTTGCCCAGACTGCTTGACATTGTGAAGACCTCATAGACTTCATGGAGACATTCCAGATGCACAAGCTGAGAGGGGAGTTCGGAAAGGAAAGGCCCTGCTAGAGGAACAGATGGCACGGAGAAATCTTCTTAGAGGAGCTATTGTGTCATCCTCGCCTTTCTTTCTGCAGATGCAATTATATCAACTCCCAAGGATGAGGGAATTTTCCACAAATCAACAAGCATTTCCAAAGAATAAAAATTTGACGTGTGTGTGTGTATCATACCAGTTTTAAGGTGATGAATAAGCATTGCAAATTCTGATTTTTATTATGAGAAACACTAAATAGAATGTATTATTTTCGTATACATGCTTATGTGTCTAAAGATTTAGGGTTTTATATAAGATGCTATTTTTTTCCCTCTTTCAGATACACCCAGATGTTTTTAATCTATGCAAAGTAATGATGGATCTGTACTGCATTCTTCAACTGATTTGCAAGATGTATTTATATAAAAGAGTTTTAAAAACACAACTCTTTCAAAATTTATTTTTTACCATATCTTATGGGCTGGAAAATTATTTTTCTATTATTTTTCTCTTTGGAGTTAAGATAACCAAACTTCAAAAATATTGTTAATCGGGACAAATCAAGTCTCAGGAGTTTTGGAAACAATTGCCTTCTGCAATATGTGTAAAAATATTATACACAGTTAGTGCTCAACAAAAGTTATTTTCCTCCCTTCTCCCCCCATTGCCAGCGGCCATCTGGGAAAGAACCCCACTTTCTCATCATTCTTGCATATTGGCATTCCCATTCGTGGTCTGCCTCAAAACATGAAATATCTTCAGATATTTCTCCTTAAACTGCACCAGCTGCAGGGAATGCAGAGAAGGCTCCATCACTGCCCTAAGAAGCTGACAGGCTAGAGGGCAAGAAAGACATGCAAACCTTGGCAGACTGGCAGTCTGACACTCACCTGTCTGGATTTAATTCCACAGTTCCCTGTTACATTATACAATGACCTTCTCACCTGGCTGGCTCCCCATTGGCTTTCTTCTTCCTCAGGCCACCCGGTCCAATGAATGAGGTCAACCCCTAGCAATTAGGCCTGCCTCACACAAGTCCTTCAGACTCGAAACTGCAGAAGACAAACAGCTCCAGGGTTAGGCTTGATAGATTCCTTGAACAGGCTTTCTAGATGAAGGAGAATCTGCTCCTGAATTGAAGAGAGAGAGACTTTATAAAGCAATGATTCTAAATTAGAAAAAAGAAAAAAAAGCAATGACTTTATATGTAGCAAAGATATCTGCCTACTCAAAATTTAGATTTTAGGAAAGAAATTCCCTGACTCTCTTTCATTTTTATCCTTCTAACCTTTCATTAATAAACGCATAGAGGCTGCCTGCCTTGGGCCAGTCACTGTATAGGCATGGGTTAGGATGAGGTAAACATGGTACCTGCCCTCAAAGAGTTCATGGTCAAGTGGAGAAGAAAGGCAAGTCAACAGACAATTAGAGGAGAATGCAATGAGGGCAACAGCAGAGTCATGCACAAGGAGCTTCAAATGGGGATCGCCTCATTCGAAAATTTGCCCTCTCATGGTGTGCCCCTGGCCAAGTTAATCTCCATTACTGTAAGAGCAGTGATCCTGGCACAGAGAACAAGAAGTTATTTTTCCTCATTTCTATTAGGCTCCCCAGTGAGGTGGAAGTGGTGTGTCTTAATGTTTGCATTCTCCCTGCTAATGCCGTAAGGCTGTTGAGAAACTGGTCTCAATCTAGCAGTCTCCTGGACTCTGTATTCTATGTCCCTGAGGACATCTCAGGAAATGGCAACAGCAGGACTGTCATCGGCATTGTCAAAGCTCCTCCCGATAAAGTCTGGTGTAGGACCGTTTTTGTCCACAGTGAAGGGAAGCTTACCTCCTCGTATATCTAGTCTTGGTCCATTGGTATCCCCGTAACAGTTGGTGCTCATCACCACTTCCTTGCTTATCACCATCCCTAAGCTGGATTTGGTCTAGTAGAAAGCCCTGATTTTCCTCCAATTCTCCCTTTCTTTTCTTTTCTTTTTTTTTTTTTTTTGGTGAGGAAGATTAGCCCTGAGCTAACATCCCTTGCCAATCCTCCTCTTTTTGCTGAGGAAGATTGGCTCTGGGCTAACGTCCATGCCCATCTTCCTCTACTTTATATGGGACGCCACCACAGCATGGCTTTGATAAGCAGTGCATAGGTCCACGCCTGGGATCCGAACCGGCGAACCCTGGGCCACCAAAGCGAAGCGCGCAAACTTAACCGCTATGCCATGGGGTGCCCCCTGAGCCTGTTTATTCTCGTAATGGGACTGGTGAGCTGAGGGGCTGAGGAGATTCTCTCAACTGATTCCAACTCAGAGAACTAAGAGATGGGGCATGTCTCTCTTTTGGGTCCCACCGCTGCCCTGTCTAAAGTAGGAAGCTGACCTTTGTGGTGCTGGAGATGGAAACAGGGTTGGAAGAAAAGATTCAGGAGAGGCCCTGAAACGTGTGGCAGAACGGGAAGCAGGGGAGAGCAGCTGGCAGTGGGCCTGGGGGGGTGGAGGTGGAAGTTGGAAGGAAGTCTCATCAGCCAGGCAGAACTCAGCACACAGAGGAACTATATAGATGGTGAGCTTCAAAGTGCTTTTTAAAAAAAACTTATAAAATTCTTAAAATAACATTTAAAAATAAATAGAAATCAAGCTTGAAATACTTTATGCTTTGAAACTGACAGTTGTTTATACATTTTTTGGTGAGGATGAAAACTCATTTACAAATTGTAGGAGTTGCTGGAAACATCACCTTAGGTTCTAAGGAGGAGTTGTTTATGAATTTAGAGGAGCTTCTCAGAAAACTGTTTTCTGGTTGAAAAAGGTTTTTACACTGCTGTGTGACTGTAGTGTGACCACAGTGTTACTTTTTCTGGTTTTGCTCTATGGAAGGAACAGAGAGGAAACCCTCCAAGGAGGAGAGGAGAAGTGAGGCTGGGTTTTTCTCGCTCTACTCACAGATCTTCCTCAGTTTAATGAGTGGCAACAACACTCAAATCACAGAGAGCAACTCTGGTTGGCTATAAGAACAACATGTTACTCCAGTGCAGAGTTAAGCTTCATATAAGCTGAGAGACTTCAATGGCAAATCCAAAAGGGGAGAGAAAACAGCCAGGGTTTTGTCTACAGAAAGATGCAGGAAATTTTAAGAACCATAATCATTAAGGCTTAGCTAATAAGATGCTAAAAATTTATATAGGTGTTTATTTTTTTAAATCTTGTTCTATACGAATAGCATGTTTAAATATAGTGTTCTTTAACGTTCTTATATATTTTTTAATAATATTATATTTTATAAGATGATGGCTGGGTAGAAAAGCAGGGTTTCTTTCTTAGTTCACTTGCCTGCTATGCAGACTCTCTGACCAAAACTAAGATGCCTCAAGTGACCTCAAGTCAGAATATCCAAACTGCAGGCACACTCTGTAAGGCAGTTGGCGTCAGCAGACTCTGAAGTGATGAATTTGCAACCTAATCATAAAGTGACAAAAGGTATTCAATAAATGCCTATCTGAAAAATAATGTCAATCTCATAGTGACGAAAACATCTCAAAGATTGCACTGGAAGCACTGCAGAGAAACCATTCCCACTGAGCTCTGAAGGCAGTCAACATGAGCTAAGGTCTCTGCAAAAATGATTTTGGAAGTCAAAGGGGGGCTTCTATGGGGATTAATTGTCCGAGTTGGAATCTAAGCCAAAGTAGCCTCTGAGAAAAATGCAATCTCCGACACAGTGAAAGATGTGATTTTTTTTTTTGTTCTGAGATATGGGCAAATTATTCAAAACCATAAGCAGTTCATGCTTTGGATACCATGTCTTAAAAGAGGCTAGATAACAAGAAAGCCATCTACGCCTCTCTTGCTCTCATGCACACTTACTTTAGGAATCCAGCCACCATGCCGTGACGAAGTCCAAACAATCTCAGGCAGAGAGACCACACTGGGAGCCACATACAGGTATTCTGGCCAACTGAGCCCAGCGGAGGCCCTAACCAACAGCAACTGCCAGACATGTTGAGTGGAGACGCCTCAGATGATTCCAGCACCTAACCATTGAGTCTTCCCAGCTGAGAAGCCCCAGTCATGTGGGGCTGTTCTTGCCATGCACCTTCTGAATTAATTGACTCAGAGAATCTACAGCCTCATAAAACGGTTGTTCTATCCCATTAAGGTGGTTTTTTTTGGTGGGGGGGTGTAATTATGCAGCAATAGTAACTGCAGTAGTTATGATCTTTAAGTCCCCCAGGCCAGAGACCCTGTTATAGTATCCAGAGAATAAATCTCCATCTTCCTCTAGGATAGAGGAGAGGCAAATGCCAGTCATTTGGATTTGGGGAGAGGATCCCAGGATCTAACTGCTTTTTTAATGTACTTTCAGTCAATCTTGTTGTCTTTAATCACACACATACTCCCGGTTCTAGAGGTCGTGGTGCCATCAAATCCTGAGCCCTTTGAGAAGTCTGCTAGAGTTTTTTTCTCACCTTTCCCTTCTGCCAGCTCAGGATTCAGCTCTCTCTGGTCTGCACTGTCAACTATCACTCATCCCTTTAGGATCCCAGCTTCCAAAATTTTGTTGCTGCAGTCTTCTCTTCCATTACTTTTCCTTGTGAGTTTATGCTTTTAAAAAACTATCTTATTGAAGTTTTAGTGGGATTTTTGGAGGAAATGGAATTAGATGCCTGTGTTCAATTTAGCATCTCTAATTGGAATATTACCTAGACTTTTTATATCTTCTCTGGATATATTGACTCCATTTCCTTTTATTTATTTAATTAAAATAAATTACTCAGGAGTACTGGATACAAGAAGACTTATGCTTTATTGGAAAATAGCAATGACAACAACAACATCAACAAAAAACCTTTTCCACTCTCTTTTTTCAAATATTTCAGTTCTCTGAGATTTGTCCAAACACATGTGAGTCTGAAGCTCCTCTTTCTCTAGTTCTAGTCCTCATCATCAAACAGCTTTTGTGTGTGGTCTGTGTTGCATATTCATAGGAAGTTACAAAAACACAGGCTTATCCCTGAAGGAGAAGACAACCTAAAGATAGAAAACAATGTAGAGATAGCACAAAGACCATCAAAGAGCATGCCATGATTTTCAATAAGTAGACTGGATGAAATATTCACAGAATGAGTGGGTTGAGGGTTGAGTACACCAGTAGGTGGTTTGGGCCATGAAGTCAAGAGAGTTTGAGGTTCTTGCTGTGGTAATAGCTGTTACCACTTATTAGAATCGCCAACATGCCCCTCCCTGCCCCTACAGACAGGGACGGGGAGGCTGCTATTCCAACTGTTGGACACTCTGGAAACAGGAGAGTTTCCCTCTCCTTTTCTCTCTGCTATGGCAGAAATGAAAACTCCTTCCTGTAGAATGCTCTTCTCTAACCTCTCAGTTCTGAACCACAGCTTTTCTGTTCCCAGGTCTTCCTGAGGGTCTCTCTTGGATGGCCACAAAGGGCTGCACAGAGAAGCCATTCTCCACAAACCGAGGTAACCAGCACCTCTGCTCCCTCATTTCTTGATCTGCTAGTGTTGGACAGCCATTCTGCTAGACTTCTACACAGGCTGACCCATTCCAAACTCTAATTCTTCTCTACTTGGGAAACTCTCTCTCATTTAAAAAGAAAATCATATATACCTGTATATATATTCTTGTTTTAAAAGAGTTAGGGCATAGCCTGATGTGGTTTTTCACTGCTCCCACTAGCCAATGAAAGTTCAAGTATCCTGTAATCATGTGAAAACCACACCTGCTAATTTACAAGTGGTGGCTTGATAGATGTGAGGTAGGTAGTCCTTAGAAAAATTGTATGCCTTCAAATGTTTGGGTTTTAAAAGTAACCTTAGAATTTCTTTAGGTGTAACCTTAAGCTAGTGTCACTATTTTAAAAGTAGCGCATAAAAGCATTTTTGATAATTATATGCATCTGTGAGCATATATTTATGTAAATGCTTTCATGTATTTTAGAATATGTATTTATTTAATCAAAAGTCTAAATGATTCAAGGAGTATAAAAATGGTTGAAAAAACAAAGTGCTTAAATGAGTGCCGAATGGACTAAGAGAAAAAATGAAAGACTATGAAGACAAAGAAGACTGAAGAAGGAGGTGTATCAGAAACAAAAAGGAGTGAAATGATATAAGACTAATGAAACAGAAGCACCTGATGAGATAACTAACAAGCTGTAATCAAGGTAGCAGAATGTGATAGAAAATACAACAGCTTTCCATAAACGTCAACATTGATCTCATACCACACACACCTTTCATTCCATCTGACACAAGTGTACTTCCCAGAGGCAAACTAGAAAGTTCTTTATACATTGCACACTTCTATAGTGACTATGAACAAATCAAAGGGGCAGATTTTAACAGAATCTGCTTATACCTCTGTTTTTATTTACAGTTATACATTGGCCTCTCAATAATTCTACCATAGAATCCATTAAGTGTAGTATGGCTTACTATGAACTGAGATTTTACATTACAACTGAGATTGTGCATTAAAACAAACTGTTTCCTCTACGCTCACCACACTTCTGACATCAAATATGTGGGTTTTTCCACACTAACCAATTCTCAGCAGAGTGGGGGTCCTACAATTTAACCCAATTCTGACACTAACTACTTGGAGTTAGCGTAGACACCACAGGGTAAGGGCTCAGTCCCACAAGAGTGCTCCCCAACTTCAGACACCGTTGCACGTTCCAGCTTGTCATCCATATTTCTCACTGACCAGCTATAAATCAGAGGTTCTCACCCCTTGGGTTTGATAATTTGCTAGAATGGCTCACAGAATCCCGGAAAACAATTTACTTACTATTAGTGATTTATTACAAAGAATATTTTAAAGGCTGCAAATGAACAGCCAGATGAAGAGATACACAGAGCAAGGTCTGGAAGAGTCCCAAGCACAGGGGCTTCTGTCCCCATGGGGTTTGAGGCACACCATCCTCCCAGCAAGTGGATGTGTTCTTGTTCCCCAACACAGAATCTCTCCAAGCCTGTTATTCTGGGTTTTTATGGAGGCTTCTTTACATAGACATGATTGACTACATCATTGGCCATTAGTGATTAACGTAACCTCGAGCCACTCCCCCCACTCCAGAGGTTGGGGGTGAGACTGAAAGCTCCAACACTTCAATCACACGGTTGGTTCCTCTGGCAACCAATCCACTCATCCTTAGGGGCTTTCCAGCAGTCACCTCATTCACATAAACTCAGGTGTGGGGGAAAGGGGCTTGTTATGAATAACAAAAGATGTTCCTTTCACTTTTATGTATCTGGAGCTATTTCGGAACTGGGGACAAAAACCAAATATTTTAACAAAAGATGCTCCTATTGCTCTCATCACTTAGGAAATTACAAGGGTGTTAGGAACTCTGGTCAGGACCCGGGGACAAACAGCAAAATGTATATTTCTTATTATATCACAATATCACATATATTATGTTCAAATGACAAATATAAATAAATAATTAAAATTCAATAATGCTTTATCAATATGTTTAAAAATCTTTAAATTCAGGTTTGTTACTCCAAAGTAAATGTGACAATCCTCAGGTAAAACATCAGAGTTCTCCCTTATTTCTCTCTCAATTTCCATTCCCCTCGTCAAAGGCCACCACTGTTATTTAATTCACTAAGTAGTTACATATGTGTTCTTCCAGTCTTTTCTTATGCATTTATACACATATGAGTGTACGTATGCTTGTGGTAGGCAGAATAAAGTCCTCCCAAAGATGTCTCCATCTTAATCCCTGGGATCTGTGAATATGTTGGGTTACATAACAAAGGGAAATTAAGATTGCTAATCAGCTGACATTAAAATAGATTATCATTTATCTGGGTGGACCCCATGTAATCACAAAGGTCCTTAAGTGCGGAAGAGGAAGGCAGAAGAGGTCGGAGAAATGAGATGTGAGAAAGACTTGACCTGCCATTTCTGGCTTTGAAGAGGGAAGGGGGAGGCTAGCAGCAAGGGATGCAGACAGCCTTTGGAAACTGGAAATGATAGGAAAACAAATTCTCCCCTAGAGCATTCAGAAAGAAACACAACCCTGCCAACATCTTCATTTTAGCCGAGTGAGACTCATTTAGGACTTCTGGCCTCCAGAACTATAAAAGAATAAATTCATGTTGTTTAAGCCACTAAATTTGTGCTAATTTTTTACAGCAGCAATAAGAACCTAAAGTTCAGAGCCAACAAGCCTTAGACACATATTCAGTTTCCAATCGGCTCTTTCCCTTATTCATAATCATGAGCACATAGACAAGGATCCCCAGACATCTGATGAAAGTCTCAGAATGAAAGATAAGAGAACAAAACAACTTGAAAAAAAAAAATCTTGATGTAGTCAAATCTGTTCATCTTCTCCTATAGGGCTTCTAGATTTTGTGAATTGATAAGCAAAACCTGCCCTCATTTCCCATCAAGGTGCTAAAATTAGTTTCCCATATTTTCTTCCAATTCATATGTTTTAATTATTAAGTTTTAGCTCTTAGATTCTCTCCCTTCTACCTATAATGAGCCTGGGCTGATGGTCTCAGCCTTCTAGGGCATATATAGATGATCAATGCCATTTATCATGGTCTCCCCCTCCCCAAATAGTACTAGCCCTCAAGGTTTTGTAAGAATAAGTGGGTTAATGATTGCAAAAGTAATTTAACAAAAATTTTTTAAAAATAGAAAAAACACTACTCAAATACAAAGTTTTAGCATGATGACTATGATTATCAATATTTCTGTCAATGCAAATAACCCATAATCAATCTATAAATCAAAATTGGGGTGGGTTTATTATGAGCCAGATCTGAGGACTAGCCCGGGGCCTTCCTTCCTCAAGGAAGGAAGAGCACCAAAGAAGTGGAGTGTACAGAGTGGTTATATACCGTCTTGGAACAAAGAGCATACATCACATATGATAGGAACGTCCCTTTTACAATTGTCACGAGATGCTTAGCTGGCACAGCAGATTGGTGGCCAGCAGGTCAGTGGTCACAAGGTGAGTGGTCACAAGGTGAGCACAACAGGTCAGTAATTAATCCTTAGTTTAGGGAGAGATGCTTATCCTAAAGGAAATGCTGATATGAGGTGGGGGGCGGTGGTTATATCCCTGTCTTGAAGAGCATCGTTCTTGTCTTTGGAACATAGTAAATATTTAAAGCAGATGTACAATGCACGTTCAACAGGCCACGTCAGGCCCTTTTGGAAAAGATAAGGTCAGGCCAAATTAGTTTTACACCAAATGGCTTCCTCATACACTCCAATATATACTATTGCTTTTCATTTATTTATCATTTCCAACAGCCCTACTCTTTGCCAATTATCTGTAGGTACTTCTTCCTCATCATCCCATCTTTATATTCCTGACGTCTCTTTTTTTCCCTCCTCATCTCTCAAGCCCCCAGACTTCCAGTGAGGAATTCTGCATTGCCTGGGAAGACCAACTTTTCATCATCAGAAACAGGCCTGGACAGCACAGGAATCTTGGAACTCTAGTTACAACTCCAGCGTCAACATTTGGAAGAACTTTAATATCGACAGCTGCTCCACACAGACACAAGCAGATCATCCTCTGGCTCCACCCTGCTGGGGTCTATTGACCAGGCCAGTATTCCAAACAGAAGCTCCATTCACTTCACCTCTCTTTCAGGCTTCAGAGGGTGGCAGAAACACATTCCAGGCCATCGTTGAACCTGGGTAGGCTTGTTAATCAAAGTTTCTTTAGCTTCATCTAACAACAGGGGTGTGTTGAATAAAACTCCCAGAGTCAAGTGTTGGCTCTGCCTCCTTGAAAGGAAAGCAGTGAAACAGGAAAGGCATCCAAGTGAGATAAAAGCTAAGTTAACAAATGATAGCATTTCCAAAACAAATCATTGGGCTCGAATGCCCTGGAATGAGTAGAAGAGGAGGGAGTGTCAGAGAAAAACACAGGCTGAGCTCAACCCTCTGGTCAAGAAGGCAGGGAGCTGACAGAAGGCTTTGGTATAAGATATGTGTCTTTCTGACAGTTTTTCCAAGGGCCCACCCTGCCTCTATCATTCTGCTCTGCCTGTTCTCCCCATATTTCCTGTCTTCATCACAAGGTGCGTGCTGAGAGGACAGGTTAGGCTGTTGTTCTGTGTTTAAAATTTTCACTGTTTTGTCTAAGAAAACAATCTATTGGAGAGAAACACAGAGCTGATTGAAAAGAAATAGCCTCTTCGTTTTAGCTTGGACAAGGAACAATGAGAAATACGGACCAAATGTGATGATGGAAAGCTGTTTGATGGTAGAGCCAAAATCAAGCCCAGGCCTCTTAGATCACACACTTGCTCCTACATCCTGGTCAAGACTCCACTACAAATCGCTGGTGATAAGATACACATAGGTGATCTCTGAATGAGAGTACTAAGGAAACACAGATGGGCCCTGAGCTGTGCTGCAGGAAATCATCTCAATGCATGATTTCTTAGTACCTTTTCTGTGCTAGGTTGGAAGAGGCATAAAGATAAGCAAGACATCATTGTGCCTCTATGGGCACATTATCCAGCAGAAGAAATGGAAAAGCAGGAACATGTAACCCAATCATTGAAGGCCACCAACTGGATTTGGTGACTGTCTTCATTAAAACTCTTTTGGTTTCAAGGATGAACTTGATCTAGCCTTCAAGTGAGGGTGGATTTTATTGGTGCCATTCTGTGAAAAAACCAAGTATTGTAAAGGGCAGTGATATAGTGGAGTCTCAGAGTCAACTGGAACCAGGGACTTGAATGCTGTTAAGAACTGTTTTTGCATCTCAAGCAACTGCATCTTTCTTTTCCTCTTCGTCTGTTGACTATTCTCTGCCTCTCTCGTAGAGTATTCAATAGCATTCAGCTACTGGAGAGAGACTATTTGTGTTCTTTCTTGATTCCCAGTCTGAACGTGCTGGGAAGGGTCTCACTGATCCATCTTGATTCATGTTCCCACCTCTGACCAATCCATTGAGGTGAGAGAGCAGATCCATATAAGAGAAGAGAAGCTTCAGTGAAAACCTCACAGGTACACTCCTCACCTTGGTAAATGCCTCCAAGCTTCTCCTCTCACGCTTACTTGGTTTCTCTTGGTTATCTGTTTCTGTTTTGTTTTGTTTTGTTTTTTCTGTTTTTCTCATAGTCTTGTATCCAGATTCTCCTTCTTTGCTCAGATATTTCAAAATGATGAGTGATTTGAATGATCTGTATGGTTTGAACCAGCTTCTCTACAAGACGTTGCCTCATGGATCTCCCACCTCAGCTTTACAAACACTGGCCATAGGCTTATGATGTGTATCCACCCCAGGCTCCCAGATGCCAGGTACCTTTGCCTAGATAGTGAGATTAAGATGTCAATCAAATGACACACAGAGCTATCCATAAAGCTGTTAGAATGTCTGGAGCCCAAAGATGCATTAGGATTGAAGGCATTGGTTTGGGGGAATCATCTGCCTGGAGATGACAGTGGAAGTTGTGGAAGTGTATACGATTACCAAAGAAGAAAGTGGTGTGTGAGAAGAGAAGAGGACCAAGGAGAACCTGGAGTATCCTATGTATAAGAGATAGGCAAAGGATAAGAAGCCTTCAGGTAAGAGAAAGACAGAAGATGAAGAGAAGGATGGGAATTTGATTGACTTAGATGACCCACTTGTGGTATACTGCAGGCCACTGTCAGCAAGTGGTAAACTTTTCAGGTCCATGATTTCTCCCTATTTTTCTGTTTCTAATCCTCTATTTCACTTCTTGATAACATTACCCCTTTGGGACTGAGAAAGCAGATGGATCAATCTCATTTTGCTTCCAAGTACTAGGCCTGATAAAAAGGACTGAATGGGAAAGGTGTAAAGTAAAAATTTTATTTTCTTACTTATGGATTTTTATTCATCCCTCCAATACTGCATTAAACTTGACATAATTCCTTAGTTGCTTAGGATTCTAAGCAACAAAGTGAAAGACTTCCAAGTTTAGGAGCCCGAGGTACGTAAGGTCGCTTATTATTCGCTAGGCAGGTCTTTCACTATAGGATGCCCCTTTTATTTCATCCTGTTTCCCTTGTATTTACACACTTGGCATTTAAACCATAGCAGGAAATGAACAACTCCACTGAGAAAAATATATGTCTGTGTTAGTAATAGCATTCACTGCCTAACTGCTTTGGCCAATTTCCAAGCTTCTGAGAGTATGTCTAAGATGCTTGTGCCTAGCAACTGTGAAAAGACATAACCATAAATTAACATAGTTGTTGGAGGTCATAAATGATTTAGAAAAGGAGTTCCTCTCTCATTAATGATGTAAAATCTTCCCTAAGGTTTTGAAAATCAAATCCTGTGGGTCATATTATGGTTCTTTGCCAGGCAAGGTTCACGTACCATGATGTGTTTTTAATAAACAGCTCATAACAATTTTCTGCAAAAGCCATTCATCATCAGCTTCTGAAATTAGCAACAAAGGAAATTTTCCAGTGCCCTTTAAAGATTCCTTTGTTTTCATACTTTGAACAATGAGCCAACTGAATGAAATCAGAAGAATCCTTCCAAAGAAACAACAACAATTACAATAAGTAGAAGTAGCAATCGTAGTAGTGGTGGGACCACCCTAGAGTATCAGTACCAGTACCACACTCAGCTGGGCACTTCAAATATTTAGTGACAGGGATCATGGTAAGTTATTGTGTTTGCACCGTATTAACCTTCAGTAATCCTACCAGTCTCCTACATCTTCCTAATCTTGTTTAAGCCACATTTCCTACACTCGTTTTTGTCTTAGATATTCCTCTCCTGAGCTGCTCAAGGGCTCCCTTTTATTTATTTATTTGTCTGTTTGTTTGTTTGTTGCAGTAACATTGGTTTATAAGATTATATAAATTTCAGGAGTACATCATCATATTTCGATTACTGTATAGATTACATCATGTTCACCATCCAAAGACTAATTACCATCCATCACCATACACGTGTGCCTAATCATCCCTTTCGCACTCCTCCCTCCCCCCTTCCCCTTGGTAACCATCAATCCAATCTCTTGTCTTTATGTGTTTATTGTTGTTTTTATCTTCTATTTATGAGTGAGATCATACGGTATTTGACTTTCTCCCTCTGACTTATTTTGCTTAGCATAATAAGGGGTCCCCTTTTAAATGTGGGGCCCAACTAGAGCAGAGGGCAGCAACAGGACTCACACTTTCTGGAGCCTGAATATTGCATTTCTTTTCTGCACCAACTTTGATAGCAATTGCTTCATTAGTGACCTACTTCTTGTGTATTGAAAGACATTTTATAGAATGGTTTATGTAAATCATCTGGCTCTGGAAAATCTGAAATTTGAAGCATAAGAGTTTTGGGGGCTGAAACAAATTTGAAGAAATGTTTCTGCCTGAGGAGCCACGGCCAGAGAGAGAGGGGTTGGGAGAGATAGCTTACTATTCTTAAGGGTTAGGGGAAGGCAAAGATGGGTTAAGAAGTAGTAAGATCTATAGCGAAGGAACTGAATGCAGGGTGGGATCAAGAGTGAAATACGGGCAGAAAAGAGTAGAACCAAACTCGACGCCACAAATAGATGGAGTATCCCAGAGCACTTTTTCACAATGTCCTATGAGTGGTTTGGGAGCAGGAAGCATGGTTTATTAGACCAGGCTAGACAAGATCTACTTAATTAAATATTTGCAACAAAATCAGATGAGGCATTTATGAACTTCACCTTAGTTGATGGTTTCCAAATGCTAAATAAAACATTTGACCCCAAGTGGGGTAGTCATTAGTGCTATTTGCAAATTACTTCTAGCTGTCATTTACTAAGCATTGCACTTCACTTCCCCTTTGAAGTTCGTTGTGGTCATGTGATTCTCTTCAGCCAATGATTTGTGAGTGGAAGCCTCACAAGTCAACGCAGTTTGCCACATTCTTTTCCCACTGCTGAAATGATGGCGAAAGCATATGTCAGGATGATGCCTCTACCAGGTTGAGTCTCAGAGGGTTTACAGTGGGCTAAGCCCTTCCTCTGACCTGTTTTGGCCATGTAGCATCATTGAGAAGTAGGATTCCAAACTGGATTATTTTGAGAGTGAAAGGGACAATAGGCACAATTTGAAAATGTATGGTCATGTTACCAAGATCAAAACTTATGTTAAGCCACCGACTTGGGGCTTGTTTTTTACTGCAGCGTAACCTAGCTTATCCTGACTGATATGTGGAGGCATGTGTAAACGACCTGCAATAACCCCTTTCAAGAAGGCCGACAGGTGAACCTCATTATAACTGTGGAAGGCTGGTAAGGTGAGGTCAGCTATATTGGCACTGACAACCGAGTAAACTTTTGGGATCCAGAGCTCTTGGCTTCCAAGTGAAGGCTCTCCTTCAGATCTTGCAAGGAAATACTGGCCAAGGAGCTGCATTAAGGTCAAAAGCAGTTAACATCAGCAAAGGGTTAGTATTGCCCAGAAAGACAAGCTTCAGTCTTGCCTGTATGACCCTATATGGCTCTGCGTAAAAGTGAGGCACCAAATTTCCCCTGCAGAGCACCTGAGAGCCAAATTTGGCTAGAGAATTTTGTGTGTGTGTGTGAGGAAGATTAGCCCTGAGCTAACATCCATTGCCAATGCTCCTCTTTTTGCTGAGGAAGATTGGCCTCAGGCTAACATTCGTGCCCATCTTCCTCTACTTTATATGGGAAGCCACCACAGCATGGCTTGACAAGCGGTGCATCAGTCTGCGTCCCGGATCCGAACCCATGAACCCCGGGCCACCCAAGCGGAGCATGCGAACTTAACTGCTACACCACCGGGCTGGTCCTAGAGAATGTTTTATTTGGCCAGCAGGATACTGTGGAGAAGAAAAACCATGCCTTTAGGTTAAGCAAGTACTCTCAGGTTTGCCACTGCCTTCTGTTCCTTTCTGTTGTTATATCCTATTCTTTTCCCTTTCTTCACTTCAATTACATTACCTGCCTGGCCCCTGAAGGCATTAGAGTTTGGACCTCTGTAGAGAGGCATTGTGCCTAAGAAGGAAAGAATACATAGGGCCAGTGGTCAGGTGCTCACGTGACATGGGGAAAAGCAGACATGGATGTTAACAACTTCACTTCATTATCTCTCCCCACTCCCCGACACCTGCTGTCAGCTTGGCCTGGCTCTTTGCCATCCCCTGGGCCAAGTTGATGCCCAAGCCCAGAATCTAGGTGAGCCCAGCTAGGTGTATATGAAGAACATCTTGCACATGACATGGAGTAGGAAAAGAGGAAGTAGTCACACATCTGGGAGCAGCCAGTAACATCTTCTGCTCTTCCCAACAATGCAGGATGACTTTATCCCTTCTTTTGTGGTTAATTAGAAGAACAGGAGAGAGGAGATAGGCTCTAAATATTACCAGACTCAAAGCAGTAGATTCAAAACATCCTACTTCACAATTAGGCTCAAGTAGCAGTGAGCATACCTCGCGCCCAGATCTTGGTTTCTAATACCATTCCTCAGTAAAAGGAACCAGCGCTCCTTGGAGAAATGGCTGATTCTAGGTCTGGGGTTGATAAAACACGAGATGAGCCTGGAGCATTTGTAGTATCAGAAAGTAAGACAGTGCTCAAAAACAAAGAATGGGGCAAGGCAAAGATAGTTTGGAGCCCGTCAAGAGAGCTCCCAAAGGACAAAGCTGGAACCATTTGAGCAACACAATAAATAACATATTATTGGATTATAACCAAAGTATAAAATAAACATACATGTGTCCATACTGACATAAATAAATGACTGAATAAATAAATGGGAAAGAAGAGACAAGTCATCCTTTCAGGAGAATTCCATTAAACATATAGAGATACTCCCCACTTAGGAACTTGATACTATACTCGCCTAGGAGTGGGATGGATTTAGTGACATGCTGCCAAAGAGTAAAGAGTGGAAAGGGGAAAACGCTAACTTGACAGTGGAGAAGTCTGGCAAATCTTATATAAGAGATGAAGGTTAGTTAGCATTAACTATGATGCCATGTGGATCTCACTACCCTCTGAAGTGGCGAGAAGGGTTCTTCTCCTCTGTGGTATTCTTTTCAGAAACCCATAACCCCAGTCTAATCATGAGGAAAACATCAGACAAACCCAGATTGGGAGATATTCTACAGGGTAACTGGTTAGTACTCCTCAAACTGTCAAGGTCATGGCAAACAAGGGAAGACTGAGAAGCTATCAGAGACCAGAAGAAAATGGGGGTCACAACAACTAAATGCAATGTAGTACCCTGGATTAGATTCTGTAACAGAAAGAAGTGACAAATGGAAAAACTGGTGAAATCTAAATAACGTCTCGCGTCTAGTCAATAGTTATGTACCAATGATGGTTTCTTAGTTGTGACAAATATACGTGGTAATATAAGATGTTAACAATGAGAGAACCTGAGTGAGGGGTATTTAGGAACTCTCTGTTGTTTATATTTTCAACTGTTTCTTATTTTTCAACTTTTCTGTAAATCTAAAATTATTCCAAAATAAAAATCCTATTTAAAGAATTCTGCTTCATATAGTGATGAAAAGACATCACTCTTACCTTCAAGGAGCTCCTAGTCCAACAAGGGAGATACAACTAAGCATAATAGTGGCAGGAACTCCTGACTAGTCACCAAAATCCCATCCCATTTCCTCTCCTTCCTCAGCGCACAGCTGGATCACATTTGCCAGCCTCCTTTGCTGGTAAATGTGGTCACGTTACTGAGCCTGACCAAGGAAATATGAGTGGAAGTCATGCTGCCACCTTCAGGCGCAGCTCAGAAACACTTCCTGCATATGTTCTTCCTCACTCTATCCTCATCATGGCTGATGACGACTGAGACAACCACATCAACCTTGGAAGGCACTTGTTGAAGACGGCAGAGCTGTCGTCAGCCTGGGTCCATGGATGATGACATAAGGAAGACCTATCTCTGACCTAGAATCCCCACCTTGATTCTTAAATAGCTAAGAAACAAACCTCTATTGTGTTGAGCCATTCAGTGCTTGGATGCTTATTACCAAAGCCTTGTCTACCTCACTAACCCAATAACACAATGTGGAAAGAACCTCATGAAGGTGGGAACAGAGAAGAAGGGTCTTTAATAGGCAGGGTGGGGAGGGCAGGCAGGGAGAAAATGGCTCAGAGAAGGCTTCAAAGGAGAGGTGGTGTTTGAGTTGGGCCTCTGGGGACAAGTTGGGTATTCCAGGCAGAGGGAATAGCACAAAGAGCCACAAGGGCATGAGAGTGTCTTTTCATTGTTTTTGCAAAACCTCATGAGGCCTAGGTGACTTCAGTTCATAACCACCTCCTCCCTTCTAAGAGGCCCTTAAGGCCACTTGCACCCATCCCAGGGTTTACTGCGGACATTCTTGTTCCATTTGTAGGCAATTCCCCATGGCCTCTAGTTCCTCTGTTGAGTGCAGGGTAATGTTTGAAGGATCACCCCAAGTTATCATACTCATTCATTCAACAAATGTTTATTGAGGACATATCCTGAGCTGGATTCTATTCTAGATGTTACAGATACAGCAGTTTATGCAGTGGACAAGTATTCTAGTGGTAGTAGTGGGGGACATGGAGAGTAAGAAGAAATAAACAAGGTAATGAATAAATAAGAAAAATAATTTTGGACAAGGAAGGTTCTATGAAAACAAAGACTACATAACTTATCATCTAAACTAAGACACTTTTAAGAGTGAAAGGGGATATGCTAGGACAACAGGTATAAACCAGGACTGTCCTGGGCAAACCAGCAAATATGGCCACCTGGGCTATGGAGACAATGAAGCCAGATGGTGGTCAGGTAAGGCCTGTCTAGGGAGGTGGCACTTGAGGTTAGACCAGGAGGATGAGAAGGAGCTAGTCATGTGTTGATCTCAAGGAAGGGTGTTCCAGGCAGGGGAACAGAAAATGCAAAGACCATGAAGCAGTAATGAACATAGCATATCTGAGGAACATCAAAAATGTTGGGTTGTTTTGTTTTTTGTTTTTTATCAGAGTGAACATAGAGGAGAGCAATACAGAGATCAAGTCAGAAAGATATCAGGGGTCATAGCATGTAGGGCCCTATGGGTCAGAGAAAGGAATCTGTATTCCACTCTAAGGGCAAAGAGAAGCTGTGGAGACTTTGAAACAGAGAAATTGTATGGTCCCATTTATTCTATTAAAGGATCTAACTGGGGATTGGATTGTGGAAGGAAGGGTAGAAGAAGAGGAGCAGTTTGGAGATTCTTGCTGGAGCCCAGGAGAGATAGATGGTGGTGACAAGGGCTAGGCTGGAGCGAAGGAGATGGTGAGGCCTGAACAGATTGAGGACATATTTTGGAGGCAGAGCTATCAGAATTTGCTGACGGATCAGATATGGGGATGGAGAGGAAAGGCAGGAATCAAAGTTCTAGGTTTTTAGCCTTCATAACTGAGTCGATGGTGCCATTAACTGAGATGGGAGTCTTAAGGAAGAGAAAGTTTTAAGGAGAGATGGGTGGGAATCAAGATTTCTGTTTTGGCCGTGCATCAGTTTGTGATCCCATCCATTCCCATGGCACCAGGTATCATCTGCATGCTCACAATGCCCAGATTTATGTCTCCAGCCATGAGATCCTTACTCCAGCATCAACTGCCTGACATTCCAGCTTGTTTGTCCAGTAGACATCTCACTTCTAACACCTTACCAAGAGAAGGCACCTACCTCACACCAGGGCTGCTGGAACTCTCAGGAAAGTGGGTCCTGGGGGTTTCTTCAAGGAGTGACAAGTTCATTTCCTTAGGTTTCCCCTTGCCTGCTATTGCCTGCAAAGGCCAGACCGATTTTGCTCTGGATGCCAATGCATCACCCCAGCATAACAGTCTTTCCAACTCCACCAAGAAAAATTGTCATCCTTTAGCCCAAGAAACACACCCTAGACCTCCAGTGCTCTGAGACCTCCTAGGTTTGTCCTCAATGTTCCCTATGTGACACTATGACACAGTATGTAAAGGTATTACCGCAAAAGGATTTAAGAATTCTTCAATTTGGCATAGGTTAGAGGAGTTTTAGCTAAGGAACATTATAACTGGAAGAGATATGGGATGACTGTGAGTTTAAGAAATGGTGGCAAGTAGACACAGCAAGAACAGTGAAAGTATCCCATTCCTTTTATGAGATTAGTAGTGCTGGGAGACAGTAGTGCAGAGGGACCCCTCCCCCAGGCCCAGCGTAGGTGACCCAGTTCTGGCCCACTTCTAGCCCTGTCCCTTTTCACAGGGCCAAGGAAATGGGCTCTAATACAGCCCATGTCTTCCCTTCTTGACCATGTTCCAGATACTCGAGACTCTGTAATTCCTTGCCCACATGTCCCCAGACCTGTGCAGGCCTCATCCATGGCTCCACCTTCCAAAGGGTGGACTGTGTTACCATTTAAGCCCACTTATGACCTGGTGGTGGCCAAGAGGAGGCTGTTGGCAAGCCAGTGTGGACAGAGCTTGGGCAGGTAAGCTAATATGCCTACATGTAGGAGGCTCCCCGTGGGTGGGATGGAGCCAGGGGATGGGAAAGGAAGATGGGTGGGCTGTCAATGGGGATTGGGAGCCAGGGGCTAGCTGTCCCATGCCATTGTGTTCTGGGGAGGAACTCTGAGGAGTCCAAGAACTCTAAAGTGGAGCCTGGCCTTCCAGGTCTTTATAAAGACATATTTGTGAGAGTAGGGGAAAAGAATATATTAATTTATCAGTCTCTGATCTTGATGTAAAACTTTTAAGTATTTAGACATATGGCATTGGGCCTCATTTGGCATCTGCCCTGGGCCCTGTGTGTACAGAGCAGGAAAGCACATGGAGCTGGTGCTGTGTCCCTCTCCCCGCACCCACTAGAAGGGGTGCTAACGGCTTGTTGCCCTCTCTCCGCTGCTCTGCAGTATGTGTATCTTAGTAAAAGGTGTGCAGCCCAATTTAATGAGCAGAGGATGGACTGAGCACAGCAGGCTCAGGATAGAAGTTATTATCCCTCTACCCCCACACCGTCTCCGGGGGCAAGAAATGTTATCTAAGTGGGGATAAAGGATTTCATGGCTTTCTGTACAGAAATTCCATATGTCAGAACATATGTGGTTGGCTTTAAACATGAGCAGAGGGACGCAAAAGGGTAAAAGTTGGAGTCTGTATGGGGAAAACGATCAAGATCAGTGCTGAAATGTTAGGAAGGAATAGACATGTCTTTGATCTGCTGGAACTAGAAGAGTGTGTGTAGGTGTGTGTTGAAGGGGTGAGGAACAGGTGTGTCCACCAATCCATCTAGAGGTCAGACTTACCCTGAGAGCCATGCCACTCAGCCTCACATGTTCAGAATAAGCCATCAGGCCCCACCCTTCCATGTGGGCTCTGTTCTGAGACCCAAGGAAAAGCATCTGGGTCACTGTTTGGCCTCACCTTCACCTGCCTATTGGAAAGCCAGAATATGCTTGAGCTGTTCATGGCTGACACCTTTTTATGTATTTATATTACTTATATTATTATAAATAATAAACAAATATAATACAATTTAAAAATGCATATACAAATATAAATATATATAAACATATCCTCATCCATTTATGTATATTTTATACAAAGGAAGCCAGGAGAAGACACATGGCCCACTTAACATGCAGCAGCCCAGAGGGGAATTGCCTTTCCAGCTCCCAGCTCCCAGCTCCCGCCTGCACACTGCCACTAGGGGGAGCCAGCGCCTGTGCTGCCAGTGGTGGGGTGTTGATTCTCCCAGGTGGTTTAAAGCTCCCAGTTCATCCTCTTTTTTTACTTCCCCCATTGTCCTCCTGCCCATTAAGCCCAGGGCAAGGGGTAAATGGAGACATTCAGGAATGGTGTCTTTTCTCTCTAACAGTACATAGTTCTCACCCCTGCCCCCCACCCCCAGCTCCCCTACCAGGGATTCTGACTCACTTGGTCTAGGCTAGGGTGTAGTCTAGGCACCAGGAGTGTGCAATCTCCCCACGTGATTCCAATGTGCAGCCGAGGTCAAGAATCTCTGCTCTAACAGCACTTCCCCCCCACACACACCTGCGAAGAGGTGTTTAGTTTCAGTCCAACTTTTCTCAAACCACCCCGCCATTGAGACTTCATTCAGGAGAAAGAAATCCTCAGGCGTGGTTTCAGCAGCACCGGGCAAGTCTGCACTGCTACTGTAGACACAATAATGGTGAACTTAGACTTAATGCAGTGTCAATGGGCCCATAATATCTCTCTCTCCCCTTGCTTGCTGTTAATATCATTTTTGGCACAGATAAAAATCAATATAAAAGTAGCTTACTGTGAGGGATGGAACTTAGATACCTCAACCATTTCACTATTTAAAAAGCACAATCCGAGGCAATATTTTGTATCAAGACTAAAAAATACTTAAGAAAGATTTTAATTATAAAAAAATTATAATACTTATTCTTAATAATTATTAGTCTTTTCATTTGCACAGAAATCTTTTGCATGTGAGCTCTTTTTTTCCCAGAAAGGATGTAAGGAACCCTGAAGCATGGACCAGGCTCTCTGGAATCCTCACCATTGACCATTTGCCCTCAGGCCGAAGGAGGCAAAGTTGAACCTCTCGAACCTCTCCCAGGACCTCAGTCCTGACGCTGACAGCCTGGTGTCACAGACTGGCTGCTGGGCCCATGTCCCTGGTCCTCACTCGACCATACTTTTTCTATTTGTTGAAAGACATTGAGAAGTAACCCAGAAGAGAATTTGAAAAAGATAATGAATTGGAAAGTCACTGATAATGGTCTCCCCCTCTATATGGGGAAAAAGAAAGTTAATCTGAAGGATGAAAAAAGGGGGTGGCATGGTAGATGACAAGGAAGAGATTAGGAGTCATTGAATCATAAGATAAGACCATCCAAAGAGCTGATTTTCAATTTCCGATGGCATTTGCTCTTGAATAACTTGAGGCTGAGAAACAAGTCATTTTCCACTTCACTGGTGATAAGTCAATATTTTTACTCCAAAGAATGAACACTTTCATCTTTTTCTTTTACCTAAATGAAATTCTTAATTGATTAGTGTTTAACAATGTAAAACATTCAAACAGAGGTTTTAGAAGAACATCTCTCATTTCGCTCGGAACAGTCTCGTCTCAAGAACGTGTTGGCTCACCATGGAAGTCATCCCATGGCGTGGGCACCCTGCTGCTGCAGTCAGAGCCTGGCATTTGTGTGTTACAGACAACTGAAGAAGATTCTCTCAGAAAGCTTCTGAAGGTGAGAAGGGATGAAGCAAGGTCAAACACTCTAAATAAATCCTCAAAACCACTCTGGAAGTGGTAATTATTTCCATTTCACAGATTGGTATGGCAGGCCTATGAATAAAGGCAGAAAAAAAAACAAAGGACCATGAACACTTAGCACATCCCTGTCATAGGAAAATAGATGAGTTAGATTTTCAATAGAGCTTTTATAAATGTTTTGGCTCGAATTATACTTCTACGGAGGGTAGTTTCACACTATCTATCAAAATGTAACTGTACATACCCCACGACCCCACGTCCTGGGATTTATCCTACAGATACGCGCACGCCTACAAAATGTGCATGTGTGTTGTATTCATTTCAGCAGCGCTAAAATAGCAGAAGCTTAGAAGCAAACTAAATGTTTATTGATAGTGGACTGGTTAAACCAATTTATGGTACATCCATCAATAGAATATTGTGCAGCCATTAAAGGTGAGGCCACTCTTTCTGACGTGGAAGGACCTTCAAGGTATATTAAGTGAAAAAAGAAGATACAGAATAATGTGAATGTTCTATAAAAAGTATACATATATTTATTTACATTCATATATATTCTATATTTATAGGATATCTCTGGACAGATACACAAGGGCCTGGTAACGGGCTGCCTCTGTGAGGGGAGCTGAGTGGCTTCAGTAGTGTGTAAGAAAGACTTACTTTTCTCTTTGCGCCTGTTGAATTTTGTAGCATGTGCATGTATTACTTATGAAAATAATTGTTTTCAGCGACTTAAAAGGGGCCGATAGCCCTTAGTAAGGGCTCAAGGAAGTCAAGCCACAAGCCCAGAGGCACACAAGGCGGAAAGTGATGAAGCCAGGTCTGACACCGGGTTTGCCTCGTTCTAAGTCAGGGCTTTCCGGCCGCTGCTCTGCTCCTTGTCCTGTTCTCCCTCCATCGCTTCAGATGCTGAGACCTTGGAGCTGAGACAGAGCCCTCCCCATCTGAACAGGCCCACGTCCCGTCTTCAGCAGGACTGTCTTTATCCTCACCTGGAAGAGCCCTGCCTATATTTAAGTACTGAAAGAAATCCAAGAAGGAGATTATCTTACTTTTCTTGTTTCAATATCTTACAGATAATTTTACCCAGTGGAGCTTCTTTTTGATGTTTTGTAGCAAACCAAGCTCCTGAATAATTTACGTGAGAAAATATTACAAACCTGTACTGTGACTTTAAGTTACAACATTGAAATACTCATTCATTTATTTTAAGGACGTTTTCTGAGGGCCTATCATGTACCAGAGCCTGCATAGGCTGTCAGGTTACAGCAGTGAGCAAGACATGCCCCCAGCCCTCAGAGGGCTTGGATGGAGGCCTGTTGGGAGACGAGTCAGGCATGTGAGAATCTGCGAAATAAAGCAGAATGTGATGCCAGCTATAAGCCAGATACAGACGGTGTGGAACAGAAGGGTGGGAGGCACTTGCTGCGTTGTCCCTCCAGAGCCCTAGTCACACATCACAGGTCCACAGGCCCCAAGCCATACCGCGAATGAGCAGCGGGGCCTGTGGGCAGGGGGGCCGGGGCAGGGGGTGGGGTGCTCAGGCCCCATCTCAAGGGCTGCCACTGCTCTCCTCCCTGCTGTGGATGCCTCATGGGAGAGAGGGCCTGGTGTTGCCAGATCTTCCTATTTTATGTGAAATCTCGTAACTTGTATGTAGTGGCTTATATTTTTAAAAAGCCACCAGGCTTCTCAAACAAAATGTGTCTGTGGGCAAGTTCTACCCACAGATCACCAACTTGAAACCCCTGTTCTTGTGTTTTCATGTGCTTCCTACAGTTCCCCCATGGACAAATACAAAGGCCCTTCACTTTCTTTCTCAGACCAAGTAGAGGAAACTTCCAGTGCAGTAGCCTTGTTCTCTCAGCCAGCCGCACATTTACTAATGATCTCCCCTTTACCTCTTCATCACTTCCTTAGAATGTCCATGAGGACAAATGTTCAATTCTGAATCTTCAGGGCAGATTTTCCCAGGATGTTTCCCATAATTTCCCCCACAGATATATCTTATCTTTAAGAGCTGCCAGGGGAGTCACTGTGCCCGTAATAAGTGTGCGGTCTCCTGCCCATCGCTCCCACATCCTCACTGCTGACTTTAATGCAGGACTTCACTCACACAGGATTGCCTCAGTGTTGGAAGGGTATGGGAGAAGGGACCAAGCTCTAGACTTCTGGAAAATTGTCCAAAGATTACTTGGATGTGGGGGCAGCCTGGGCATGGAGCCGGGAAACTTGGATTTGAGTCCTGGTTCTGCCTCTAATTCACTGTTTGACCCTGGGGAAGTCACTACCAGTTAAATATCCATTTGTTCACCTGTACAATGCAGAATCTGATGAGAATATTCTTGATGTTCCTTCTGGCCCCTGTTGTCAAGTTTCATTCATCCTGATCTGAATGGACATAGAGAAAGCACCCTCAGTAAGAACTCTGTGGGTTGACACATGGCAGATCTAAATGACAACTGCAGGGCAGGGTGAGGGAAGGGGATATACTCCAAAGGCACCATACATTTTATTAAGCCATTAGAGGATGATGCACAGATTTTGTCAAAGAAAGCACTCGTCCTCAAATGCTTGAATCAGGGTGAGGCCACGCAGCATGGGGCCAGGAGAAATGAACCACTGGGTTTTTCCTTTTCTTCCCCTCTGAGCCCAGTTGGAAATTCAAGTGATAGATGCTGTGATGCAGAATGACAAGAGGCCTGGGAGCACAGAGGGCAGGCACCTAACCTGGAGTCAAGAAGAGTCCACATCTTCCAGGATAAATGCTCTTTAAGTAGAGGCCTGAAATGTGGGTAAGAGTCAGCCAGGCAAATAGAAAAGGGACATGCATTCTAATCAAGGAGAGCGGGGAAGATAGGGGCCCAGAGCTGCAAAAGAGTCATCACATTAGAAGTGACCCAAACCCAGTATCGCTGGAGCCTGGAGTGCAAGGAGTTGGGGCGTGGTTGAAGAGCACGTGTCTGGAGACTTAAGCAGATGCCGCATCATGACAACCATATTAAGCCATGAACTTCCATGACCAGTTCCTTCATTCACTCATGTATTCATCCATCTTTGCGTCCGGCAATCCTCTCATCCCTCTATTTACTTATCCATCTGTCTCTCATCCAACAAATAATGCAGTGATTCTCAATCTTGGCAGCTCATTAGAATAACATGAGAAACTTTAGATGTCCCAATGCCTGGGCTGCATCCCAGACCAGCTAAATCAGAATCTCTAGAGGTAGGACCTGGGCATAAGTAATTTTTAAGTATCCCCCCAAAAATTCCAATGTGTAGCCAAGTTTGAGAACCACTGAAATGATGTGTCAGTTTACACACCTATCAAGTTAACCGAAGGCCTACAATCAACTGCTCCACTTTCCGTCTCTTGCTCTGCGTCATGGTTTCTTTATCACAGCCGCATGACTCGTGTGGGACTGGACGTTCAGTCTAGACCACCTGCGGTCTATAGGACATCATTGTGCAAATTAGAACAGGCACTCTGCCCTCAAAACACGTTGCTTCACCATTTGAAACTGTCTTAATTTGTATACTGATTATACTAGAATAAAATCTGTCCATCTGTTATGAAATTTTTGTAATAATCATACAAATCAATAATGTCTACAGTTCGAATAGAGAATCCTTATATGTGGCAGCCTTGTACAGTGCACAACCTATACAATCACGTATGACGACCCTCATTTAATCAGGGGAGGTGTGTGACTCTAACTCCCTAACTCTCCAGGCTGAATGCAGCCAACTTGCTCATTGATTCCCTTCCAGTCAAGATGATCCATAAATAAGGGGAATATATTTCCAAAGCCTAAATACATACCCTTGGCACTGAGAAAGTCTTTTACTTTTCTGATTAGTGGATTTATTTAAATGAAAATTCCCATAAAAGGCATAGAAATTAAATCACATTTAGTTATTTATCTAATGAGCCATCTTTATTAAAAATAATTATATTGCATGAAATTGGAACTGTTCTGGAAAGTCTGAGAAGGATGGCTGCCAAACTCTAACCTCCAGACTGAAATTCTGCAGCTCTGCTCTCCAGTTCCCCATGGTGGGTCATTTGTGCCCCATTCTGTTCTCTATGCCTAGCGAGTTCTTTGTGGTTTAGAGGCCAGTGGTGACTAAGATGGTTTTGACTGAGAAATGAGAGATGCACAGAGCACCATCCTTGCTGTGCTCTCCCTCCATGGCCTCTTTTGCACGGAGATGGCTGCTTGAGAAGGAACAATTAATGCCTGCAATGTCTCTTTTTACTAACCCTTGGTGGGTACGCCACGGTGGTGCTGCCATGGGGTAGCCTGGGCTCACTAGTGGCCAAGGAATGGAGAAACAAAAATTGACAAGGGTGATGATGGTCCCAGAGACCCAAAAGGAGCATTTGCTCCACAGATGACCAGGAGGAAGAGAGATGCACCTTCGGAGGAGGAGGAGCTATGCTGGGCTGGATAACACCATTTGTCAACTTGAGCAGAGCATCTTCTACTCACCTGTGGAGAACAGAGCAAGGACTATTGACCAGTAGACAATACAAAGTAGTGAAAGTAATATTTCAAAAAACTATACAAAGAACTATTTCAAAGAACTTTATTTCAAAGAACTATTTTAAAGAACAATACAAAGTAGGGAAAGTAATCTTTCAGAGAACTATCATTCAAGTGGAGGAGAATGCGAATATGCTAAGCCCCATCCTTCACAGAATTCTTTGAAATAATCTAAGGGTACAGTGAAGAGTGATGTTCTAGAAGGTAAGATTCCAGTCCCAGACCCTATATTAACCAGCTGTTTGATGTTGGGCAAGTCACCTCACCACCTGGTACCTGTGAATCCACATTTGTGGAATAAGAAGGTGAACTGACCTCCAAGATCCCCTTCAGATCTAGAGGCAGCACAGCATAGAGCAGGGACTCCAGAGCCAGAACACCTGGATACACATCATGGTTCTACCTCCTGCTAGCTGTGTGACCTTGGGCATGTTTCTCATCCTTTATGTGCTAGAGTATAATGGGACAAAAACGGTACCTACTTCATAGAGTTGCTGTGAGGATTGAATGAAATCACATACGTAAAGTGCTCAGAACACAGCCTGGCACATAGAATATGCTTAATAAGTGTTCTTCTAGAATGGAAGCCACATGAGAGCAGGGATCTATGTCTGTTTTGATCATTGATGTGGTCTAAGTGCTGATAACATTATTTGGCACAAAGTAGACACTCAGCAAATATTTGTTGCAAGAATGAATGAACCGCTACACACCTGTTAGATGGTCAAAATTCAGAACGCTGACAACACTAAATGCTGGTGGGGATGTAGAGCAACAGGAACTTTCATTCATTGCTAGTGGGAATGTAAATAGTACAGCCACTTTGGAAAACAGTTTGGCAGTTTCTCACAGAACTGAAAATACTCTTACCATATGATTCAGTAATCGCACTCTTTGGTATTTACTCGAAGGAGCTGAAAGCTTATGTCCACATAAAAACCTGTACACGGATAGTCATAGCAGCCTTATTCATAATTGCTGAAACTTGGAAGCAACCAAGATGTCCTTCAGTGAGTGAATGGATAAGTAAACTGTGGTACATCCAGACAATGGAATATTATTCAGTGCTAGAAAGAAATGAATTATCAAGCCATGAAAAGACATGGAGTAAACTCAAATGCATATTATTAAGTGAAAGAAGCCAATCTGAAAAAAACTACACACTGTACCGATTCTAACTATATGACGTTCTGAAAAAGGCAAAACCATGGAGACAGTGAAAAGATCATTGGTTGCCAGAGATTGGTGGGGGGGTAATGAAGAGGTGGAGCACAGAAGATTTTTTAGGGCAGTGGAACTATTCATGATACTATAATGATGTAACATGTTATTACACATTTCTTCAAAGCTCTAGAATGTACAACATCAAGAGTGAATCCCAATGTAAACTATGGACTTTGGGTGATAATGATGTGTCAGTGTAGATTTATCAATTATAACAAATGTAGCACTCTGGGGGGGGGATGTTGATGAGGGGAGGCTATGCATGTGTGGGGGCAAGGAGTATATGAGAATTCTCTGTACTTTCTGCTCAATTTTGCTATGAATCTAAAACTGCTCTAAAAAATAAAGTCTATTTTTAAAAAAAAAAAAAAAGAATGAATGAGTGAATAAACATTCTGAGTCTATAGCCTCGTGACCAGGGTTTGCAATTGGGTCTTCTCCTGCCCCGCTCCCCTCATTGAGGTTTCCCACCATCATTCTTATTATCACGTAGAGAATCTTGAAGAGGTAAGAGAGAAGAACAAAATATGTAAATTAAGAAAAAAAAAAGTACTTGGTTACTGTAACAGATTGCATTTTCCAAAAATGGCTGCAACACTATTTTCAGTTCCACATGCTCTTCCAGAACTTTGCCACTTCCCCACCAAGAGATAGAGTCTAGGTGCCCTCTGCTTGAACATGAGCAAGCTGTTTGACTGACTCAACTAATGGAGTATGGTGAAAGCAATGCTATGTGATCTTCCAAGACTAGGTCATAAAAAGTGATACAGCTTCCGCCAGGCTCTCTCTCTCTTAAAATACTCAACTTGGGACACTGAGCCACCGTGTAAGAAGTCCAAGGCTGCCATGCTGTGGGGAAGCCCAAGCTAGTCCCTGTGGAAAGACTCCATGGAAAAGCCCTGAGACTACCTGAAGAGAAAGAGATGCTGGCCAGCCCCCAGGTGGTCCAGCACCCCTCCCTCCCATTCCAGCTCCAGCTGGAGCTGACTTACCACAACTGCATGATAGGCCCTGAGCCAGAATCACCAAGCTGAGTGTCCCCCAGTTCCTGACCCACAGAAACTATGAGAAATAATAAACATTCTTGTTTTAAGCCAGTGTTTTGGGATGATTTTTTCTGCAGCAATAGATAAACTGGACATACTACTTGGCAAAGCATAACAACCAAGTCTGGCTTATTCAGGCCCACCTTTCTCAGGCCCCAAATGGCTACTTTGTCCTTAAGAATGTTGGGTTTTTTCTGGCAGGATTCCTAACACAACTTTCCCCAATCCACCTGGGAATTTTCCTCCTGGCAGTACACCAAAACCCCAAGCTCCCACTCCCACGGTTCAAGACCAAAGCACCATGGATTACTCTAGCCTTGGCCCCCAACCTTGCTGGCCCTCGTTAGTTTACAAGGAAACCTTCACTCTTCATCAGGAACCCTGTTTTCTCTCCTTGCTTCCAGTAACTATTAGGCACCTCAAGAATCCTTTCTCACTGGCTCTTTCTTGAGAGGTTTCACATTTCCTTCTTTTTCCCGTCATTCATCATCATTTTCCTCAAGTCTCAAGATGACAGTAACTCCAATGTCTTCTTCTGCCATCAATGTTTGACTGATTATGAAAGTGAACACCTATAAATCCAATATCCATGCTGATAAGCATAATAAAGAGTTGATTCTAGGGGGATAAGGTACATTTATCATGATGAAGGAGGAAACTATTCATCATAATGGTAATTCAGGATGTATATTTACACATTTTAACAAAATAACTATACTTTGGGTAATATTTTATAATAAAGTGTTCAAGGAGCTGTTCACACAAATCTTCCTTGATAAATTCAAGGCCTGGCTGCTCTTCTGGGACAGATACATCAAAGAGAGAACAAGCCCATATCAGACATAACAGGTCTGGGATGCCCAAAAAGGAGTTCTCCAAAGTTGAGAACAGAAAGTAAGACAGTGTAACTCCAAGGTTACCACAGGGGACAAGTCAGGTCTGAATTCTTGGAAGCAGCTCATAGAGCAGAGGAGATAGCCCAGAATCTACAGACAGAAGCTAGCATTTATATTCCAACTCTGTGACTTATTAGCTATATGACTCGAACAAGTAAGATCTTTAAGGCCTAATTTCTTCATCTGTAATATAAGATATCAATAAACCTACATTAAAAAGTATGTAAAAAGAATTGAAAAAAGGTGTTCAAACAAAAACTTGTGCACAAATCTATATAACAACACTATTTACAATAGCCAATAGGTGGAAACAACCTGAATGTCCACCAACTGATGGATGGATAAACAAAATGTAGTATATCCATACAACAGAATATTATTCAGCCACAAAAAGGAAGGAAGTACTGGTATATGGTACAACATAGATAAACCACAAAAACATTTTAAGTGAAAGAAGCCAGACACAAAAGGCCACATGTTGTATGATTCCATTTATATAAAATGACCAGCATAGGTAAATCCAGAGAGAGAAAGCAGATCAGTGGTTTCCTGGGCCTGGGAGTAGGGAGGAATGAGGAGTGACTTATTAATGAGTACTGGGTTTCCTTTTGGGATGATGAAAATGTTCTGGAACTAAATGGTGGTGATAGTTGCACAAGATTGTAAATGCCACTGAATTGTACACTACAAAATGGTGAATTTTATGTTGTGTGTGTTTTAACACAGCAACAAAATAAAGTATGTAAAACACCTAGCACATGTACCCCCTTCTCCCCCTCCCCAAATCATTAGACTGAAAGGAAATTAGCGCAGCCCGGAACAGGTTGTCCCAACCACTCCATCACAAGTGGAGATTCCCATTAAAAAGTCAAGAAGGGAAAGGACAGGGCCGGCCCCTTGGCTTAGCGGTTAAGTGCGCGTGCTCCGCTACTGGCGGCCCGGGTTCGGATCCCCGACGCGCACGGACGCAGCACTTCCCCGGCCATGCTGAGGCCACGTCCCACATACAGCAACTAGAAGGATGTGTAACTATGACATACAACTATCTACTGGGGCTTTGGAGGTGGGGGGAAAGGAGGAGGATTGGCAATAGATGTTAGCTCAGAGCCAGTCTTTCTCAGCAAAAAGAAGAGGATTAGCATGGATGTTAGCTCAGGGCTGATCTTCCTCACAAAATAATAATAATAATAATAATAAAAGAAGGGAAAGGACAATAAATGTCAGAGATTCTGCTTCATTTGCTTTGGGTACCACTGGGGCACAGGTATTTGCAAAATCTCCCCTGGTGATTCCCACATGTGCCCCTGATTAGGAATTTCTTTACTAGGTCAGGCAGCCTCCCACCATTAGGTCCTGGCCAAAAACTCTGTTTCATACTGAGAGTCTTGTTTACACCTGAGTTCACCTACAGTGAAGTTCTCTCCACCAAAGACACATAGCTCACAAGACATTCTAGTCAGGGACCCTTTCAGGAGGACAGACAATCCTCTTGGTGATCCAATTAAACAGAGCCACCTATCTCAAGTGGATTGAATTGCAATCAAAACTCTATCCTTGGCTTTTATCACTGTGAGAAACAGCCATTAAAATATACTTCTAATTATTTTGCAGAATTGTTATTGAATGCCTTGTGTAGTGAATTGAATAGTGGCCCCCATAAGTGATATGTCCAAGTCCTAACCCTGATACCTGTGAATG
Organism: Ceratotherium simum simum; assembly: GCF_057802395.1. Lineage (NCBI taxonomy): Eukaryota > Metazoa > Chordata > Mammalia > Perissodactyla > Rhinocerotidae > Ceratotherium > Ceratotherium simum. Next base: position 50,569,562 of record NC_141914.1, read on the forward strand.
TGACCTCACTTGGAAATAGGGTCTTTGGAGATGTAGTTAAGTTAAGGATCTCGAGATGAGATCATCCTGGATTTAGGGTGGCCTCTAAGTCCAATGACTGTTGTTCTTATAAGAGAAAGGAGAGGGTGTTTTGAGACACAGAGGGGAAGGCCATGTAAAGACACAGTGATGCATCTACAAGCCAAGGAATGCCAAGGATTGCCTGCAGCCACCAGAAGTGAGGAGACAGGCATGGATTCTCCCTCAGACCCTCCAGAAGGAACCACCCCTGTTGACACCTTGATTTTAGACTTATAGCCTCCAGAACTGTGAGAAAAAATTCTATTGTTCTAAGCAGAAATTTGCAAGATTTGTTACAGCAATCCTAGGAAACTAATGTGCTTGGTATCTTATATCATATTAGACAAGAAATTTCCTTCTAGAACTCAGTACAAGGAAGCATTGTGTCTCTCCAGATAAATGTGTATGCACCCCTCACTCAGCAAGGAGAGAGAGGGTTGTGTCCTGACACATTCTGCACTTTTCTTGTCAGAAAGCTCAGATGGAGGGTAGGACTCCAGTTCCATGATTATCCTTCCTGGATTCTTACTATAAACGTCTCCCTGCTTCTCTATGTTTCTGTTCTCTCTTTCATTTTTTATTTTTTTAATTTTTTGTTTATTGCAGTAACATTGGTTTATAACATTGTATAAATTTCAGGTGTACATCATTATACTTCTATTTCTGCATAGATTACATCATATTCACCACCAAAATACTAATTACAACCCATCACCACACACATGTGCCGAGTTATCCCTTTCGCCCTCCTCCCTCCCCCCTTCCCCTCTGGTAACCACCAATCCAATCTCTGTCTCTATGTGTTTGTTTATTGTTGTTATTATCTACTACTTAATGAAGGAAATCATATGGTATTTGACCTTCTCCCTCTGACTTATTTCACTTTGCATAATACCCTCAATGTCCATCCATGTTGTCACAAATGGCTGGATTTCATCGTTTCTTATGGCTGAGCAGTATTCCATTGTGTATATATACCACATCTTCTTTATCCATTCGTCTTTTGATGGGCACTTAGGTTGCTTCCAAGTCTTGGCTATTGTGAATAACGCTGCAATGAACACAGGGGTGTGTGTATCTTTACGCATTGGTGTTTTCAAGTTCTTTGGATAAATACCCAGCAGTAGAATAGCTGGATCATATGGTAGTTCTATCCTTGATTTTTTGAGGAATCTCCATACTGTTTTCCATAGTGGCTGCACCAGTTTGCACTCCCACCAGCAGTGTATGAGAGTTCCCTTCTCTCCACATCCTCTCCAACACATGTTGTTTCCTGTCTTGTTAATTATAGCCATTCTGACGGGCGTCAGGTGATATCTCATTGTAGTTTTGATTTGTATTTCCCTCATAGTTAATGATTTTGAACATCTTTTCATGTGTCTGTTGGCCATCTGTATATCTTCTTTGGAGAAATGTCTGTTCAGGTCTTTTGCCCATTTTTTAATTGGGTTGGTAGTTTTTTTGTTGTTGAGATGCATGAGTTCTTTATATATTTTGGAGATTAACCTCTTATCAGATGTATGGTTTGCAAGTATCTTCTCCCAATTGTTAGGTTGTCTTTTCGTTTTGTTGATGGTTTCCTTTGCTGTGCAGAAGCTTTTTAGTTTGATGTAGTCCCATTTGTTTAATTTTTCTATTGTTTCTCTTGCCCAGTCAGACATGGTGCTTGAAAATATGTTGCTAAGACCGATGTCGAAGAGTGTACTGCCTATGTTTTCTTCTAGAAGTTTCATAGTTTCAGGTCTTACATTCAAGTCTTTAATCCATTTGGAGTTAATTTTTGTATGGTGTAAGGTAAGGGTCTGCTATCATTTTTTTGCATGTGGCTATCCAGTTTTCCCAACACCATTTGTTGAAGAGACTTTCTTTTCCCCATTGTATGTTCTTGGATCCTTTGTCAAAGATTAGCTGTCCATAGATGTGTGGGTTTATTTCTGGGCTTTTGATTCTATTCCATTGATCTGTGTGTCTGTTTTTGTGCCAGTACTGTGGTGTTTTGGTTACTATAGCTTTGTAGTATATTTTGAAATCAGGGAGTGTGATACCTCCAGCTTTGTTCTTTTTTCTCAGGATTCCTTTAGCTATTCAGGGTCTTTTGTTGTTGCATATAAATTTTAGGATTCTTTGTTCTATTTCTGTGAAAAATGTTGTTGGGACTTCGATAGAGATTGCATTGAATCTATAGATTGCTTTAGGAAGTATGGACATCTTAGCCATGTTAATTCTTCCAATCCAAGAGCACGGAATATCTTTCCATTTCTTTGTGTCCTCTCTTTCATTTTGAATTTTATTTTTAATTAGCTTACTCTGTATATACGTAGTTTTATTATAAATCACCTAAAATCCCTTTTGAAAAGAGATGGCTATAACATTACAAATAATAGCAGAGTGGCTAAGAGAGTGGGCTCAGGAACCAGACTTCCTCGCTTCAAATCCCAGCTCCATAACTGAGGAGCTGTGTGACTGTAGTGGCACTCATGCCTCAGTTTCCTCAGCTATGAAGCGGGAATAATATTAGTATGTGCCCTATCAGGCTGTCGTAAGGATTAAATGAGTTAATATATACATGCAAAGCACTAAGAACAATGCCTGACATATAAAAAGGATTCATTCAATGAATGTTAGTTACCACTATTATTTGTCCGTATTACTGCCTTAGTTAAAACTCTCTGCTGGTGCGTCATTGCCTGCAGGATGAAGTTCAAGCTCCCCATCACAGCACACAAGGCTTTTCACAACTGGCTTCTTCCTGGGGCTGCAAGCTCATCCTCCCCAGGTGTGTCCTGCCTGACCCTCCAGCAACACTGATCACGTCCGCACACTTAGCTGTCTGCTCTGCGAGGGACGCCCTGGCTGACTCCTACTCACTCCTCCAGGCTTAGCTCCTCTAACCCCTCCAGGGTTACCTTCTTCAGGAGCCCAGCCCGTGCCTCCCCCCAGGCTGTGGTAGATGGTCCTTACCCCGGCTCCCTGGGCCTGCCTCCATCTCCAGCCCCCCCTTCCACAACCTGTTAGGGTGACTTGTGTCGTGTCTCTCGTCCAGGACGTGTCTGCGTCTCCTGATTTCAGTTGTCCCTGTGGGCAGAGAATGAAAACACTGAAGCCCTTTGAAAGATTGAACTGTGAGGCTGTGGTGAGAGAGGGACCTGCCTGAAGTCTGTGTCCCGATTGACCAAATGTCCCTGGAAGGGATGACTAGCACCTGACAACTTAAAGCTCTGGAAGCTTCCACAAACCACATCTGGTCTGCTAATGCTTGGGGTAAAAGTTGACTTTTCCACCAAGGCCTCTGACTCTCAGGGCTGGTGTTACTCAGTTGGTTAAATGTCATTCTGCATTTAGCACCCCTGACCCCTGCTTTTGAGGGAGTTAAAGAATAACAGCCTTTGAGAGAAAGAGAGTTTCCAGATGGCTTTGTTTAATCAAGTTTGGGAGTGTGACATTAAATCCTCTAAGAGGTTTGCCCTCGTGCTCTTTTCTCCCCCAGCCTTATTGAGGTACAATTGACAAATAAAATTGTAAGATATTTAAAGTGTGCATTGTGGTGATTTGAAATACATATACATTGTGAAAGGATTCCCACTCTCTAGTTAATTAACACACCCATCCCCTCACATATTTATCTTTTTTGTTTTTTGATGAGAACATTTAAGTTCTACTCTTTCAGCAAATTTCAATTACACAATACAGTGTTATCAACTATAGCCACCATGTTATACATTAGATCCTCAGAACTTCATCTCTTAGCTGAAAGTTTGTACCCTTTTTTACCAACCTTTCCCTATTTCCCCAGGCCCCAGCACCTGGCAACCACTTTTCGACTCTCTGTTTTTATGAGTTTGACTTTTTTTTAGATTCCACATATAAGTGACACTGTGCAATATTTGTCTTTCTCTGTCTGGCTTATTTCACTTAGCATAATGTCCTCAAGGTCCATCCATGTTGTCACATATGGCAGGATTTCCTCCTTTTTCACGGCTGAATAGTCTTCCTCATGCTCTTTTTGAGCACCTCAGATCTGGGGCTTGGTGTAGTGTGTGTGCATGTGAGAGAGAGAGAGACAGAGACAGAGGCAGAGGCAGAGGCAGAGAGAAAGTGAACAGAGACGGAAAGAAAATTGGTCAAACATTGCCCTCTGGTATCATGGAAACATCCTCATTTGAGAATCAAAGGAAAGAAACCTGCATGTGGACCTGGGTTTAGCTGGCCCCGTGTCCCACCCCCACCCACAGCCCAGCTCTCCAGCTCCTTCCCACAAAGTTTGAGGTCTTCTCTCCCAGAACCCCTTTTCCTACTAAGAGCAGGACACATGAGCGTGAAGGCCCCAGACCTGGCATGTGAGGGCCTGTGCACCTCCTGGGACGGGACCTGTGTCTGCACAGGGGGAGAGGTGGTTCCCAGACAATAAGGGACCTGCTGCTTCCCCGGTGTTGCACCTTTTGACACTCTCCACCATTCAAGGAAGCTCTTACTGGTCTATCCCGGCAATCAGATGCAGAAAATGAGGTGTTGGTGGGTGAGCGGAAAGAGATTACAGGCTGACTTCTCCTCAGGACAGGCCTGCTGCCATCAGTCAGTTGAAAACAAAACGGAGCCTGGAGTCAGGCAGACCTGGGTTAGAGCCCGGAGTGGGAGGAGGAGGGAAAATGGGAACCTGCTCCGTCCAGGCTAGATTTGAAAGGCCTGTGAATGAGTAGCCAGTGCCAGGCTCTCCTCCCTGCACCCAACCGTGAAGACTGGCACAGAGCCCATTTTCTTGCACACAGAAGTCCTTACACATCAGTCTCTACCCTATCTCCACTTCCCAACTCCTCCACCCTCCAATCCCAGTGAAGGAGTGAGAAACTTGGTACTCCTTTGAGATCATCTGGCCCAGTCTCATCATTCAGCAGGTGGGAAGATGGGACTTAATGGTGCTCAGGGCAAGATCAGACTTGTCTTGAGCCTGAGTTGAGCTGCAAGTGAACACATCTCTGGCTCTGGGGCAGGGCTCAGATCATTTACAGAGAGGCCACAGACAAAAGTCAAGTGCAGTCCAGGAGGCAAGGCATGAAGTTAAAGTTAGTTCAAGTGCAGGACAAAAGGCGCCAGATGGAGTAACCATCAGCCTGAATTGTGGTCTGGAGCTAAGGTTGGACATCAGCAGCAGCAAAGAGGTGACAGTGAGTCAGTTAAGAGATAATTATTGAGCACCTAGTAAGTGTCAGGCACCCTTCTAGGTGCTGAGGACAGAGCAGGAGCCTACATTCCCTACTGAGAAGAAAACGCTGGTGGCCAACCCAAGTCTGGAAGGTGCCTTGTGGTGTGGCGAGGAGCTCAGGCTCTGTCTGGGTTTGACTCCTCTGCCCCTTACATCTGTATGACCTTAGGCAAGCCATGTAGCTCTCCGTGCCTCAGTTTCCTCATCTGTTAAATGGCGATAATAAGAGTAACAGCCTCAGAGAGCTGCTGTGAAGTTTAAATCAGGTAAGTAAAGCACTAAGCATGGTGAGAATTTAGCCACTATTGTCCTGGACACTGCTCTTATAAAAACGCTGGAATGCACAATGCTTGCCCTCCGGAGCGTTTTAAAGAGGCCACCCAGGGCTTGTCTTCCATCAGTGGTGACAAATTGCTGCCTGGCCTCAGACAGTTCACTAATTGTTCTCTGCCTCCATTCCACTCCCCAGTCTGGGGACGGCAGGGGAGGGATGACGCCAGCTTGCTCAGGAGGCATTGGGAGGCGATATGAGGTCACTCCAGCAGCGTCACAGCAGGCGGCTCTGTGTTTGCCATGGAAAGAGACAGAAAGGCAGCCTGATCGCAGAGCGGGCCCTCGAGGCTTCATCTGGGTAGGAGCTTGGGGCTTTCAGAAGTTGTGTGTGCACTCATGAGCTGCTTGAAGGGTAGTGTCTGGAGTTGTCTGCCATGATTTATTGAAAGCTGTACTCAAGTCAAAATCGAGAGTGAAAAGGTTAATTACTGAACTCATAGTTTTTTAAAATATATAACTGCCTCGTCTTGATGAAGTTGGGATAGGAGCAAGCAAGGAGAGGATTCAGTGTCTCGCAAATAAAACTCAGGAAGACTTTCACTATTTGCTCTGCTTTGCCATCCCCTGGGCACAGTCTGAAATAATATGAGTCCAGACACTGAAAAACATGCCCTTTGCTGTGTTTAAAATATCTGTACTGTCCAGCATGGTAGCCACAAGCCACATGTGCCTATAGAATACTTGAAATGTGGCTAGTCCAAGTCTGATGTGCTGTTATGTGTACACTCTGGATTTCCAAGACTTAGTATGAAAAAAAAAGTGTAAATAGCTCATTAATAAATTTTTGTTGATTATATACTGAAATGCTAATATTTTGGATATATTGAGGTAAATAAAATAAAATAAATATACTGTCCAAATTAATTCCACCTCTTTTTTACTTTTTTTACATGGCTACTAGAAAATCTACTCTTACATATGTGGCTTCATGATATTTCCATTGAATGGTGACTTTTAGATAGAGAACAGTGGTCATGGGGTCTGCTTTTCTCAGCAGTGCTTGTTGAGCCATAACTGAGTCCTCTGAACAAGCTCTTTGCTTCTTCCCCTGCTCTTTTCTCCCTGGGATACCTATACTCCTTATGCTACTTTTCCTAATTGAGTCAGATATTTCTGGAAGAGTGTCTTCATTTTTTTAAAGTCTTAGTTCTCTCCTCCACCTGAAGCATTTCTAGATTTCTATCTTCCAGCTCACTGATTCTCTCCTCCATAAGTTATGCTCTATTTTTTATGCTTTCTACCTTATTTTTTATCTCATTAATTGTGTTTTTCATATCCAGAATTTCTGTATGGGTTTTTTAGGGCTTCGATCTCTTTGGTGAAGTATTCCTTCTGTTCATCAATGTTATTCCTGAGCTCACTGAATTGTCTTTGTGGGTTTTCTTGTAACTCATTAAGTTTCTTTATGATAGCTATTTTGAATTATCTGTCATTTAGAGTGTAATCTATGACTTCAGGTTTGGTTTCTGGAGAGTTGTCATTTTCCTTCTGCTCTGCAGTGTTACTATAGTTCTTCATGGTATTTGATGAATCAATCCTCTGCCAGCACATTGTGGTAGTAATCACCTTTTCTTATTTGGCTTTGGTCACTTTGGTTCTGGTCACCTGAGTCTCACGTTCCTCCACTGGGTCTCCGTGGGTTCAGATGCTGCTGTCTCGTGCACCACCTGTGCTGCTGTCTTGGGGTGCTGCTTGCACCACTGTCAGGGGTGCTGGGCTCACAGGTGTCACTGTAGCTGGCAGGGGCCTGGAGACCCAGGGACTTGAATACAGTCCCTGCTGCTAGTGGATCTAGTGTCAGGGTTGCTGCCACTGGGGGCTGGGTCATAGGTTCTGCTGTGGTTCCTGTTGCTTCTGGTCACAGATTCCACCTGCTACTGCTGGGGTGAGGGAGCCGGGTCTGTGTTTTCTATTCTTGCCCCATCTGCTTGTAGTTGTGCCAGTCAGGCTACTCTGTGTTTCCATGGGCTGGCCACAGCCGATTGATGGGCAGCCCTTGCACGAGTGGGGTGCCTTTGCACTAGCTGGGCTGCTGGGCTTGGCAGGCAGGTCCAGCTGGGCTGCTGGGCTTGGCAGGCAGGTGCCTTTGCATGGGCTGAGCTACCACCACTTGGTAGAGAACATTCACGTGGGCAGGAGGTAGGTGGGTGCTCCTGCAGGCCAAGCTACCACTCTGAAAGCATTCACATGTGGGCTGGGCTGTCCCTGCCTCCACTCACAGTTGCACTGGCCGCTGTGTGAGAATCTGTGACCTGGAAGGCTGCCCCCCTTCCCTGGGGTCCAGTCCACCCACCTTCAGATATCTAGTTGCCTGGATCTCTCAGGTGTCCTGTTGTGTTGTGTAGGAAATCCTCTGTTGCTTAATGGATGTCCGTTTTGTTGTAACTTATAGGAGAGAGACAAAGGGAACAACTCACTCCGCCATGATGCTGACGTCGCTCTCTGAGCTCACTTTTAACTAGTGTCCGTAATTGAGTTCTTCTTGCTTGAATAGCAAGACATTGAGATGGAGAAAACACTGGACCACGAGACTGCTGATCCAAATTATCATATCACATCAGTCATAAAGTTGCTGCATGGCGTTGGTAACAAGAATAACAGTCACAAACACTTCTATAGTGTTTTTTGTAGTTCAGACTCCATTCTAACCATTTGACACATGTCAGTGTCTCACAACAACCCTGTGAGTTGGGAACTATTATTAGTGCTCTTGTCCACATGAGGACACTGAGCTGTGAAGAGGTTAAGAAACAAGCCCAGAGCTCAGAGTTGGAAGGTTGGAAGGGAGCTAGGATTCAAATCCAAGCCGTCTGGCTTCAGAGTCTGTGCTGTGAGCCACTTCATTGCCTCTTAAGTTATCCAAACTAGCTTGGATTCAGTTTCTTTATGTGTAAAACAGACTCAATAATATCTGTTTTATCTACCTTATGAGATTGTAATGAGGACCAGAAGATAACATGGGTGAGCGGAGACTGTACAAGCGTAAGATGGCAGAGGCTTAAGAAAGGACATTACATTGAAAGAGCTTCCCAGTTATAAGGCCATTAAAATCCAGACCCAGTTCATTTATACAGTGTCTTCCCAAATGACCCCAAATAGAATTAATTTTTCCCCTTCTTATGTTCCTTAGCATTTTGTGACATGTCACAGTCCTTCACACGACTTATCTTTCATTGCATGTATACGTCCATTTCCTTCATTACACTTCAAGTTTCTTAAAGGCAGACTGTCTTGAAGGTCAGTGTTTCTCAACTGGAGGTAATTTGTCATCCAGGGGACATTTGGCAATGTCTGGAGACATTTTTGATTGTCACTACTTGGGAAGTGCTACTGGCATCTAGTGGGTAAAGGCCAAGAATGTTGCTAAACATCCTACAATGCACAGGACAGCCCCCCACAACAAAGGATTATCGGGTTAAAATGTCGATAGCGCCAAGATCATTATATGAGCCATTGTGCCTCTGACACGCATGAAACAATAGGTGCTCAATAAATGATGAAAGATTGATTGAGTGCATGAATAATAAATATTATAATCACCTATCTACCTTGGATATAACTTCTTTTCAGTTACACTCAACAGACATATATTAAATACCCACTCCATGCCAGGCACATACTAGGGCTGGGGAGACAGGGGGATACAAAGGTCTGAAAGACAGAGGTCCCTTCCCTCAAGGATATAGCCATCTCCTAGGAGGGTCAGAGTCAACAATAAAGAGACTATCAAATAACATGGCAAATGATAGTGCTCTAGTCCTCACCAGCTCTGTGCAGGAGCACCACTCGGGAGCTTTGTAAAAAGACAGATGACCCAGCCAATCCAGGCAGAACGAATCCTTTTTTCTCAATTTTTTATCTTGGAAAATTTCAAACACAGAAAATGTAGAATAGCAGTGCCATAAATACTTATTTGTATAGGAAACCCCTATTTGCACAGACGACACTGTGATACTTCAGTGGACAAGTCCTCAGGAGAAAAGCACCGTTTGCTAAATTCAGCCAGGCACAGAGTGTGTTGTAGGGTCTCCCAGACCCTTCTGCTCCAGGTTGGTGCTGCAGCTGCTGAGGCAGGCAGGGTGGGCCTCCTGAAGGTGGACCCGGTATGTCTGAGAGAGGGAGCTCACACAGCCGTCCCCAACAGTGTCTCATAGGTCTGAGAAAGGTGTATTCATTCCCTCCATCACAGCAAAGTGAGAAGGAGGGAAGGGGCGCCACCACGGGGGCCCTGGGCAGAGAATGCATATCCAGGTCTCATTCCTATGACTTTGTATCTTCTTCTGATAATAACATTTTTTTCCTAATAAAGATGATCACTAGAATCTCCTGTGGTGAAAATTTTATTTATGAATAAATATAGAAAGGGGCAACAATGGGCTTCATTATAGGATGGGAAAAACCTAGAATGCAGGGATATTGTAGGGGGATGGAGTCATTTTTTAGACCTCTATCGAGCCCTAAATTGTCAACACCCAGCCAATACCAGGTGCTGGGAGAGTGGGCTGATGTTGTTGGGTTCTTCATGCTGTGGCCCAACTCTGGAGGCTAGATTCGTTCTAGGAAAACTTTGTAAGTGTGGGCTTCTTGCCTCCATCACCTACCCATGTGATCTAGGCTCAACCACTTCCCCCAGGAAAATATTTGAAATTCTCTCCAGTTCAGACCCACTGCTTGGATGTGGCTCATAATGGATCTGGCTTGGGCCATCATAGTGCTCCAACTGGCATTCATTTTCCATAGGGTTTGGTGTCCAGTGGATAGCCAGGCATTTCTACACTTCACTTGTTTAAAACTAAAGGCTTTCTTATGAAAACATGAAGAAACTAGATTCACTAAACTAAGATCAGGTAACAGACAGACCCCTCTGTATACCAGTGGCCAGCTTGTTGGTAATCATCTTTTCTGCAGCCAAGCCAAGACCTCAGCTCTTTAGGAAGAGAAGGCCCAGACCTAATTAAACAGGGGGATGAGATGCCAGCTCATCAACATTGCATCTCCAAGTCCCTTATTTCTCTCTGCAGACATCTGCTACTTTTGGCTTCAACACCATAGTGGTGTCCGTCAGTAATAGCAATGAAGTTACTCCTGAGGCTCCACGTTGGACAGTCTTGTGTTTATTCATTTTGTTTCTGTTCATTACAAACGGGTTTGATTATAATTAGCACACTCCATGGAATGCTAGTGGGTTTCAGAGTCTTCATATATCTGCAGTGAAAATATTTCCTTCTCATACCAAGACACTTGATAAATTGGTGTTTAGTTGAAGTGTATATTCAGCCTCATAAATAAATACAATTTGCACACAGATGAATGGCCAAGTTCTGGACATCTTCTCAGAGTGGGAGCCTGGGGCTGGAGGATGGAGGATGAAAAATGCCCTGGCCTCTTCCCTTTTTTGCTATTGACTTGGGTGGCTATGGTTTTAGTAAAGCACTTTTGACCTTGCACTTACATTCTCCCAGAGCAAGTGGGAAAGCATCGCCAACTTTCAGTTAAGGAGCTTTGCCCTAGACTTTTGGCCATGTGCATGGTTAATCAACAGGCCATGCAAATTAGACGATAATTAATTGCTGGTAGCAAGAACATTTCCATTTAAACCGCTGCTGTAGCTGCATATGCTGTGTGGTAACCAGTTTGCTCTCCAGGGAAGCTCTGGCTCCTTCTCCCAGCATTTGTGGGTGTTGGACTTGTGTAAAGAAGGTAGGGTTCAGAGCCCTTGAGAATACCAACCTCTTTACTCAGTCCCACAGCTTGCCTTGACCAAGAATGGAGAAAGGCAGTCTAGGACCACGTATCCTGGAGTCCCTTCAAGTCTGTGCACCTTTACCTTATATAATGCTTTCTCTCCCTGCCCCCATTCATCCTACATGCAGTTCCAAGATCAGTCTTCCTAAAGAATAGCTCTAATTATTATCATTTACCTGCCAAAAACCTGTTATGGCTTCCTGTTGAACTACAGAATGACGTTTGAACTCCCTCGTAATGAACTCACTTGAAACTCTGTGTGGTAAAAGAGAAATTTCCCATTTTCTTTGGTTGTGAAGCAGAGGTCTGCCCCTAGCTCTGTGGCTGGGGGTTTCTGCGTTGCTGACAGACGGCTCTTCTAGCATGTGACCACTGCAGGCTGCTCTTTAAGGCAAGGCAAGGCCCCTTTAAGCCAGGGTTTCCTCTTGCCTGGCAATTACCATCGGCTACTAGGACAGCGGTGATCATCAGTTATGGAAATCCAATCTGACACGGGTATGAGAAAGGGAATTGATTGATGGCATTTGTTCCTAGTATTTGCCATTCATATGTTATAAAGCCAAGAAAAAGTGTGTGTGTGTGTACACACATATAATCACAAATTGTACAGAGCCCTCTTCATCACTAACAATCTACCAACCAGGGGGCCCAAAAGGAAGATATTCGCTGGCCCCTAACTGCAAAAAGGGCCTGAGGACTCGGTGCTAGAAGCTGGAACCAGAAGATCTCAGGACAGGCTGGGAATGCCTACTTCCAGGCCAGAGTGTTCAAAGGACCGGGAGGTCAAGAAGGAACAGAGAATCGAAGAGGTGCCCTATCAGAGGCTGAAGTCAGCAAAAACCAGGGACAAAGGAGGAGGGCAGCGCGAGCTGAGCAATTAAGGGAACAGAGGGAACTTTGAAATTCAAGAAAACTGCCCCCAGACATCAACCTCTTCTAGTCTCCCACTCCGGAGGCTGGGCTTCCCAGGGAGAGCCCTGCCCCAGTCCAGGCTCTGCCGTGTTGCTGTGCCCTCGTCCCCACGCCTGGCCTCAGACATCAGCCCATTGCCTCATCAACCTGCCTCCCTCCACCACGCCAAGTTCTCTAGTCCACATCCTCCCACCTAGCTCAAATGCAACTACTTTCTTCTTCCGGAAGAAAACACTGCAGTCCTCCTAACCTAATTTCTACAGAGATTCTGTCTTTGCCACCAAGTTCACCTCAACCAGAAGCCCTCAACTCCAGCAACACATTAGCATCACCTGGTGAGCTTTTATAAGATACTAGTGCCTGGACTTCACCTCCAAAGAGTCTGATTTTAATTGGTCTTGGGTGGAACCTGGGCACGGATACTTTTCAGAAGTGGCCCAGGCAACTCCACTGTGCAGCCAGGGCTGAGAACGACTGACTTCAACCATTCCTCAGCCAGCAGAATCTCAGCCATAGGAGACACTCCTCTAAGCCATGTGTTTTACTCAAAGCCCTTGCCGCCCCCTCTCCCGGCTGTTCTGAGGGCACCAAGCACACCTCTGCCTCAGGGCCTTTGCCCTTGCTGTTCTCTCTGCCTGCAATGCCCTTCCACCACAATTCCATGGTTTGTCCCCTCACTTCATTCAGGACTGCTGAAATGTCACCTCCTCAGAGGGGCCCTCCCTGCTGCTGCTGCTAAAAAAGTAGCGCCTATGACTCTCCATCCTCACTTTGCTTTATTGTGATTCATAGCACATCTCTCTGCCTGACAATATATTAAATTTCAGTTTGATTATGTTTTCAGTGTTTTATCCCCCAGTAGAATGTAAGCCAGCTATGGGCAGTGATATTTTCTTATTCACCATGGTATTCCCAACACCTGGGACAGCTTCCAAAACATACCAGAGTCTCAATGGACATTTGTTGTCTGAATAATGAACTGATTTAACAGATGAGGAAACTGAGGCTCAAAAGGAGGGAGCGACTTACAGAGATCAGAAAAGCTAGCAGCTGCACAGGACGTCCCTCCACAACAAAGCCATAATGTCACGGTGCCCAGGTGAGAAACACTGGGCTAGAGATGGGCAGGGAGGTTGGAGCACAGAGAGCAGGCATTAGAGCTGGACCCGGAATGATGGCACCGTTTGCACACAGGGAGATAGGCAGGAGCTGGTGAGGGAGGAAACGAAATGCCTGGTCCCACCGCTTCCTGGTGTGTGACGCCTGTAAGTCATGCTGTAAGTCACACCCTCATTTTGGGCTTAGCATCCACCCCTCCCCTTGTGCCAACCAAAAATGTCTCCAGACAGTGGCAAATGTCCCCTGGGGGACAAAAATTGCCCTGGTTGAGAACTACTTCGAGTTTACCCTCTCCTTCCTCAGAACTTGAGCCCCACTTTGCTAGAACTCTTCTGTGATATTGTGATTTATAATAAAAAATACATATTTGGTTTTCAACCCCTTCCTGGCACAGAGCTCCTAAAACCCTCGAAATTTCCTAAGTGATGAGAGCAATAAAGGTATCTTTTGTTATGTGAATGAGGTGACTTTTGGAAGCACCTACGGATGGGTCTGGTTGAAGCCAGGAGAACCAACCATGTGATTAGACAGTTGGAAATTTTAGTCCCATCCCCCCCACACACATCTCTGGGGAGGCGAGAGGGGCTGGAAGTTTAATCAATCGCCAATGGCCAATTGTTTAATCAATCATGCCTATGTAATGAAGCCTCCAAAAAAAGCAAAAGGGAGGGCTTCAGAGAGCTTTTGGGTTGGCAAACACGTGCAGATTTGGGGAGAGTGACGTGCTTGGAGAGGGCGTATAAACTCCACGTCCTTCCTCATACTTTGCCCTATCTAGGCGTCTCTTCCATCTGGCTGTCCCTGAGCTACATCCTTTGATAACTGTTGACCTTAAACAAATAACCAGCCCGTTATTTCTCCAGCAAAAAGGGGTTTACTGCGGGGCCAGCCTCATGGCCTAGTGGTTAAATTTGGCATGCTCTGCTTCAGCAGCCGGGTGTGCAGGTTCGGATCCCAGGCTCAGACCCACACCACTCATCAGCCATGCTGTGGCAGTGACCCATACACAACATAGAGGAAGATGGGCACAGATGTTAGCTCAAGGTGAATCTTCCTCAAGCCAAAAGAGGAAGATTGACAGCAGATGTTAGCTCAGGGCGAATCTTCCTCAGAAAAGAGGAAAAAAATGGGTTTACTTGGGATCAGCAAAGAATTACAATTCAGGTGGTGAGCCATGTGCAAGTCCCCCAGCAACAAAGGGAAGAGAAACTCTTTTATAGAGGGGAAGAGGGAGTTGGAAAGGTGATTGTAAACAGAGTTGGAGGTGTGGTGGCTTTTCATCGGCTGAGTTGTGACAGCCTCTCATCGGCTGGGCTGCTCAGTGGTCAAGAAGAGGAAGTCTTTCTTCTTCTTGCTGGGCTCTGCTGTCAACATAGGGCATGAGAGCCCTCCCCCTTTTGGTCTCCTGACTCCAATTTAATGAGGTTTCTTTTTATTAATTTGAAATAATAATCAGGTGATCTAGTAAGTAAAATGTTTCTCTGAGTTCTGTGAGCCGCTATAAGAAATTAATTGAACCCAAGAAGGGGGTCTTTGGAACTTTGGATCTACAGCCGGTTGGTCAGAAGCACAGGTGACAATCTGGACTGGACGATTTGTGTCTGAAGTGGGGCAGTCTTGTAGGACTGAGCCCTTAACCTGTGGGATCTGATGCTATCTCCAAGCAGAGAGTGTCAGAATTGAATTGAATTTTAGGATACCCAGCTGATGTCTGAGAATTGCTTGGTGGTGGGGGGATAAAACCTACACATGTGGGAAGGTGTATAATCTTACCTTTTCAAAAGCCCTGAGTTCCATCTTGGGGCCAAGAGTACTCCTTTAACTTGAGCATCTTCTCTCCTTTTGGGTTGTGAGCTCTTCATTCACCATCTTCCTGACTGCCCTGTGCACACTCTTTCCTTTACGCCTTGCCTTTTTCTTCGCACACAGGAGCAAGGGGCATCCTGGGGAATCCATTTCTAAAGCACTTGGCAACCTTTGAAGGAGAAATGACCTAACTTAGGGCCAAACAGAAATAAGTCAAAAGTCTAGAGATTCTGGATTTTACCAGCTGCCATATAGGTATGCTGATATTAAGCCATTATGCTAGACAGATTTGTAAATAACTCTACTATAGCTCTGATATTATAGAGAAGGCTTTTGAAATAAAAGGCTGACAACTCTCTATTAATCACCACAGAACATTTGAATGAAAGCTGGGAAAGGAAATAAGCACAGAGCGCAGAAAACCAAGTGACTCGATTGGCAGTTCAGACAATAGTCCCTGAGGGGACTCAAAAGAGCTCAGGACTGCATCATTTAGCATTTAAAGATGTTGCTATCTGTTCATTCAAGAGGAAAAACAACGTATTTTTTGTTTGGTTTGGCTTTCTTTCTTTCTGGTTTAAAATTCAGCACATCACCCAGGTTGGTGGATTTCATCGAAGTATTTTCCCCAAATGACCTACAGTTTCCTTTTCTAATATGCTGCCACCCACCCACAGCACACAAGTCAGGGATTGATATTCTGTAATTTTCAGCAACTAGCTGCAGCTTTCCGTGCACTTCAGTAATACTGCTTCTTATTACGGGTAAAAATAAAGAAAGTGATAATTATGTTAGTGGAAAACTCAGTTGCGGCTCAAAGATGATATAATTCTAAATTACCGAAGGATTAGGAATCCACGGCTGGATTGAGCAAGTACAGGTCAGCAATTTCACATTAAATTGCTTATTGAAAGGTGGGGCTGGAAGATACTGCAAAGCAAATTCAATTTGCTTTGAAAATAATTAGTGAGATGCAAAGGCCTGGAGATGGAAAATTTCTTTGAAATTAATCATAGCTGTTCAAATCTAGCCAGTCTCTTTCCGCAGCGAGGACAGTTTGCAGCTAGAGATTTTATCTCTTTGAGTGTTGCTGAACGGATCTGTTGGATTCTGATCTAAAATCAGCTTGAGTCTGGCATTATAGGGGGAAGCCCATGCTGTACAAAGAGCTGAAGAGTCAGAGGTACAGATGAGCTTCAAAATGCACAGGGAAGAGAAAAATAGGAAGCAATCTCTGAACTGAACAATCAGGTCAGATTTAGAGCCTTGGCCTGGTCTAGTAACCCAGGTAACTGTCACTTCCTTTGTGTGGATGAGGAGAGATGAATGTCTCCCTTCACTCACCATACCCAGCACACCCTCAGTCGTTGAAGACATAAAAATTGAACGGAGTGACATATCCCATTTCTAACGTGCAATTCACAGCACCCTTACTTGGGAGCATTCCAGGCACAGAGGCAGAAGTTGTGAAGTCAATTAAAATCATCAGCAATGATTGGCAAGGAAAGGAGCTGAGAGACTGGGCACACCCCCCAGGACTGGGCCTCACATCCCACAAGGGAGGGGGCATGAGAGAAGGGCAGATCATTTCATTGCACTGAGGTGTCCTTTGTCCTTGAGGTCTGTTTCCATCATCCACACTAAAGATGGGAATAACAAGAACAGGTTCTGCCCACTGTACTGCTGGTCCTGCATCACCCGGGGCTCCCAAGTGTTGGGGGAGGGTGAGTCTACATGATAACCCAACTGAAGGAAAGGGTGAAAACAGCCACCCATGGCTGCTTTGCCCACAAAACCCCAAACAACCAGAAGAACTGTTACCATTGGTCTGTGGTCTTTCTGCTTCTGTAGGAACAGCCAAAGTGGTCAACACTTGGAGAGTAATTAGAGCCCCCCTTGTTACTGCCTTTGTGGCTGCAGCTGTGGATGGAGATGACTCAGGCTGCAGGCAAAGCTTCCACTCACAGGATAAGGGAGAAGGGAGGGACAGCAGAAAAAAATGGATCTATCAGCAGATGTTCTTTTTTAATAAGTTGAAGCTCAGATACATACATTCGGCCCAAGGTGGCACCAGCCCGTAGTCCCCAGTCTGAGCATTAGGAAAAGGCAGCTCTTTCTGCACGGCAACAGCTTGGTGAGCAGATTGCAGGCTGAATTTTAGGGTGCAGCCACTAAACCAACATGCACACAGCCCATGATCATCTCTATCAGTCATATTCCAGGGGAAAATAGATGGCATATTCAAATTAGAACATTCAAGGAAAGCTTAATAAAGGGACATTTACTAAGGTGTGGGCAGGGTGCAGGGAAGGAATCAAAAGGGATAGCACAGAACTCCTAGGCTGAAGGGATGAGGGTCAGAGTGTCACTGGAACCTGGAAAGAGAGGATCCAGTGGAGAGGGTCATCTGACAGGTGCTCTGACCTCTGGAGAGCAGCCAGCAGAAGCAATATCACAAGGAGGAAATCTAAGGAATAAATATCCCAACCTCACTCTGCTCCATCCCTCTAAACTCCTTCTGAGACTCATTGGCTGAACTCACCTGGAAATCCAGAGGTGCAGGGAGCCCACTGATGGGCCCGTGCAGGTCAGCCACCTGGGCAGAGAAGCAGGTAGAGAATGGAAGTGGATCTGGGGGCACACATGGGAAGTATTCGCCATCCCCAACAGGGCCACCCCAATTATTTATTCTTCTTTCAAACGTGTTGAGAGTCATCTCCTAGGTGATGCACCAGGTTCTGGGGACACATTGACATGTCCGTTAGGGACCCCTAACCTCAAGAAGCTTTTTTGCAATAGGGGAAATGGGTTTGTTCTTTTTGTCTGTTTCTTTGTTTTTTGCCTGTGAACCAGAAATCGCCTTTTCCAAAGAATAGATTTAACAATCTTGGGAAATTGAAATTCTTTTCTCTTTATTTCCAGCCATGTGGCTTAAGCTTCTACTTTAGGCAACTAGAGGGGGCTGATGTTATCTTGAAGGCTCCTGGCAGCTTGCATTTTATGTTTATCTGCTTTATAAAATATTAATCCAAAAAATATTGAAGTTTGCAAATGCAGCAACAGACCCAGAGGGACAATGTGATGATACAATTTTTGATATGTTTTTAAAAACATAAAAAGCATATGACAACAAATGAAAAAAAAAAGCAAGGCGGGTCTTTTTTCTCCTTTTGATGTAAGCAGGATGCTATATGTTTGTTTTCCATGGGCAGCGCTGATTCACCAACGATTTAAGGATTGCTAATGAGTGTTTTCACTTCTCGTTTACAAATGGAATGTATCAAGAAATTGCTCGGCCACTCTGTGTGGCTTTTAATTGAAACCTACCACTCTGTATGGATGAGCAGAATTTGTTTTTCACTGTGTGCAGGGGGGGGGTTGACCTTTACAACTTCAGAGGGCCTGAAATGTGGTCGACACATTTCCTCTTTTCACATGAACAACCCAAGCAATCTGTTTAAATAAAGTAACCAAATTGTCTGATTTTTCTCAGAATTCAGAACTCATTGCCTTAGAATTGTCTCCCTCCCTCCTTCTCCCTCTCTCTGTCTTCACTCCCCCCACCCCACCTCCTGAGCACCTTTTAAGTAGAGAAAATCCAGCAGGAGATGACACATTTATTAGCCCAATTTCTACTCTCAATTTTAAAATATGAAGCAAACCATAGACTGGAAGGAATTATTAGCCCAAATGTGACAGGCAAAGAGTTAATATTTTCTCATATTCAAATGCTAGTCAAAATCAATAAAAATCTGATACCAATAGGTAAATGGACAAAGGACATAGGCAGACAATGCATTCAGATATCACATCTACCGAACAGACATGGCGGGAACCTTCAACCCCTTTTACTCATTCATCCATTTGTTAAATAAACATTTATTGAGCACTCACTGTGTGCCAGGCACTACACAAGATCCTGGGAACTTATAGAAGAATAAAACAGACTTCATCCTCAAAGGGTTCCTATTTTAGCAAGAGAGACCTGCAAACAAGATCCATGGAACAGGCTGCTGTGCTCAGGGAACTATAAGCAATTAAGAAAGCTAAAATGCTCAGGGTAGGAATGGTGAAGGTGTCCAAAGGAGGACTCAGCCATAACAGAAAAGAGAACCCAAACGAGAGCCATTTTCAATGAGGAAATTAGCAAATATTTTTAATGATAATACTTAATGTTGTAAAGCAATAGTTAATCAGGATGACTTGTGACTATTTAATAACCTTGGCTCTCTAATTCTATTTCTAGAGTTCCATATTAAGGGTATAATCTATCAGAAAATCCATATGCCATAAGATGTTTATATATCATATAATAAAAGTAAAAAGTGGAGAGTAAAAAGTAGAATCATTCTAAATGCTCAACAACCACAGAAACATTCAGTGAATTACAGTATATCCATTTACCTGACTATTATGCATTCATTAAAATGTTTATGATATATTAACGGGAAAAAAAATTGTGTATACAGTAAGTAACAATTATTTAAAGATATGCAAAGAAAAATAAATCCCTGGGAAGAAATACATTAAAATGCTAACAGTGACCTCATGCATGGCATTTTTTCTTTTTCCTATGTTTCAAAAATTTTTTAATAAAATAAAAAGTCAAACTTGCATAAAATGCATGGTTAACAAAGAAAATAAAATCCTACCTATGTCATATGGTAGCAGTTCTCCACTAGCTTGGGTTTAAACAGCAGAAAAAGCAATGTCGTCCATCCTGAGTCCTGGATGGTGGGCCTCTCACTCTAATCACTGTTTAATTTTGGCCAAGCCCTTACCTCTCTCATTTCATTTTCAGAAAGTAAGAGAGATGCACTGAATTATCTCTAAAGCTCCTCTGGCCCAAAAATCTATGTATCTTGACATTCTAGAAGGAAGAGTATGTGCCTCCATTCACTGAAATCACAAACAGGCATAGAGACACTTCTTCACGTAAATCAGGTGCAAAATGACAGGCGGAGAAGAGACAGAATCAGAAAATAACACGTTGTTTGTCTCATCAGACATTTCTCAGAAAAGATTAAATAGTGTCTTTTCTCACTGAATTCATTACATCCTCTGGTTCTCATTTCTAAAACCAGCCTTGATGGAAGAACAAGTTTTATCAATGATTTAAGACCTCAGTCTATTGTTATTTGGCCCTGTGGAGATGGTGCCTTTTACGTAGGATTTGGGTTTCCTTACGCCAATACAAAACCCGACTCTCTAATTTATAGATCCTCCTGCCTTTTTTTTATGGTCATTCACAATATAGCATACTCTGAGCCTCTACAGATACAGTGTCTCAAATGAATCTACCTCATTTCTTCAGGCTAGGGGAAAGTGCAGCCTTAGTAGGGTATTTCTTTGCCTATGGATGCTTTGGGGCCTGGAAGTACTGTCAGTTTCTTTTTCCAGTTAGAGGTTTTAAACATCAGATCGGTCTTTTCTTAGAGGTCAATGTAAACAAGTTATCTCTTGGACTGAATGAAGGCTGATGGGCTTCCCTTGATCAAGGAAGTTGATCAGTGGTTGGTGAAAGGAAAACTTCCATTTCATGGGTGGCCGTGGATGACTCAATTCCCCACTTGGGAAATGGGGAGGTTTGGGCTCTATGCTCTCACTGCTTCCTTCTGGCCCCTTACTTTACAGCCTCACTACAGAGCATCTACAGCTGTGAAGCGCTGACCCACGAGCTACTGCAAGATGCAGAGGTAAGAGCTTGTGGGGTTCGGGCTCTCAGAGAAGACCCACGAGAGTTACTCACACCCATAAAAACAGAGAAACAAAAGGCAACTACTCTGGCAGCTGTGCAGAGCTTCCGACCTACAACGGCTTAAGGTGACAGCCCACACGGTCACTGAGCATAAAAAACCTCACCCACTCTTGCACTCTTTCTTCCCCATAGGAGGGTTCCTAGCATTTGGGGGATACCAGAGTTAAAAGAGGCAGGCAGGAAAGAAACTAAAAGATCTGAAAGAAAAAAATTTCACTGGATAATTTCCCTGACCATTGAGGGGTCAGCTAATAACGAATACATTACGAATCCTCAGAGAGCTTGAGGTTCTACCAGGTGGGGATTTACTTCTGGCCGTGATTGGGCATCCCTGGGAATGTTACAGGGTTGGTGCCGAGCCCTGTTCTCCTCCCCACTACACACTCTCCTCCAGTCTCATCTAGTCTTCAGGCTTTAAATATGTCAGGCTGCTGACAAACCCCAAATTGATCTCCAATTCATGTATCTAACTGCCTAGCTGACAACTCCACGTGGGTACCTCGTAAGGCATTTCCAACTTAAATATCTAAACAGAACTCTTGATTTCCTGTCTTCCACTTCTAAATTTGGTGCCCGCCCCCTCGAAATCCTGGAGTCGTTATTAACATCTTCCTTTTCCCTCATCCTTCATAGTCATTTCAGCTGTCAGCTCTATCACCAGTTGAGATCCATCTTGCCCATTAGTCTCCATCTCCACTGCCAGCACCAGGTTCTAGTTGTTGTCACCTTTCATGAAGGAGACACCAAAAACCTAGTTAGTCTCTCTGCTTCCATTCTTGCTCCCCCTCCAATCTATTTTCCACACAGCAGCCAAAAGTTCTTTTTTAAACATGGTTTGAATTATGCCG
Organism: Ceratotherium simum simum; assembly: GCF_057802395.1. Taxonomy (NCBI): domain Eukaryota; kingdom Metazoa; phylum Chordata; class Mammalia; order Perissodactyla; family Rhinocerotidae; genus Ceratotherium; species Ceratotherium simum. The sequence continues at coordinate 50,591,343 of NC_141914.1, forward strand.
TTCACCTGCTTAAAGCTTTTACCTGGCTTCCCATTGTTCTTATAATGAAATGGAGGTTCCTCCCATGGTGTCCTCGGCCATGCATGCTGGGGCCCTGTCCTCCTCTCCACTTCACCCAGGGCCACACTCCTGCCCCACGCACTGCAGTCCCACTGGATATAGACAGCATGCCAAGTTTGATCACAGCTGGGTGCTGTGGCCCCCACTCTTTCCTCTTTCCTCTACTCTGTGTGGCCAACTCTTTCTTCTCCTTCAAGTTTCAGTGTTGTTGTGACTTATTCAGAGAGGTCTTCCCTGATCCCCTGTCTAAAGGGTGCCCCACCTTCATTTCTGTCTGTGATAGCGCCCTGTTTATTTCTCTCTTAGTGCTTACTTGTAATTATTTTATTATTTATTTGATTACTGTTCTATGCTTTGTCTAGATTATAAACTCTACGGGAGCAGAGGTTATCTTTGTCCCTGTGTATTTCACATCCAGCATATAGTAGGTGCTCAATGAATACTTGTTGGATAAGTTAATTAATTAAAGAAGGCCATTAGTTATTCATATCTTATGGCAGCTAGTTGTTAGGAAATCAATCTGATTAACCTAATCTGATGGAGGCGGACTATTTTGCTCCTTCCACCTCTGTACAAGTAGAGGTCTAGCTGTAGAAAAGGGAAAAAAGAATTTGTAGCCTCATTTCCTGAAATCAACTCCTAAAGGAATAGGAAGGTCTACTTCTTTTTCAGAAGAGCATCTGAACAGTTTCCTTTTCTACAGCCTCTCCCCTAGGAAGTTTTGATTTCATAGGGTATAGAGAACATTAATTATAATTTATGTGAGCTGTTCTCCATTTTATAGTCAATTACCTTGTAGCTCAGTAACATTTATGTATATCATTAATATGTGTCAGATTGGTTTTCTTGTAAGTTTTATTTAATTATAACTCAGATAATACTGTTGTGCTTTCTTTAAATTAGAGGACACAATACATCAACTGGCTGGACTATTATGCAACCATAAAATTATTATTATGTAAACATAGTAGTAAATAGTAATGTTTATGATTCACTGTAAGAGACAAAAGCAGAATACATAATTGCTCTGATTTGTAATTAGAACTATCAAAGTATGTATACAAATGAACAAGTACTAATAGGAAACAGGAAAATACACCTTGGTTTTCTAGAGTGATGGATTAATGCATAGTTCTTTTTAAAATTATTATTATTTCTTGGTACAATATTAGTTGCACAATAACCTCAGAGGGAACATGAGCTGTAAGCATGCTTGCTCGCATGGTCCTACAGTTACTGTAGTGACTAAAAACACGTGGGGTTAGTCTGAGAACTATTCAAGCTGGTTTGGACTGCCTGAAAATTGTGCCCTTCTGTTTAACACCTACGACGTTAGTGCCCGATCAAATCCTTTACTCAAATATTCCTGTCAGGAAACAGCAGCAGGAATAAGCCTCTTTAACAGTTATATTTTCTGTTTGTGCTCCACGTGAATATCCATGTGCAAGTGTGTAGATTAGAGTGGAGGAATCAGGGAGGACAATGCATTTAAAGTAAACGCAACAAAATAAGTTACAAAAAAAATGAGACGAGTTTGTATGTCCTATATGGAACAATTCCCGAGATATATTGTTAAATTAATTCTCTTTAAAAAGTAGAAACGTGCATTATGCTGCCATTTGTTACAAATGAAATAAAAGAGAAAAAAAATCAGAGAGAATGTGTATATATATACATTATTCATTTATTTATCTCTATATATAGAGTTATTTTCATAAAGCATATATTTGCATAATATATGTTATATATCTATAATATAAACGTATGTATTCTACACATATACATACACACGTGTTTTTAAGCAAAGATGTCTCTAGAAAGATAGACAGCACATGGTAATAATGGCTGCCTCTAGGGAAGAGACCGAAAGGACTTAAGTGTAAGTGAGATTTACCTTTCACCATGTAATCTTTCATACTGTTTAAAATATTTACCATGGGCATATATTATCTACTCAAGTAAATGATTAAGTCTTTGTTAATGAAGATAGAGAGCTGTTCATCAACAAACAAAAATAACGACATATGAAGTGCATTATGTTAAATATGTTTCATGAACAGATTTTTTTAAATACATCAAAGATGAAAAACAAAATAAATGCAACAGGTATTATTAAGTGCTGTCTAAATTGTGTGCTGAGCATTTTGTGAGGCACACTGGGGCAGAGATGCATCAGAGAAGTATAAGACGTCACTATCTGTATTAGTGTGCAACGGCTGCCATAACAAAATGCCACCTACCGGGTGGCTTAAACAACAGAACTTTATTTTCTCACATTCTGGAGCCTGGAAGACCAAGGTGTCGGCAGGGTTGGTTTCTTCTGAGGCCTCTCTCCTTGGCTTGCAGACTGCACCTTCCTGCATGTCTTCACATGGTCTTTTCTCCGTGTGTGTGTCCATCCTCGGTGTCTCTTTGTGTGCCCTAATCTCCTCTTCTTATAAGGACAGGGTCAAATTGGATTAGGTCCTACCCTAACAGCTTCATTTTAACTTTTTTACCTCTTTTAAAGACCCTCTCTCCAAATACAGTCACATTTTGAAGGCTTCAACATTTGAATTTGGGGGACACAATTTAGTCCACAACACTACCTGTGAGGAGTTTTCCATTTAGTCAGTGAGCTAAGCCGTATATGCTTAAAAAAAAGAAAAGAAACAACGCTCAAGGCAGCAAACAATTAAATATCGAAGTGAATAAAAATATAGAAGCTAATAGGTGAAACTTTATTCTAGAGATTCCCAGGCACAATCTCCTATTAAAAAAAATGATAATCAGGAGGGAAACAGCAGTCGGTCCTCAGCATAGCTGCTGTGCACAGGGCAAGGGTCTGTCTGCACTAAGTTTGGGGAAACAGTTCACTAAGTTATCATCCAGTAGGTAGGTTACTAAAGCAACTCACTAATTCAATCAATTTAGTGGAGAAATATTATCACTAATGCTATTTGAAATTGTCTAGGCAAGGAAAAATTAGATTTTTGGAATGTTTTATTTGTTATCAGTTATTTTATGATAAGAACAGGTGAGTGGGACTCATACACATAAAAATACAAGAATTCTTCCATCCAGGAAAAGGTGTTATAAATTATCCCTGTTAATCAATTCAGGCAGCAAATATTGAAGTGAGTGCCCCTGCGAGGCGCTCGGGCTGTTTCAGGGCTTACGATAGATTGGAGAAGGGAACCACCACTTCTGCCTGACGGAGCACTCAATCCAGCCACCTGGAGCTTCCGGGGGGTTAGAGGTTTTCCTGTTATTTTAACACTCCAACCCGTCTTCCTTCCTTGCTTCCTCTTACCCAATTTCTCCTCCTCTTCTTTCTTTCCTCATTTTTGTCTCATTCTGTGCACTTTTTTATAGGTAAATGAGCACATGATCCAGAACCACACCAAAGCAACTTGGTCCCCAACATCCTTGATCCACGCAATACGACAGTGAAACAATTATATGACCCACTATGTACAGGGACTCCTAATAATATTCTTCTGTTCAACCTGCTCTGCAGAAATTGTGAGGATTTGATTAGGCAATGCATGCAAAAGCATTGTAGGAGCAGTGACGCCCTCTTCAAGTGTTGGCTGTTACTCCTGTGGGGAACTAAACAAAATGGAGAACTAAAACAAAAGCTGGGTCCCTTGGAGCTGGTCAAGTGGCCAACCTACTCCAGCCGTCAGGTATCTTAAGATGATTTTGTTCCCTCAAATGGTGAAATGAGGAGCCACATAACGAGAGAAAGCCTCTTCAGTAAATAGATTAGGGGCAAATATACATATCGTGGAACAAAGAGAATTTCAGTATCCTCTTGTTTTTTGTAAACCATTTATAAATCGGTGTTGACCCCTAGGTTTTCTACAAAATGCCTGTTTTGTAGGCGTCTCAAAAGGATATATGTAAAACAGAACAAAATGGTAGTTTTGGTGCTCTGAATTCCAGGAAAACAAAAAGAGACCCCAGAAACTCAAGTGCCCATCCGCTCGTCAATATGATCAATCATTTGGGGTAGATTATGCAGTGGTTCAAAGAAGGTTTAAAAGCAAAACAAATGATGGAGCTGGTGGCCCGCAGGTTGACTGCACAGATGCCCTTGCCTAAAATGGAAGCCGCGCTCCCCGCGTAACGGCGGCCTCAGTCTGCACCGCTCTCTGTCCAGGCACCTGCGGCTGCTCCCTGACGGCCTGGTCGCCGTGACAGACGCCAGGGGAGACGACTCTTCAGGACAATTTTTCAGGCCATTGACCCAGGCTGGGTTTTCCCTGCAACACAGAAGCCTAGGGGGAAATTCAAACAAGAAAGGGATTGTCAACTCCTTTTTCTCAGTTTAAATCCCTGGAGGAAAAACGCCATAGGTGCTTGACAAAAAAATAAATAAAATAACAGCAGCAGCATCAGACCACTTTTTGGATTAGCTGAGCTCCTTGCACAGGTTTGCTTGTTGGCTTGTTCGTTTCCCCCACTGGCCTGACTTAACCAGTCAATCTAAGCAGCAGAATTCCATTTTGCCTGAAGGCCCAGCCTGGTTTTCATTAGAACACCTATTTGTTTTGAACGAGAGGCCCTTGGACCATTCCCCTTCCCACAGAGAAGTGTCCACTTCCAGTGTGAGCTGAGGGGCTTCACAGCTACTCCAGGGGTAGGGAGGGAGCCGGATGGGATGCTGGCCCATCACTCCAGCCTGGGTGTGTCTACCACATCACACCCGTTCCTCCTAAGCTGAGCCAGAGAGAGCATCTGGAAAGCAACAGGCAGCACGGAACTCCTCACTGTCGTCAGTTGTTCTTTCCTCTCCTGCTCTAGTGCTTCTAAGAAGGGGAAGGCTGATGCAAAACCGGGGAACCAGATCTGCTGTGTGGTAATATTACATTCGTGTCTAGGCAGGGCTCCGCTGGGGATGGCCGTGCTTTCCTGAAACTTTCTCAAGCTTCCACTGGTCATTTGTAGAAGGAGGTGGAAGGAGGGATGAGGAGATGCTGCGTGCTGCATAGGTGTGGTGGTTAAGCCTCTGCGTCCTTCCTGCTGAGAGGTGGCATGCTGTGAGGGAAAGGGCATGGGCTTTGGAGTCAGACAGGCCTGGGTTCAAATCCTGTTTCAGTCACTGTGCTAATCAGCTTAGGCTAAGTTTTGCTGCAGTAACAAACAAACCCAGACTCTTGGTGGCTTGCAATGACAAAGGTGTATTTCTCACTCAAGCCACGTATGGACTGTAGGTCAGCTGCTGCTCTGTTCCGTGTCATCTTCATCTCGGCTAAAGGAGCAGCTTCTGTCTGGGAAACTGATCTTATGGAAGAAAGAAAAGAGACAGTGGAACCATCTGTTGACCTTTGATGTTTCTGTTTACATCCTTTCCATTCATATCTTACTGTCCAAACAAGTCATCTGGCCAAGACTGACACCCACTGAGCAGGGAGGTTTGACTCATCCCCAAAGAAGGACAGCAAATATTTTGAACAATAATACAACTTACACAGCCACTTACTAACTGTGTGTCCTTTGGCATCTTACTGTGAAGTGAGAATAATGATATGAACCTGGAGTTGATGATAGGAAGATGAAATAAAATATAGATTTTAAAAATGAGTATAATATCGTAGGAATTAGGTAAGTTGATTCCCTCTCACATTTCATATACAAGACATCAGAGAAATTCTCATCCCCGCAGAATTAGCTCTTCTGATACTCTAATATGCAGACGTGCCAATGTTAATTACTTCTCTTGGGAAATACTTGCATTTTAATAATGGCCTCCCATGCTCTTTTAACCTCAAGTCTTAACTCTCATGGTGGGAATTTCAGACGCCAGAAGGTGTTGATCTGTTTGACCACTTGCCTCCCTGCACCTATGGCTCTAAGCTTTCTAGTTTTGACCACTTAATCTTTACCTATGGATTCAGCCCTGGACCAGGCTCTGGGACTGTTCCTCTCTCTCACCAGAGAGGATTACGTAACCCAGAGCAGACACTCTGTGACTCAGTACCAAGGCAGCCTTGAAAATTGTGCCATGGACCCTTTTCCTGTGATTCCTCTAGGTTCCATGTGGTTCCCATAGATCCCCGTCCTGGTTCCCTATCCTGCACCAGTTTCTTCTAAAACCACAGTTCTCCCCCCTGCCAGGGCATTCACTTTTTGCCTACCACAGGACCTCTCTGATACCCATTGTCCACCTGTCTGGATTGCTACTTATTGCCAGCTGATTGTACCTCCTGTGCCCCCCTGATGTCTTGGCCCCAGTTAACCATATTCTGATGGTCCTGGCACCAAACACACTCCCACTCAGTAGCAGGTAGGGGAGGAGGCATTTTGTGGAGTCATGTAGTCACTGCTGCCAAAGCCAGGCCTGGCTGATATAATTCCTCCAGGCATCAAACCATGAGACATTTTCTCCAGCCACTGGGGTCACCACAGCTGTCCCTCCATGAAGTCTCAACACTAGCATGCCAGTGACAGGAACAGAGGCAACAATAAACAAAAGTGAGGAGTCCATGTTTTTGGTTACCAATCTGGGGTTTCTGGCTCCCTCAAGCCTTTGTGATGATGATAATGAGGGGTCCATGAACACATTTTCATAGTTTCAAAAGTTCCCTGTCACAAGATGTTGAGTGGATTTCTATTGCCCTAGAATTGGTGATTAGATATGTTTACTTTCTAGTAGAGCCATCAGTGGTTGGGCCACACACTGCCCCCAGAACAAAGTAAGAGCCAACAAAATGGCCTCTCCTACCCCCAACCTTCACTCCAGCCCAATCCTCAGTTTATATAAGACTGGAAGTTGGGAAAGAGAGCATGATGTGTTGCACATAAGGAGTTCAGTGTTCACTGTAAGGGCTTCTTTCTCTCTTTACCCAGAGAGAGGACAGGTGCTTCCTTCTCACATGTAATAGTGTAACATTAGCTGCCATAACCAGTGAACCCAAACTCTATAATAGCTCAAACACAATAATCTATTTCTTACATCACAATTCAAAGCAAATGTTCCTGTTCAGCAAAGAACTTTCATTTGTAAGTGATTCAGGGATTCTAGCTTCTCCCGTCTTGTGGTTTTGCCACCATATCCTGGGTCCTCATCATCGTCTGCAACCAGCCATTGGAAGTAGAAAGAGTGCCTGGAGGAGGCATGTCTGCTTCTTAAATGCTTCAGCCTGGAAGTGTCCCATATCACTTCTGCTCACTTTGCATTGATGAGAACCAGTCATATGGCAGACCTAGACAAAAAGGGGGCTGGGAATTGTAGCCCCTGGTTGGGAAGCTTTTTCCAAGAGACATCTCTCTACTGTAGAAGGGGAACACAAATTTTAGCGGACATCAACCCACAACTGCTACATGACCTAGTGCCACGTGATGGAGAGAAGTCTCCAAGGGCATCGTTTGTAGAGACTGGAGGTGCCCACGAGAAGTGGTGCCTATCATCTCACTCCCTAGATGGATGCCTGCTGAGCTGCAGAATCTCAATCCTGCTCTGATATTGCCTTCCAGAGAGGGACAGAGTGTGAGGACAGAATTCTTAGGATATCTTGACATATGTCCACTAATGGGGAGAGGAGATGCTCCTCAATCTAGAGACAGGTGCTTGCTTTTTGTCTGGATATTTCTAAAGGAGGGTTATGGAAATGAGAAGTCACTATAATGTATCATGCCATGTAAGAAAATGGTAGTTGGGGCAGCCTCAGCCCAGTCCCTCAGGACCCTCAGAGGATGTGGAATATACCTCAGTGGTTTTGATGGCATCACGCAAAGGAGCACAGAACCTATAGCAGGAGGGAGGAGTTATAGGGTTGCCAGGGCAACCACCAGGCCAACTGAGGCGATACTCCATCAGGAGAGGAGGGTGGAGACACGGACCACTGGCCAGGCCAAAAAGAGACCCAATTGTCTCTCTCTCAGGGATCCTCAGTGCCAAGGGTGGGGTGGGGTAAAAATCAGACAAAATTTGACAGAACACACCTCAAAGAAACCTTGAATAATAGTATCTGCGCAAAACCACCCCATCAGCAGAGGCCACCAGCATCAAACAGAACCAGATCAAAACAGAGCTTGGCCAGGGACATCTCCCTGCCACACACATGTGGCCAGTTGTGTAAGATGACCCCTGCCTGCACCATCTCTCCTTCCATCCCCCCACTGCCCTAGAGGATGGAGACTGAGAGGAGGAGAGGGCAGGATGTGTGCGCAGCCCTCCTCTGCTTCCGGCCTCCTGAGGTAGCTGCTCAGCCCTGTGCTGCAGGGAGCAGGGAGCATGAGCTCTAACAGACTTTGAGATTGAACCGGACTTTTAATCAGCAAAAGCGACAAGAAAGTTATGGAATCAGCGAAAGATGCCGTTAAGAAACAGTAAATGGAGGACTTATCAGAGCATAGTTTAAAGTAGTAATTGGAAAAAATAAAACCGTTTTACTCCACTGAGTTGAATCTCCTCAATAAATTGTTAAACCTATTTCTGAATCATTATCTGCTTGTGTTTGCCTGATTAAGGACTCACTTTCTAATTTCAGGGGTGGAGTTAAAAGCAGGTTCTTTTTCCTTTAAATAGTGGGCATTAGTTCAGGGAACACAGGCTGGTATGCACAGGTAAAACCTAAACAAGCTTTAATTCTGCCTTCCAATCTCCCTTGTCCCACAGGGGTCCTAAAAGGGAGTGGGGCTCTCAGCCAGAAAAGAGTCAAGTTTCTTCTCACTCCCAGCAGAATTTCACACTTACAGATGGTGAAGAGGGGATGGAGTGGTTCCAACTACCTGTGATTTCCTAAGAAAACCAGGTCTGCTTCCTCCAGTCAGGGGAAAGGACAGCACGGGAGTAAACCTCAGAAGATGCACCGTGGACACAGGGACTGGTGTGTCCCATTATCTGAGACCATCCCGGAGAGACTGGGTATAGCCCTGAATCTTAACAAGAGTGGCGAGGCCATTTCCTCAATAACTAAGCAGATACATTCATTCAGCAGATATATACTGAGCACCACAGTGTGTCAAGCATTCTTCCGCTTCTCTGTTGGGATACATCAGGGAAGAAACAGAAAAATCCCTACCCTTGTAGGGCTTACATTGTAGTGGGGTGAGAGAGATAATAAACAGTGATCATATAATGCGTGCTTTTTGAATCAGGTGAAGAAATAGGCTATGCAGTTCTCTGGGGGAAGAGCCACCCAGACAGAGGCTCTGAGGCCAGAGCTTGCCTGTTGTTTTTATGTGTTTTTCTTTTTGTTCTAAAGAACAATGAAAAGGTCAGTGTGACTGGAGTAGACTTTGAGGGGAGGGGAATTTAGTAGGAGAAGTGGTCAGAGAGGCAAAGGTGAGGCCCATCACAGGGACTCTGGCTGGTGCCCTGAGTGAAACTGGGAGCCGTCAGAGGGTTTTGAGCAGAGGAGTAACAAGATCTGATCCTTAAAGAAGGATGATTCTGGCTACCTGAAGGACTTGATGATAGATTCTAGAGAGGGCAAGTGTGGATGTGAGGAAACTCACTAGGAGGCTTCGGCAATAATTCAGTTAAGAGATAACAAGGACTTAGGCTAGAATAGTGAAAAATTGCCAGATTTGTGTGTTTTTTAAGGTACAGCTACCATGATTTTCTAATGGATTGGACGTAGGGTATGAGAGAAAGGCAGAAGTCACGAATGACTATAAGACTTAGCTTAAGCAACTGGAATATGGAGTTGCCATCAATTGAGATGAGGAAGACTGCCAGTGGAGCAGGCTTGAGGGAAAATATCAGGAGGTCGGTTTTGATCATGCTAAATTTGAGATGTCTGTTAGACATCAGGGAAGAGATGTTGACTTGAGGGCTGGATATGTGAGTTTAGTATTTAGAAGAAAGGTCCAGGCTGGAGATACAAATTTGGGACTCATGGGAATATGGGTGGCTTTTAAACTCTGAGATTAGATGAGATCACCAAGGGCAGTAAGTGTAGACAGAAAAGAGAAGGGGACCAAGGATTCTGCAATGGGATACTGAAATGTTAAGAGTCAGGAAAAGAGGAGAAATCAATAAAGGAGATGGAGAAGAAGGGGCCAGTGAAGTATGAGAATAACTAGTGATGTGCTAGTAAATTTACAACAACAAGTTCACCAGAAAAAAAAATCCTAACATGTAGCATTTGCCAATCTCCATGGTGTAAATACTCTCACCATGGCCAATTACCAATTGTGACCAGTTACCAATGTGACATCAATCACACATGAAGTTCCTAAAAATTTAATAACCATCAGCTCTCATGATCCCATACAAGCCAGCTTATATGACTATTATGAACAACTATAAACCAATATATTTGAAATCCTGGTTAACATGAATAAGCAAAATTGACACAAGAAGAAATAGAAAACTTGTATAAAACAATTTCCATTAAAGAAATCACAATTGCGATCAAATCCCTTCTTTCCTCCCAAAAAAAGCATCACACCTTGATGGTTTTGTGTATAAGTTCTACCAAACTTTGAAAAATAGATAGTCACTCTCTAATATAAGTTGTTTAAGAAGAAAAAAAGAAAAGCTATCAAACTAACTTTATTAAGATTGTATAATCTTGATAATAAAATTGGAAAAGGACAATATAAGATTAAAAAATTACAGGTTGATTTTACTTTTGAACATAGATACAAAATGCAAAAGAAAATGTTATCTATCTTATTTTGGGATATCCCAAAAGCAGACCCTGAGATCAGAATTCGTGGGCAATGTTTTATTTGGAAGTTGATTCTAGGAAATACTAGTGAGTAAGTGAAGAAAGAGAATAAAAGAAGCAAGCAAATGCATTTTCAAGCAAGTTACCATTATGAACAACTTGTGTTTAATTCATTGGGTTAGACTGGGAGAGAGTGTAGAACACAGGCCTCAGTATTATTTCTCCCAGGGGGCATGGAGACTGGGTCCTTTATCCTCCCAATTCCATCAGTCGTTGTTTGAGGGCTGCTTCTAGGATGGGAGAAGCATTAATTCTCTGGGACTTGCAGCCTGACCTGCACAGGCAGAGGAGGCTCCAGTGACCAGAGAAAACTCTCAGGCCTAGAATCACAGATACTGGTAGTCAGCTCTGCATGCACAGAAATGGTGTATATGAAGTGGATACAAACAGGGCACAAATGGCATCTACTAGCTAACTGAATTGACCGGCATATTAAATGTAACACTATCATGATCAAGTAGGGTTTAATGTAGGAATGTAGTGAACATCAGAAAATCTATCAATGTAATTTGTACCACATTATAGCACTACATGTAAAAACCCACACAAATATCTCAGTAAATAGTTTTCAAAGGTATTTATTGAAGTCCAACACCCATTTATGATTTTTTTAAAAAGCTTATAGGAAAAGAAGCTTGACTTCCTTTTGGAGCAGGCTGCATGCATAGATATACATTTCCTCTGCTCTACTTTGCCACCAGGCCAGATGCCACATAAGCAACTTCATACGATAGTGTCAAGAAGTTATCCATCATTGCCTTGATGCTTGGTATCAAGAAGACTTATAGTGAAGTGCTGCCCTTCCTTATAAAGACTATCTGTGATAAAAATGATGTACTCTTAGGCCAAGCAAAGCAATTAGAAACCTTTATCACTCTCATGCCACGCCCAGAGTATGTGCTCCTTTCTGTATCCGTGGGTTGTATTAACATTTAAATTAGAAAAGGGTCTTTCAAAAATACCCAGATTCTGGCCATTTCTCACCAAATCTATTACTCCCACAGTGATATGAGTGACCATCATTTCTTATCTGGTATATAATCAAAGTGATAAACCAAATCAATAGCAAAAGAATGTATTATTTAGAAAATGGTATTGGGAAAAAATTGTCAATGTTAGAGAAAATTGAGTGGAATTCCTACCTCTTACTTTATTTAAAAAAATAAACTTCATGTGTGTTAAATACCTAAATGCAAAGGTAAATATAAAGAAGTAGGGGATAGATTTCAAATCCTGAGATTGGAAATAGAACAAGGTTGTTTGCTACCACCCCTTCTATTGAATACTGTATTGGAAGTCATAAACAGTACAAAGAAAGAAAAATAAAGGCACAAGCTTGGAAAAGAAAAATGAGTGTCACTGTTTACACATCACATGATTGTGTAGACAATCCATAGACTCTAAAGATAAATGTTTAGAATTAATCATTTAATTTAGCAAACTTACTGGATACCAAGTCAATATAAAAAAAATCAGTAGTATTTGTATATGTGAGCAAAAAATTAGAAAATAATATTTTCATAATAACATTAAAAAATATCAATTGCGTAAAAATAAGTTTAACAAAAGATGCACAAGACCTCTACCAGAAAACTCTAAAAAATTATTGAGATAAGTAAAAGCATACCTAAATAAATGGAAGGCTCCAACATGTTGTGGATTAGAATACTGCATATTGTAAGTAAGTCCATCTTCTCCAAAATTGATCTAAATATTCAATGCAGTTCAAGTTGAAATCCTAAGTAGCTTTTTTGAGCAAGATGACTCCAAAATTAATAAAGTAGAAAGGGCCAAGAATAGGCAAAAATCTTAAATAATAAGTAATACTGGAAGTACTAGAGTAAATTCAAGACATATGAAGATATAGTTTTTAATAGAGAGTAGTGTTGATTTGGGGATAGATAAATAAATCAGTGAAATATAATAGAGGGTCCAGAAACAGTCCCACACGCATATGGACTCTTGAAGTATAACACCGTTGGCACAGCAAAGTGGTGGGGAAGGACAATCTTTTCAATGCTGAGTCAATTGGTTATTTGAATATTTTAAAAAATGAAATGATCCCTACTTGACCTTACACAAAAATCAACCACAATGGATTGAGAATCTATCTGTAGAAGGTAAAACATTAAAATTTAATGAGGATAATATGAACTAAAATTTTCATATTAGAGATATAAAAAGATTAAACAGATACAAAAAAGCACTAATAACAAAGGAAAAAAATTGATAAATTGGACTATAGTAAAGTCAAAAACTTCTATTCATCAAAAGATGCCACTAAGAGAATGAAAAAAGCAAGCCATGGAGTGGGAAAAGATATTTGTAATTCATGTAATGAAAATTTATAAAGAATTCCCATAAATCAACAAGAAAAAGATAAACAACTCAATAGAAAAATGGGCAAGAGATTTGAACATACAATTTACAAGAGAAGTTATCCAAATGGTCAATGAAATGAAAAGGAGCTCAGTCTCATTAGTAATGAGGAAAATACAAATTAACACTGAAATGAGATGTTGCTATACATTTACTAGAATGGCTAAAATTAAAAAGACTGATAACCCCTAGTGCTAACAAAATGTGGAGTAACTGGAACTCGCATACACTGCTGGTGGGAATGTAAATTGATACAACCAATTGGAAAACTCTCTGGCGCATTTTACTAAAGTTGAATATACACATACTCTATAACCCAGCAATTCACTCCAAAGTACACATCCATCAGAAATGCACATGTGCACCAAAAGTTATGTCCAAGAAGATTCATGCAGTGTTATTTGTAGGAGCCCCAAACTGGAATCAACCCATGTCTGAGATTAATCAACTGTGATATAGTTATATAATGGAATACTAGCCGGAAATTTAAATGAGCGGAATACTGCCATGCTCAGAAACAAATCCCACGAATGTAATTCTGAATGAAAGAAGTCAGATACAAAAGAATGTATATTGTATTATTCTATTTCTATAAAGGTCATAAAGAAGAAAAACTAAAAGGTGTTAGAAGTAAAGGCGGTTGTAGTGATGGTTTTAAAAATATGTCCACAAATTCTTTGATATTGCTCCCTTTAAGAAGTGGAGTCTAATTCTCCTCCCCTTGAGTGTGGGCTGGACTTAAAGCCTGGCTTCTAACAAATGGAATAAAGTGACGATGACCGTGTGTGACTTCAAAGACCAGGTTAGTAAAAGTCACTATAGCTTCTCTCTCTCTCCCTTCTTCCCTCCACCACCCCCGCCCCTCAATCTGGGAAAGGGAGTGCCCATATTCTGAGCAGTCCTAGAGAGAGGCCCACGCAGTAATGGACTGAGGCCTCTTACAACAGCCATTGAGGGACTGAGGAGTCCAGCCAGCAGCCATAGGAGTGAGCCTTCTTGGAAGCAGATCCATCTAAGGTCTTAGGGCCTTCAGATGACTACAGCCCTTGACCACATCTTGACTGCAGTTTCATGAGATCCTGAGCTCAAAACACCCCGCTAAGTTGCTCCTGGATTCCTGACACTCAGAAACTGTGTGAGATAATAAATGGTCATTGTTTTAAGTCACTAAGTTTGGGATAATTTGTTATGCAGAAATAGATAACTAAGACAGTTGTTAACTTTAGGGAAGAAAGAAGGATTAGTAAAGAAAAGGGAGATACATATTTGTAACGTTCTGTTTCTTGTCTTGAAAGGTGAACATAGGAGTGTTCACTTTGTGGTAAATCATTAAGTTGTAAATTTATGATTTGTGCAAAATTTTATGTCTGTTATATTCCAATTATAGCCCCATCTGAAAATTTTGCTAAATTGAACTATGCCATTCAAAAGATTTTTGTTCATTAAAAAGACACTATAGACAAAATTAACAGATAGGTGACTGTCTGAGAGAAGATGTTTATAAAGTCCATGATTGACAATACATTAAAATAAACAAAGAATTCTGCAACACAAAGAAAGGTAAGCAAATAGGAAAGTGGTCAAATAATAATAGTAATTCACAGCAGAGGAAACACAATTACTTAATAGCTACATAGAGGAACGTTCAACCTCATCAGTGATCAGAGAAATTCAAATAGAACAGTAGAAAGATACCAGTGTAAATACATCATATTGGCAGGAAATAGCAAAGTAGATAATATCAAGTGCTGATGAGGATGTGTGAAGACAGAAATCCTCTCGCACTGCTGTGGGAAATGCAAACCGGAGCCGCCATTTTGTAAAGCAATCAAACCTATGGAGCATGCTGTGCTTGACAGCTCTGTAAAGCCACTATTGGATGTCTACCCACAGAAACTCTCATGCAAGTGCACAAGGAAACACGTAAATGGTTGTTAATTGGAGTGTGGTTGGAAACAGTAAAGAGTAAGAGTCAACCACCAGGGGATTTCATAAGTAAAATGCAGTAGATGCATAAATGCAGGTATCTGATAGAATGAACTAGATCTGCATATTACAATGAAAATAAAGCTCAAAACATAATTTTGAGCTTTAAGAAATAAAATGCGATTTCTAAAAAAGCCATTTATGTACATGTAAAACACACACACAACAATACTATGTATTTTCATTTATAAACATAGGTGTAAACAGACATGAATAGTGAAATAGAAAGATATTTATAAAATAAGTGAGAATAGGTGCTTTGAGTGAAAGAGGAGAGAGGAGTTGGGGTTAGAGGAAGAGAGGAGAAAGTGTTGAATAAAATATAAATGAAGGAAGGGTTTTCTATGAACTAATGACTGTTATGAGGCATGAATTTAGGAGATAGTGAGCATGAGCTTAGGAATAGGTCTGATGAACTCAATTCTGTACTCTAGAGTGCAAAAGAAGAAAAAGAAATCCAGGAACAGTGACTAACCCATTTCTAGACTACCCCGGAAAGGAAATTTAGCTCTAAAGCCATCAAGGGCTCATTCCTAACTGCCCCAGCCTCCGCCACATACCTACCAGTCAGCTCCTTTCCCAGCAAGAATAAAAAAGAAATAAAGTTGTTCTGGGCCTACCTGCAATAAGACTGTATTGGCTCCTATCAAAAGATAGTATCTTCTGCTTCTCTGCCCATACACCACCCCAGGAGAAAAAAAAAAAAAAAAAACCTTACTGGAAATAGTAATATTTAAGTTGAATAACTACCATTTATAGGGCAGCTACTGTTTGTCAGGAACTGTGCTGGCTGGCACTTTACATGTGCTGTGCCTGTAAATCCTCACTACAATTCTGCAAGTTAAGTTTCTTACCCCACTTCATAGATTAGCAAACCAATGCTTAGAGAATTAATTTCCCCAAAGTCATAGCTAGCAAATAAATAAACTAAGCTTCCAGGTCTGTCTGGCTTTCTACTACATTGTGCTGCCTTCACACTGGTCTTAAGAAAAACAGATACAAGCCTTTTGGGACAGAAAAATCAGCACATCATATGACTAAGAGATGGAAAGCAGCCTCAGGTTTAAACATTTGTTTTAAAAGTATGTCCCCAGAATCAGTGCATTTATAAAGGCAGTCTTGGCCACAACTCTGACAGTAGCTTCTGGGAAAGTGGGACCAGGAACAGCTGCTGTACTGTGCTTCCAGACACCCACCCCCAGCTGCCTACACATGTCCATGGCATTTGCTACATCAGGACATGGGGGCAGAGAGCACCTCTACTCTGTGCTGCCCCCACTCTACTGTGGGGAGCCTTCCTCGTTGCCGATGAATCATAAAAGGAATGAGATGATGAAGAGCCTGTGCTCACTCTCTGTGATGACTGCTCATAAATACTTCCTTCTCTATTAGTTAAAATGGAGCCCGCCCGCCCTCTGCCCAGCCTGCCCTCTAGATAAATATCCTCACTTCCCCCTCAACTTTGGAAACCAGCACTGTTTATACTATCTGCTTTACCTACACAGAAATATGTTTCACCAAAGACAGCAACACTCGGTTTCTTACGTGCATGGGTGAGGGACCCTACCATTCTAAGAACCACACCAAGTTTAAGGAAAGTATCTTTAGTAGGTGAAAGGGACTTATAAATATTATCTGGAATATTGTCTGATCATTCCTGCCTAACTGACCAACCTCTACTTTATTTCCAGGACAGCTCATTAGTATTTACGGCTAAATAAATACTAATAAATACTAATGATTGTTTTAGGTAATCCCTGATTCTCTTAGAGCTTTCCAATAGCACCCACCACAGTGGACTGTAATTTTCGGTGTACTTCTTTGCCTTTTCCATCAGATAGTGAGCTCCTGGAAGGCAGAAATTGTATCTTCTATCTGTCTATTCCTGGTAACTAGCATGGCACTGGCTACATAGAGGCTCTAGAAATGGTTGCTTAAATAAGTGAGATTTAGAGCCTTCTGATAAGTCTAAATAAAAATCTAGAGGATGCACAAAGTTTTAAAACTAAAATCAAGGGCTAAATTCTACTATCCCTTCCTCAGTCCTCCCTCAGCTTCCTCCCCAAACCCAAGACTTCCCCACCCCATTCACTCAGCCCACCATCTTAAACTGAAACAAGAATCATAAAACATTTGTTTTAATCCATTCAAAAATATGGTTTAGGAAATGAGCATGGTTAAAAGATGGAAAGATGGTGAAAGGGACTCTCATGGGCCATGATTTCACTCAAGGTAATTCAACTCCCAAAATCAAAAGAGAAATCATAGAAAGCAAAAGACGCGTATACGAATGCTCAGTAAAAAATGCCAGGAGATCACCCAAAGCCAGAGAAGCCACAGGCAGGTACTGACATCAGAGTACAGAGCGCAGATTCCAAGTCAGTAAGATGGAAGCAAGAGTAAGCATGAGTGAACGTCATTGTCTCTGAACATGGAGGCATGAAGGAGAGCACAAGTCATACTCCACTGGTGGATGCCGTCTATCCAGATAGTTGAAGAGAAACGGAATGCAAATGTCTCTGAATGCAATCATTCCAGAAAAAAAATCTCACAAATAACCCCAGCATAAACACACAATTTCTAATCAAAGCTCTTAGTCATCTCTGCCATCATCGAGGAGCTCCAGACATACTTGAACCACAGTGAAATTTAATCTGACTTCAGATATTTTGAGAACTGTTCACTTAGTTTTACAAGGGCACAGAAGTGCTCCCTTCCAAATGATGCACTTTTCCACGAAAAATTGGTGCTGAAGTATTAAATGAATCATGGACTCTGATGCAGATTGTTGCAGAGTGAAGCAATATGGAGAAGAAATTCTACTCATTTTTTTCTGTGAATTCACAATCTCTCGTGCATGCCCTGATTTCTCAACTATCCATCTGTGAAATGAATAAAAAGCATAATAATTTAATTTGATTAGAATTTTACTTCATTAAAAGTCTTCATTGAAAGAGAACAATTTTTTTTGCATAGGCATATGGAAGCTTTGACAGGTCATCCATTTGAGTGGCCATGACTTGCCAGAGCGATGTCAACTTTACTAGCAAATTATTACACACTGATGATTGGAGTTGATCATTTGAGTAATGTGTTCTGCTACTAGGAACAAATATTTCAAATAAGAGTGCCTTAAAAGATTTATAAGTTAATTTTTCTCTCACATAAAAGAAGGCTCTAGGTAGGAAGTCCAGGGCTGAACTGGCAATTCTACAGTCATAAAGAACACGAAGTCTTTCTTTCTTCTCCACCATCTGCAACTCATGGTCTCTATTCTCAAGATCACCTCCTGGTCCAAAATGGCTGCGTGGGCTCTAATGATTACATCCTGATTCAAAGTAGGGAGCAAGATAAAACAGAGAAAGGAAAGTAACTGTCATTTCACCTTTTAAGGAGATTTCCCAAAAACCTTAGAGGCAGAGTAGACTAAGCAAAGACTTTAGCTGGCAATTTTTCAGCCAGAACAAAAAGGAGGTATTGTTACTAAGGAAAGAGAAAATTGATATCAAGTACCTGAGTAGCCCCTGTTATTTGGATAAGGAAAATAAAGCTCAAAGTGGTTAGCTGGCTTGCCCAATCTCGTACAGCTAGTAAGGACAGATCTTAGACTAATTTCTGGGCATCCACTCTTCTCTCTTTACTGCTCTCCTAACAGAACCCTGATTTTCTTCAGGTATCCACTCCTCCCACACACAGTGCCCTTGTATTGACAGAAGCCGTCCACATATCTGCCCCAGAGGCGGGCTTGATTTGTTTCAAGGCCATCCCATCTCTCTCACTGTAATTGGCTCCAGACTAGTCACATGATGTCAACTGTGTGAATTAGATGCAAAAAGAAGTTTTCTCACAGCTTCTGGAAAAGTAATTTCTTCATCTTCTGGAAGGAAGTCCCCAGAAGCAATACTTTATGTCCCTTTGTATACTCTCATTAGTAGATATGAGGTCTAATTCTAGGGCAACCAACCCCTCCGAACCAGCATGAAGCTACCATGGAAAACAAAGATGGAGTAAATGGATGAAGTTAGCATAATGGTGTGCCTACCTCTGGATTCTAGATAAATTTCCTTATTCTTTACAATGATTTGAGTTTGGTGGTTCTTGTTGTTGTCATCAGTTTGTCAGACATACCTAATTTGACACTAGTTCCTGCTTGTTTACCTGCACCATCCCGAAAGACTCCTTTTCTTTCTACAGTGGCAGCCATGCTATTAACATCCTAGGGCCTGACAACATTTTGAAAATAACATACAAAAGGCCTTCTAAGTAATAATAAGTGGTTTCTTGAATTTAAGCTAACCCTAAGGATATTTCCATATTTTGCTATTTACCACAGTAACTATAATTAAAGTTTCCTTTTTTTCTGCTTTCATAGAAAGCCATGTTTTCTTTCTCCACCAAAGCCTGGTGTCATAGTAAGGGTCACAGCATGTCTTCTCTACCTCAATGATCATGTCAGCTTTGCTGCTTGACACAGATTGGGAATCTCTTGACTTCCCATTGCTTAAGTCTGAATGCATTCCTCCTTGTATCTGATCTTCAGCTCCTGCAGCATGTCAGCTGTCTCCTTAAATTGTTACTTGCTGACACGTATTTGAGGCAGCAATCTAATCAGCTGAAATTGATGCTGCTACATTTGCTCCTGGAGGAGTTTCCATCACAAATACTATTGCAGCTTGGGTGAACATGCCAGGACCAAAGTCCACTGACAGGTTAACGTCCACCAATGTCTGGCTTTTCAGGATTGTACACAAACTGTCTTTACTGATGGCTGTTTACACATCCAACAATGTTGGTTGATCCCAGCACTTATCATAATTGGAGATATATGATTTTTTTGTTGTGCTAAGTATTTTTATGATTAATACTTAAATAAGGAACAGGCCATTAGCGGATATAAGCAGATGTGTCAACAAATGCACGATATTGATTAGAGGATTATTCATGAATTTTAGCCAGTTGATGTACACTTGCTGTAACAGCAGATGCATATACAGATAACAGTGTCTATAATTGAAGTTATTCGTTTATATCAAAATCGAGGAAAACATTTGATGTCATGTTTATTAATAAGAGAAGAATATTAGCAAATTTGCTCAAAACAGACCTGTTTACACTTCAATTACCAATGTAGTTTGCTGTAGTCATATCTGCTTATATAAAATCATGTACTTTTATCTCAGAAATAATAATGAATTATACATTTGGAGTTTGATCCCTGAGATCTGTCCTTACTCAATAGTTTTGAACCATGAATGTTTTTGTAAAGGTACAATGTCTTACTTTAGATTAAAAATAGTAACATTTGGGCAGTAACTGTTAATACATTTGCTACAAGCTATTCTCAGCTTTCCAACTGTAGCCTAATTTGGTTCCTTATTAAAAACACATTACATATGACATCTGAGGAAAGAAGCATAAAATTTTAAAATCTAAAGACATCTCAGCAATCATCTAGTACAACTCCCTTATTTTACAGATGAAAAAGTTGAAGCCAGGAAGGCTAAGTGATTTGCCCAAGATTGTGAAGATGCTTAGTGTTTAGAACCTGTACCTCCTAATTCTTAGCTTGTGATCTTTCTATTAAGCCACAGTATTGGGTAGTTATCTTTGTTTATGAATGTTTACAGTCATCCTTAAACATAAACTTCCATTCATTTGTGCAATAACAACAGCTTTTATTTGAGTACAAAGTCTACTTGAAATTCCCAACGGGATCGAGATTTCTGTATTATTTCCAGGTCCAGAAACAAAGTTCTCAAGTTCTACCTATAAAAACGTCTAGTGATAAGACAGAATTTGTGCCATGAATACAGACTTCAAAGAATTCAAATGTAACAAAATGCATTTAACACGAAAGCTACTTGAATGTTATTCAGCCTATGTCTGATGATTCAGAGGTACTAGCTATGTCTTGAGAATCATCATTACAAATATTAACCAACACTGAACTATTAATTCATAGATGTACTAGCCAGCAGAAATTTTCAATATACAAAGACCAAAATTGATTTTCCCGATTTTAAGAACCATTAAATTTTTTAAATTTTGAAAATGAAGGATAACTATATTTCTAAAAAGAAGCCCTATAAACTTTTCAGAAGGTAAGAACTAGATGTATAAATTGACATATTGATAACTAAATGGATGGCGACCCGTTTATTTTTATATCCAAATCACTCTCGTAATAGAAATCAATTTAGAAACCTAGAGCCAAGCATGCTAAGACACTGTAAGTGGTTCAGAAATCACTGTCTGGCTTTAAATATCTTAGTGTCATCTCCAAGTCATTTTTCCTAGGATTAAGAATATAAAGAATTCTATTCAAAATGTTTATGGACTTCTGAGGCTTAGAGAAGAAAGCTTCAGAGAGAAGGTCCTCCTGTTATTATTCACTTGTTACTAGTTACTGCGGGCAGCCAGGGGAGTTACCATTCAGTAAGCAGCTACTTTATGCCAGACTGATTTGGCACAGTGCAGCCACCAACTTACATAACCATCCTCCAAATATTATGAGGTCAGTGTTATTATCCCCTTTGTCATATGAGAAACCTGAGGATCAAAGAGGTGAATGATTGACTCAAGACATACAGACATACATGACAATATGATGTCTGTCCCCAAACCCATGTTTTTTACCTCTGGATATTCCAAGGGGAATAACTAGTACTGTATAAATAGTAAAGTAATATAAATAGTAGTATAAATATAAGTAGTATAAATAGTACTTTATACTGCAGAGCATAATTTCTCCCCACATGACACTGTCCTAGGATACTGAACATATTTCTAAAAATAACTCTTTTGATCGCAGAAGCATCCATCTGGTCTTTCTCCAGCTATTCCAAAGTCATTGTTTCCTGTGCTCAGCACCATATATCTAAAAGCCACTGCTACTGCTTTTGACTGCAACTGGAGGTTTGGGATAGAACATTTTCCAAAGCAAATTTGCTCTGAGTGATTGCTCTGAAATCTCTATTCCTCATTAAATGATGCCAGTCATGAAAAAATAGTAATAACTTACATTTGCATTGTAAACTAGAAAATGCTACTAAATTTATGATCATTTCTTTGATCACAACAACCTTGTGAGTTGGATAGGGTAAATATTATTCTCATTTATCCAATAAGAGAGACTGAATTTCAGATATGAGACATGGAACTTGCCCAAGGTCATAGAGATGGGACATGACATCACTGAATTCCAAATCCAATGCTCTTTCTGTCATCCCCAACCCCCTCCTATAGATGGCCCACGTCTGCGTGAAATCCTCTGTAAAAGGAGAATAAATAGATAATATCTCAAAGGAGAGACAAAGAGAGAATACAATAATACAATCCTACTTTCCTGGGTTTTGTTTGAAGTTGCCTCCCCCATATCCAACTCTCATTCTTTGGTAACCACCCAGTTCACTCAGTCCCCATGTGATTTGAGGGGGAACTAATCCCAAGTCTGGCTTCAGGGGTAGAATATTAATCAGCATAATCCAAACATCTGGTTAGAACTTTTGATCAGGAAGAGGCATATGACCTAATTCAGGCCAATGAGACTAGAGAGGACGTTTGCTGGGGGCTCAAGGGAAAGAAAGGCAGGCTCTCTCCTTCTATATGGTATATGGTACAGAGGTGAAGGCTGGAACCATTGCAGCCATTTTGATGCCATGAAAAGAAGTTTTTTTGATGCCTGTGTTAAGCCACTGAGTCAAACAAATCCTGAACTCTACCCTACATATGATCCATCTATCTGTCCATCCTTGTCCTAAAAAAAAATCTAAGCAGACATAGGGTTATAAGAGCCAATAAATTCCCATCATTTTCAAGTCAGTTTGAATTGGGTTTTCCTTTACTTGCAACCAAATGCATCCTCAGTGATATGTTCGTACATACATTTATACATTCTTGGGTAAAAATGAATTACCCGGTGCTCAGTGTCAGCTCCAACTAAGACATCTCAATGCTACTGCTCTTGAACATAATAACTTGGGGCCTGGACCATTGTCTTCTGTCACTTTTCAGATTGACAGCTAGGAGCAATTTGCCAGTCTTCTCCCTTCAAGCAGCGCTTTCCTCTGCTAATTTCTTCTGGCACTAAAATAAAGGATATTTTCACCAAGGCAAAGCTAATTAGCACACTTAACATCTTCATTAAGGGGTTTTTGAGTCCAGCAAGGTGACAGGTGGAGCTAAAGGGAGGTGGGAATTGGGTATGATATTTTGACAACTAATGAGAAGAATACTGATGTCTGGTAGCTGAGGTCATTGAGTAACTAGAGATGATGGCATCTAAGAGCTAATGAGGTGGTGTGTGGGGAAAACACTTGAGAGTGTGCAGCACTAAACAAGTGCACAGTGCTACTTTTAAGAAGAAATTTAATCACTACTATCAGCAGTTCCTGGCTGTGTAAAAAAATCAGCAACGCATTTTTCATCTTTATTTGCAAACAACTTTAATGGGGTCAGATAAGAATATCTAGGCACAAGACCATGATTATTATGCAACATTATTTAAGGATCAGATCACTTAAGATTGCATTTCCCCAAGTGTGTTCTACTGAACACTAATCTCAAGAAAAAAGATTCTACGGGCAATAAAGTTTGGGAAATACTCTGTTGTTTTCACCCGCCTAGAATCTTTTTTTTTTTTTTCCTGATAACAGTGTCCTATCCCCCCTCCCAGTCCATGTGGTTTATGTGGTGCTAACCTCATCTCCCAGAACTGTGGTGGGCACAGGGCATAAACCAGCCAATTGTCGCATTCCGTTTCCCTGAACTTAGTGATTAATTAAGGAATGGGCAAATGGCTTCAGTCAGTCCAATGAGAGTCAGCCCTGGGACTTGTGGAGATAGTGGAAAAAAGGTATTCTCCTTTCACTGGGGAGGTTAAACAGTAAACAGTGAGCCTGGAGCCACTGGTGGCCATTTGCCACCCTTGAAGAGAGCTTGGCTGAGGGTGAAGCTAACTCAGACACAAACAGAACTGAGAGATGATGACAGACGTCACGTGATACTCTTTCACACCTGGACCCAGCTGTGCCTGAAGTCCCTGAGTTTTCAGTCACACAAGCCTTCCCTTTAGAAGATGGTTCACAGGGAAGACTAAAGAGGACAGGTCACAGCCACATGGTCCTTATTGTCCACTCAATTTCAGATCACAGTGAGGCTAACCAAAGCTCTGGGCACCAATTGCCCCTCACCTCTACCTACTCTTCATTCACACACACCATCCTAGGTCTACATCTAAAAAGTTTCTCAGTTCTGTTAAGCAAGTCAGAGTTTTAGGTAGTTCTGCTTTTCCTCTTTTTTTTTTTTATCACAAAGGCCCAGCTTGGTCACTGTGCACATGGTGGCTCTTGGGAAACATCTGTTTGATGTTGGTTGAATGAATTTTCCATAGGGCAACTGTTCTGAAGTTCTCCTTGAAAACTCATACATCAGATTCTACCAGAGTTTATTCTGACTAAGTTAGTCAACAAATGCCCAAGATCCATGACCTTCTTGAACCCCATCTAGTCAGCACCCAGTAAATGTAAGTCATTATAATTTTTAATCTTAAAAGTCTTCTAGCCTTCTTGACCAGGATTCAATCACTCAAAAAAGATGCTTTTTTACTTGCATCTTTTCCATTTTGTTCAAATAAATATGTGCTCCAACGACTGTCCTAACCAGCCCGAGTCTTATCAGGGGCGGCCTCAATCAACCCACGTCTCACATCACTGAAGCTTATTTTGCTCCCCCACAATACTTGCAATTTGGGATTTTTTTAATCTTATAATTCTCTTACTAGACATGGTAAAAAGATTTAATTCTCAAAATATTTAGTGCTATTCCCTTGAATAGACACACACCCCTCTCAAAGCCAGAGGCCACATCACCTTCCTACGTAGATGAACATTCTATTGTTGCTCCCTTTCATGTTGACTTTTTCTCTTGTTTTGTGAGGGTTCCTAACCAGCTGAAAGCATTGGTATGTGCGAGATGGCCCAAGTTTTATGCAGAGTTTATTTAGTAAAGAATCAGGGATCTTAGTGCTACTTATAGAATTCAAAGGAGATGGGCACTTGCTTGTTAAACCAGCCTTTGTCGGCATCTGTTCTGGACAAAACAATTAGTCTTTAAGCTATAACTGTGAGATGGGATTAAGTTTGCCTCATTTCCCATTACAGTTTAAAGTACTTCTTCTGATGATACATTAACTGGTACAAATGTTTCCAAGACTAAACACAGTGAAAAGAGCAGCAGCTAATTCAGCCAGGGTAAGGGGCTTGAGGTGGGGAAGTAGGAGGGGAGGCACAGACACTGTTACTGCACTGTCCTCATCATTTTCATCACCTTAGCTTCACATCAGAAGGTAGAGATTCCAGAGCAGAGGCAGAGACGCCCAGACTGGAAACAGACCTCGTGGGTGAAGCAAACATTTGCAATGACTTATCAGGTCAGGGTAAGGATAAAGGGAGCCATCCTTACTTCTCATAGTGGTGTTATTATACATTAGATAAATGCCTCCTTTTTGATCACCATTTTAATAGAGGCTCAAGCATCTGTTGAACATGGATATATAAACATAGATCAAAACAAGAAGAAATTCAATGTATCTCCTGTGCAATCACACAGGGCTTGGCTAGATAATTAAAAGTGGGGCCTACAGGGTCAGAACCTAGAAAGCAGTGAGCTGGTGTCTGGTTCAGGACTTGATCCAAGAGGCTGAGTCATATTTCAAGATCTGGAAGTTCACTAGTAGTTGCCCCAAACCACACATAGAAAGTGTTCCAAACTCAGCTGAACACAGAGCCAAGGGCCAGTGCCCAGAGTGATGGCCAATCTGCAGACAGACAGATGCAGGAGGGGCTACTCAGGTGGGATGACTGAATCCTCCAAGCAGAACATACTGATTCTTGCCTTGAATCATCGTGAAGGCACTCCTGGTACCTGATACAATGAGACATAGAAAACCTTAATGCAAAGGTAACTAAATACTATAACATTTTGTGGAAGGAAGGGGATTGGGGCAGCCAGGCTGTGAACTCTCCCTCCCTGGGGATTCTGAAAACAGACATCTGCGGTCAGTGATTTAGGCCTTCCTCAGCTGGGACCTGGAGGAAATAAAGATTGGAACTTCATGCTCTTTTCTAAATTGTCTCATCACTTTCATCTAATGTGCCGAATGCTTTACAGAGTCTTTGGTCTTCTTAAGAGATTTAAGAAATGAGTAAACGGAATGAAATATTCTCATTTTCTAAAAGTCATTGAATTAAATAGGAGAAAGCTTATACACAGCAGGTGAATACATATCTTTGAAAGGCTGACAATAAAATAATCACTGTTTTACACGATGGATGCTTACTCAGAGGGTAGTGATTTGCCTGCCCCTCTCATGAAGGGAATCTGCTGTGGACCTAATTGACCCACTACCAGTATAATCCATTCTCCACTTGGTGGCAATAGCCTGGGCTGCCGAGACGGGAGCAAGCTAACAATCCCATCAAAGTGAGCTTCATTCCTCCCCTGTGATTCTCTCGGTGCTTACTGACATTTTTGTTTTGTATTCAAAGCTGCTGCTGTGGGTGCTGCTTCGGCAGAAACTGCTTCTGTTAGCAATGTGAACGTTCTTATATGCAAACCTGGCTAAAAAAGACCACCTCTTGACCCATAGTCACCTCTACATTGCCTAGTGTTGAAATGGGTCATTGATTGGTGGCAATGGCAGCAAAATGAAGTCCGCTACTGTCTGGGGCTCAGGCACTCTGCCAGTGGGCCCAGCGACTCCTTCTTCCAGCATGAGCTGTTCCCCTTCTCGTTGCTGCTCTGGGTGTGGCTGCTCACCTGGACTGTTCCCTCAGTCTCCCCAGGAGAACCCCATGACTCCTGGCTCATTGGCTTGAGACTATGGAAGAGCTCTTAGAAGAAGTCTGCTCACATTCTCTCATTTTTCTGAAGAACAAATGGAGGCTCAGAACAGGAAACTGCCAGGATGAACTCACTCAGGTAGGTGGAGGCTGAGCCTCTTCAGTGTCTTTCACATCCGTCTTCTTATCACTAATAACACTAAGAATAGCATTGATATTGAGCAACCATATATGCTGAGCACTTTATGTATGTTGTTTCTAATCTTCACCACAATTCTGTAGTTAGGCTATTATGCCTTTTCACAGATGGAAAAACTGAGTCTCAGAGAGGTCAAATGATTTACCAAATACCACATTACTAGTAAGTAGATGAGTTTGGATACAAACCCAGGTCTGTCCAACTCCAGATTCCCTGCTCCTTCCCACCACGACCTCAGCAGCAAATGGGACATTCTAGCCCCCATCACTCCCAGGATCCAGAGGAAGACTCCCCAACACCCACAATGGCTTTAATTATTACATCGTCCCCTTAGTGGCTTTAGAAATAGCTTAGTCTTCTAGGAAGACTGTATAGTCCCACGCAGTAGCCACTGTGAAATCAGGATGTTTCAGCTGTTTGTCTGCACATGCTTGCTACAGCAAAGCCAAGTCTCAGGAATTCTGATGTCAGTGTGAACACATACTCTATCCTTCAGGACCAATCCCATCTTGCTCTGTAAGAGTGACTTCCTTAGACATCCTGAGAGAGACTCTAGGTTTACAGTCTGGCATTGATCCTGGTTTACTCTCTGTGTTGACCTTGACAACTTATATAAGCCCTTTGAGCCTCCATTTCCTTGGGTGTAAAACAAGCTAATAACAACCTGACAGGAGTGTTATGAGGACTAAATCAGGTAAATGTCCCAACTTAGGGCCTAACATTTAGTAGGCCGTCAAGAAACAATCGTTTCCTTTCTTCCTCTTACTTCCCTTTTTCTCTGCCCCTGCATCTCTCCCAGTCACTGGGACCACTTTCCCTGACTGGCCTATCTCTATTTTTTTTTTTTACTTATTTTTTTTGTGAGGAAGATCAGCCCTGAGCTAACATCTGCCAGTCCTCCTCTTTTTGCTGAGGAAGACTGGCCCTGGGCTAACATCCATGCCCATCTTCCTCTACTTTATATGGGACGCTGCCACAGCATGACTTGACAAGCGGTGCATCAATACACGCCTGGGATCCGAATCCCGGGCCGCCACAGCGGAGCACACGCACTTAACTGCTACGCTACAGGGCCGGCTCCTGGCCTATCTCTTTTAATGGCCCTGTTATCACCAAAGTTTCCTGGAATCCTGCATTCCCTCTGCCATTATACTGCCTTTTTCTTTCATATGATACAGAAGAACCCAGGGGGAAAATGGACTAACAGTGACCCCACTGGCCTGGGAAATTTGGATAGAGGAGATTATGAGGAGTGGGAAAAGATTGAGATGACAGAATCAAGGCTTGTTAGTGATAGGAAAACTATATGTTTGGTAGAGACTTAATGTTCACTGTACCTGATTCTACTCTTATTCTAGGCTGATGAAAGTATTATTCTTCTCCACCTCCCGTGTAATTGCAATTGAGTGGGGCCAGGTTCTGGCCAGTGGGTTGTGGGCAATAGTGATGTGCATCACTTCCAAGCCAGAGCATTTAGTTGCTGGTGCAAGGTCCTCCAACCTTGTCCTGCCTGCCAAGGTGAACCCTGAACTATCATGTTGAGATGGGACATCATAAAATGGTATAAAGTGATGGCGTAGAGCAGAGCCCATAGTGACCCACAGTGGAGGCATAAACTGAACAATAAAGAAACGTTGTTATTTTAAGCTACTGAGAGTTTAGGCATGTTTGTTACCACAGGATAACCTATAGGATACAGCCGTCCAAACTTTGGCTTTCATGTCATAGTCCCCTGAAAAAGGTTTATCTGGCCCTAGCAGTAAGTCAGTGACTTGAGAGATTTTTTGGAAAAGAGAACTGGACTGAAAGACAAGAAGCCTGTGAAATGAGATTTAGCCCTAGCTCATTTACCAACTAACTCTAAGACCTCAGGTTATCCACAACCTCCAAGTCCTCACTTTTCTTGTCTATAAGAGTCAGCATCTCCCAAAATATGGGATTCATACCATCACTAGTATTTTAGTGACTTGAAGAGTAGTCCAAGAGCCAGCAGCACCAGCAGCACCAAGATGGTTAGAAATGCAAGTCCTTGGGTCCCACTCCAGACCCACTGAATCCACTTCTGCATTTTTAACAAAATCCCCAGATGATTCCCATGCACATTAAAGTTAGGAGAAATATTGATTTAGGTGGTACTAGAACTCAGCACTAAATGGCCTATAATCACAGAGTAAGAAAGTTATTCATTTTCCACTTGTCTTTCTATGTTTCTGATTACTTCATGGAGAAAGTCTCAATTTGATGCCAATATGTCTTTAACACCTTTCTAACAGTTGCTAATTTTCTTTTTTAATAAGGAGAAAGCAAACCTCAGTTTCCTGGCCAGGTAATAGTATTTAGCTTGACTATAATAGCATCGTTTTATTTTTATTGTGCTTATTTAAATGGTTATCTTGTATTTATGGCAACTGATATCAGATTTCTATTTAAAGTGGTAATAGAAACCTCTTTAAAATAAATTAAGTAGAAAAGTGAATGTATTTAAAGAAAACACATAATAAATGGGAAGAAGCGTTTGCTTTAATGTTTCCTTCCATTTTAGGGAATTGGTTTGACATTCCTGACTTCTCTCCATAGCGTCATCATGAAGCAACTTTATTCGCTCTGCATGGAGTGCGGGCGGAGAGAGTACTATATCTCATTGTAAATTTGGGAGGAATGAAATGAACGTATTCAAGTCAGCATCCACCTCCTTCCTCTTGGAATTTAGATACTCAGAAGATAATTACTCATAGATAATTGGCTTATAAATTCACGGTCCAATTGGTAGGATCCGGCAGCACGTTATTTATTCAATACGTCATTATTGTGTGCCTAGGATATGCTGGGGTCTGGTTCTGTATCTTTTCTTCTCCTGCTGCCCAGAAGCACCTCTCCCTTTGGAGAGCTCTGAACCAGACTCTGACAAGGCTCTTACAGTGTCTTTGGTTTCTCAACTTCTGAATTTGCTCAGAGGCAAAAGTCAAGGGCATTGATGAGCTTGGGATCCTTCTAGAAGAAAGCATCAGGTACTCATCATCATGAATCATGAGACAGAAACGAGTAATTGTTTCTAAGGCATCTGGTCAATCCTCTCATGGCCTAACCATAATACATCCAAGCAGGTCAATCATGAAGGATTTTAGTGATTACCCTGCTAATGACACAGACTTTTGGTAAAAGGCCTTAGGTATGAGGGCAATGCCCCCTCCTTGGAGAGTAAGAACTTTTGTGTCTGCATTTGCTTTTGTCAGTTCTCCACCACTCAACTAAGTAGTGCCCCTTCGCTCCTTATTATATGGCTGTGTTTTGTTTTCATCATTGTACTTATCTCCACTTCTTGGTTTGTGTAGGGTCTGACTCCCTCCACTAGACTGTAAGCTGAAGGAGAGCAAGAACCATTTCTGTGTCGTTTGTGGCTGCATCTCAAGTGTCTAGAACATGCCGAATAAACAAATCAACACTCCTGTATTCTAATTGTTGGAACAAGACAACTAGGATGTGTACTTTCAAGATCTAATAAGCAGTCACTCTGTAGTATCATTGCTTAACCCTGGAACTGAGATATGCATCAATAGTTCCTGCTGTGTGTGGCTCTAAGTGCTTGACTACATTTTTGTCTACTGCATTTCTATTCATTGGTTCATTAATGCTCTGCCAACAGCTGGAAAGTGTCTGCAGTGGCTTATAATGGAAACAGTCAAAAGATAGGAGCTTATAAGTAAAGGAGTAGGACCTAAAGGAAACCTTATCAAGAAATCGTTGTTAAGGTGTAACTTTCTGTTGCGATCTATGCAAGATCTGTCCCCCACGCTCCCTTTTCTGCTCTTTTCTGGGTAAAGTTGACTTGGGCATTCAAAACTGGTTTGAAAAAATTATCACAGTGCCAGAGCAATTTCTGGTAAAACTATCCAAAATTTTCTGAAATTTATACTCATCCAAGTAACTGCTTATAAAGGCACCATTTCTGAGGCAAAATTAAATTATTTCGTGCTTATCCTCCCGTATCTCATGTTTCCTCATGACAACACAGAGGTAGATAGGAGTCATAGGCAGCATTTTACCTGGCCTGGACAATTTTTTTAAATGATACATATATATGAGCATGGGTAGGCACCTTCCTGTCTTTCAGTCTCCCTAAATATTAAGAGGTCTAGATTGACACTTTCTAAAGAATATTAAAAGGAAGTAAGCCAGGAAACTGGACTACAGTCTGCTTAAGTGTGGGAGAATCTCCTCAGGAGTCCCTGGTCTGTGTGAGGATTTCATTGGGTTTATTGGCAATGGATTGGAGACTCATATCACTATCCAAGGTGCTGATGAGTAAGCAGAAATTGCTCCTGGTTGCCGAATATTTTTTCTTTGAAATCAAACCCATTTTCATTTTCAAACCCAAATCAATTTTACTTAGCAAAGGCAGAAAATTCTAAACCCTGCTGTCTTGAAATACAGGCACAAACTTAGCTCAGATATTAAATACTCATAACCACTGTGATTGTGGCTGGTGTCGTTCTAAAAATGAAAAGCCACAAAAAAATGAGATTTAATCCAGGAATTCATCACAGAAGAGAGTGAAAATGCAAAAATACAGCACTCAAAACACCGTACCCCTTGAATTATATGCACACACACAGACTCACAGAAATACACCAAAATTTTAGTAGCTGTTCATCCCAAGACAAATCCCATCTCCTCATCCCTTCATGCCCAATATTTTGGACTAGAATAAATTCAGGGTTTTCTTCAGTCCATAATATTAATAGCCTGCATTTGTTTACTCTTAACCTTTCAGGTGTGGCTTCTCATACATTATCCCATTTGAATATTACAACTATCTCATGGAGAAGCCATATAGATATTCTATTCCCATTTTAAAGATGAGACTCTGAGACCTTGAATGCTTTGCCAAAAATCATACAATAAGTAACTGGCAGAGCCTTCACTAAGACTCCTAAGTTCTTATTCTCTAACTGTATGCCTTTCCTGCAATGTTTCACAGCTTCTTGCATATCCCAGGAGGTCTGATATACCCTTCAAGACTCTCATAAGCTTAGATTTATGCGGATGTCCCAGGACATCAGGCCTGGATGCTGGTCTAAGGCAGTAATGAGCTTGAGCTGGGTGGACTGGTTTCTGGGGAGAACTCAGGGCCTCTGAGCTAGAACCTACAACCTAAAGTAGATTTTAACTGCTCCATCCTAGGGAGGGGGTGTCAGGCAGCCAGTATTCTCCTCAAACACAAGCCAGTGAATTTGTTTCCAAGGGCAGGGAGTTACATTTCATTAGCTCCTATGTATTTTGAGGGCTTGGACCAAAGATGCAAGAATTCACAGGAGTACTTTCCATCTAAATCAGTCTAGTCAAGGCATGTTAAATAATTCTTTCTCTGATGACACCAAACATGCCTGCGTTGGTACTGTCTGGTCTTCATCCTTTGAGATATAACATAGCTCTGGGATGCTCACCTTAATGGAACTAATGAAAAATATAAGCCTTGTGTCTCTCCTGTCCCCACTCAAACTGGTTATCTGTCTGGCCTGACCTCACAAATGCCCCCTTCCAAGTTTACAGAAGATACCTCCATTCTACTGGCACAAATCACAATCTTCTTGTTTTCTGAAATTTATTTTAACTGAGGCAGGGGAAGGACTCATTTATTGTGTTCCAAGTATGTGTCCAGCACTGGGCTAGGCAATTTCAAGCACGTTATCATTTCTAATTCTCATAACAGTCCTGTGAGGAGGTCATTTCACAGACGAGAGAAGAAAGGCTAGGAAAATAGCCCTAGCCCCCAAATAGCCCAAGGTGACACGGACTGGAACTCCTGGTCACTCTTCAAATCTCAAAGCCACGGTCTTTCCACTATAAGACCTTGAGAACTCAAAGATAAACTTGGCCCACTTGAGCTTTGGAGAAGGCGAAGGGGCTTATCTTTCTTAGGAGGAGAGGGGCAATCAATCTCTCCCATCCTTTCTTTTCAGTAATGCGGAGGGAGGAGGAAGAAATTTAAGAGCAGCAAGGCCCAGGTGAAGGAGGGAGAAGCTTTCAGAGGGTGGGGAGCAGGTCTGGTAGCCAGCTTGGTTCAGTGCCAAGTCCAGCAGAGGCAGAGCTGCTGGCAGATGCCTTCTCAACACAGGGCCACTGCAGAGTCCTGCCTGGTCCTGTTTTCCCAGGGAGAGAACTGCCCTCATCTTTGGTCCCCTCAGCTTCTGGACTGCCTGAGATACTGGAAGCGGCACCAGAGGTTCAGTAGACCAGGGAGGAGTTGAGAGTGGCAGAGCGGAGTGTGTGTGTGTCTGTGTGTGTCTGTGTGTGTGCTGGGGGGCTGGGGGAGGGGGGTGGTGTCTGGCGAGAGGCTTTGGCTCAATAATGTAAGGGGTTGGGCCGTCCACGTGACTCCAGGAAGGCGGAGACAGGCGAGCTGGAGGAAGGACTGACAGGCCGCGGGGAGGGGTGCGGGGTGGAGGGGGGGCGATCTGAATAATTGAGGAGCTGTTCAGCAGCAGCGGCTGCCTCCTGCCTTCCTTTGCCACCACCACCCCGCATCACAGTGCGAGAGACAGAGCCAGCGCTGTAAGTGCGGACCGCCAGCCAGGAGCCCCGGCAGCTTGTTCATCGCCTCCAGCCCTCCGGTGAGTGAATGTCCCCGATCGCCGCAGTCTGTCCCCCTCCGTGCCCCCTGCATCCCAGCTGGACCCCCACGAATGGGATGATCGCCTCTCGTTGAAGGAACCGGGGAGCCGGAGCCACCGGGAGGGGGGAAGCAGGAACATGGCGCGGAGGCTGAAGGCGCCCTCCGGGAAGGGGTCCCCTTGGAAGAAGGAAGGAGCTGGGTTGGGGTCTTTCTGGTTCTGGCCGGGATTGGGTCCTGGACAGCGTCCAGGGTTGGGGCACACTGGCTCCGACACGCGGGAGCTGTCAGGTGGGGCTGGGGCAAATG
The DNA here is from genome assembly GCF_057802395.1 of Ceratotherium simum simum. Lineage (NCBI taxonomy): Eukaryota > Metazoa > Chordata > Mammalia > Perissodactyla > Rhinocerotidae > Ceratotherium > Ceratotherium simum. Next base: position 50,625,393 of record NC_141914.1, read on the forward strand.
CAGCCCCGGCGCGGCCGGAGCAAGAGGCGCAGGAGGGAGCCGCGAGAGGCGTCCCGGCCGCCTGGGTCCCCACAGCCGCCGGGCCCGTCCTTTCCTCCCCGCCTTGGCACACACCCGGCTCCCGCAGCTCGGTTCCCGGCCTCGGAATGAGTCCACGGAAAGGAAGAGACGCTTTTCCGGCCGAAGCCCGAGGGGAGGGCGGGGACAACGTCTGCCCTTTTACCTGAGAGCAAACTCTTCAAAGGGACTCTAGCTGAACCCAGCGCTCTGACCAGGCCAATGTGCTCCAAGGGGCGTCTGCCCCTCGAGAGTGGTGACACGCCGAGGGTTGCGAGGAGGACGTGATGGGAACAGTGTCCCTGTCCGGGGGGGGGGGGCGGTGTGCAGCCCCTGGGAAAGGATTCTCTCTTGCACTTATTCACCCCGTCAGAGCCTCCTCTCTTCTCCCCATCCCAAAGCACATCCGTTTCCTATGAGTCCAGAGGACCAGAGTAGGGCAGTGTGGCCTCGCAGGATGCAGCCCCGAACCTCCTTCTCTCTCCTGAGTAACCACTCCGCAACATGTATTTTACATTGTAATTGAAAAGTAAGATAGAAGTCGCCAAATGACTGGGAGCAAAGGGAAGGCGGAGGAAAGATGCGGGGAAGGCTGGAGCAGCAGGGCTCTCGCCTGCTCCTGGCTCTCCTCACCCCACCAGCTGTGCGAAGCTCAGTTCATTGAGGTCTTGAACTGAAATGCGCAAAGGAACCAGCTCTGGGGAGGGATTCTCGCAGAAGTGGCGGGGCAGTCACTAGCTGGAGTTGGCCAAGGACCGCAGAACGATAACCCGCCTCCTCGCCTGGGTAAGGGGTCCGGGAGAACAGCGGGGGCAGGACAGCACCGGGCAGGACCCTGGGCCTCAGAGCGGACTGCAGGGATGGGCGCTGTCCGCGGTGCTGAAAGTTCTCCGAGCGGGGAGCTGATCCCGGCGGGGAAGGGGCGGCTCAACACTTGCCAGCATTTCCCGAGAAGAGAAACTGCGTTTGAACCACATAAAGGGAGTCGGGTGGAGCAAGCGACCTAGAGAGACGGGTCAAGGTGCTCTGCCTTCCCTGATTCTCTGCGTTCCCCCAGACTCCGTTGGGAGGGAGATTTCCTGCACTCCTGAGTAAGGAAGCAAGGGGCGGGTGTCACTCCGGATTCCAGCTTTGCTAACTTCGGGTGGGAACGAGGAGACGTGTCACCTGCCTCGTTCTATTTCCTGCGCGGTGAATCTTCCTGTGTTGGAAAAGCAGTTAGGGATGCTGTTCTGATAAACACTTCTGTGACTTTTAGGAAGCAGAGAATTGTGAAGCTACACAAAGGAGGAGGCTTCATTAACCGAGAGATTGGGCTTTCTATTCCTGACATTCCTGACTATGGCCTTTTCTCTCTCCAGCCACCCTCTGTCCCCACCGCGCATTGTTTACATCCTCTAGATACAGATCTCTAAGCAGCCCTAGGCGTTTGTTTCATTGACTAGCCTTTTATATTATGGGTAAGATGGTGAAAGAACTTAGCCAATTTTTGGATGCCAAATTAAGAGAATATTTACTGAATCTCTACTATCTGCTGGGTAATATTATCTCATTTAAACTTCACAATAGCTGCTAACCATAAGTATCACAAAGATAAGAAAACTGAAGTTAAGTATCTCAAATCCAGAGCTTGGATTCAAATTCAGATCCGCTTAACTCCCAAGTCCAAGCTATTTTCACGCCCTCATTGTGGTATTTGGCTTTGGATAGCTGTTATTGGGGAATATAGCAAGAGAATGTCAAAGGAAGAAGGCCTACTTTCTTTTTCACACACTACTCTCTCTTCCAACCCTTTCCTATTTAATCTGTTCACCCACCCACTGTCACTCACTCCCACCATACCAACTGCTTTTGTGCATGCTGCTTGAGATACCACTGTTCACACAAGTTGAGCTTCAGGATTACAGAAACAAGTTAGAGGACTAAAACAGCAGACTTTCCTGAAAGAGCAGCAGGGCTTCAGGGAATCTGGAGGAAGCTGGAGCCCACGTGTGCTTTCATATTCAGAATTATACTCTTGAGTTTTAGGGTTTTAAGGCATAACCTTAAAGATCATTCAGCACTGTTGTTTTACAAGAAGGAGAATTTGGGACCAAAAATGGTCGTTAGTCTAAGTCACATGATTGAAAAGTTAGGATTGGAACTCAGTCGACTTGACTCCAGGGCCAGTGCCCTTTCCACTATGCCCATGGTGCCTCAAATACTCTTTCATGCTGCCTTCTTTGATTATCTTTGACAAGAACATCAGCATCAGTGAACTATATTCAGTAACATACCACGATACAAACACCTAAAATACAAGCAATCCTGTTACCTACTTTGTCTCACTTTTCTTTCCCCTCTTGTCTCACTGTTGCAGTGTTGTCTGACCCAACATGCCTGAGACATCTGACCCACCTTCCTCAGTAACAGTTCCCCCTATGGCAACAGTTCACAAATGGGGATAGTGGTGTGGCATTTCTCTATTTGCCTTTATGTTGTCTATATTTCTCTCCTATGATCAATTCCCAACAAAATAATTTTTCCAAAATCAATTACCCTATGCATCATCCTGTGTTCTCACAGACCCTTGGAAAAGGCCTTAAAAAGATCTAGGCAGAAATAAATGATCATTATAGGTGCTAATATCTATTAAATGCTAGGCTTTATACTAAGTCCTTTCATAAATCATTTCATTGAATCTTCACAATGCTGTAAAGTAGATAACTTCATTAGAAATGGTCTGAGAGTTCTGGTCCACTCTAACACACAGAAAACCTGATGTTCTAGTCATTTCTTCTTGCTTGTCTTTGAGCCCATAGTATAATCTCACCTTCATTAGTCAGATTTTTGTAGCCTTAGTAATTGCATTGTCAAGGATGAAATTTTTATATTGAATTAGATAGTTCTAAGGATAGAATTGTATCCTTCAATATGTAGAGTTTAGAAACTCAAATTCAATTCAAATGGCACTGTTCTGCTCTTTTGTCTCTTAATATTTACCATAACATATCCCCCTCCCCATTTGCTATCCTTTACTTGAAGATTCACATATACCTTTTTAACGCTGATATCAATATTCTGCTTCAAATCCCCTCTAGAACCAATTAAGGCATAGCTCATAATGAAATACATAACTTCTATTGTACCCTCACTGTATCATCTTCAAGGATACTGTTGCTGGGATGCTCTCCACCCTGTGAACCAGAAACTTAAGCTCTCTAGAACTATTCTGTCCAACATGGTAGCCACTAGCCACATGTAGCTATTCGAATTTTAATTAATTAAAATTTTAAACATTAAAAAATTAGTTCCTTAATCACACTAGCCATATTTCAGGTGCTTAATAACCATATGTGGTTAATGGCTACATTATGAGACAGTGCAGATATAGAACATTTCCAGCGTTGCAGAAATTTCTATTGGACAAAGCTGCTTTGGAAAGAGCTAAAAACATCCTCACAGCAACTGAGAACTAGGAATTGGGAAGAAGAACTCAGGACACTGCTTTGAAACTTCTGCCAATAAAGGAGAAAAAGCCACTGTGCCTAGAATGTCCCCAGCAGCTCAAGAAAATCAGGCTCAACATGCTCAAGAAAATCAGGCTAGCAAAGACAGCACGTCTCACTGAAGGAGCTGGCGACCTCTGGAGTTCGCTTCATATGGATTCCATTTTACCGTAGAGTAAAATGTTCCATGAATGGGCCTTGCTGGTTTCCTGAATTTCAACTTAGAAACAACCTGCAAGTTCTTATTCAGAATTCAAGTTCATATATATATATGTATGTAATAACATATATATGTGTGTGTATGCATCTTATCTTAGTAAATATAGTATCATAAATATGGTAAGAATACAGGAATTAGCGTCCGTTGTAAGTGTGCCACTTACTACTTGGGGACATTCTAGGGCCCTCTAGAACTCCATTCCTTCATTTGCAAAATGTTGATGAGAATTACCATACCTATGTCAAAGGGCTGTTGTGAGACTCATAGTGTAGGTATGTGAAAGTACTTTAAGGAGCATGATTAAATCTGTAATAGTTGATAATTTCATACAGATACAGTATAGAATAGCATAGTATAGTATATAAACAAATAGGGTTGTTTAAACTGAATGCATTTCTGAGTGTTTTTAATCCCTAGCGTGAATGTATTTTGCTTTGTTGTCATTTTTTCACTGAAAAGTAGAATACTGAAGAAAAAACACTTTCTGGTTGTTGAGATTTCTGGTTGGTTAGGTTCTATTAATTACTGTGTATTGTATATTGTTTATTTGGCCCTGAATATTTTTTTCAGGAAAAAAAAAATAACCAGGAGGTCTCAGTGGTTCTGAAACAGCCTTCACCTTTTAACTAATAGTTTTAAATCAATTGTCAATAGTTATCCTGTCATGATAATAAGGGTTCAGAGATAACAGAAAAAGTATGATGGATATTCCTCAGTATGGGTAGGTGTGGGGGATAATTTAAAAGGAATATTTTTACTATTACTAATTGAAATGAGCTTCTGCCCATCTCATGAGACAATGAGAACAAAAATAATTCTATTTCACGCATTGATCTCAAAATAAGAGTAAAGGCCATTAACTTGATGAATTCGTGAGGATGCATTAGGGATCTTGATACCATCCATTCTCTAAGGTAAAATATGTTTGGGGGCCGGCCCCGTGGCTTAGCGGTTAAGTGGGCGTGCTCCGCTGCTGGCGGCCCGGGTTCAGATCCCGGGCGTGCGCTGACACACCGCTTTTCAGGCCATGCTGAGGCCGCGTCCCACATACAGCAACTGGAAGGATGTGCAACTATGACATACAGCTATCTATTGGGGCTTTGGGGGAAATAAATAAACAAATAAATAAATAGTTTAAAAAATATATATATATGTTTGGGTCATAAGTAGAACCTTAAGCACTTAGCTGACATTTACTCCCAAACCTGGCACCTATTGCTCTCGCCCCCGAACTTTGATCTATGGTGCGCACGCCTCAAGTAGGAGTGCTTTTTTATATCCCTGACTGGATCAGGAGACGACGCAAACGCATTCATACCTTCTTTAATAGGTCACCATTTTGATACTTGAATATTTTTCTCTTACAACACTAAGGTTGACACAATGGTCAGGCATTATAGAAAAGAAGCTTACAAAGGAAGCTATTCCATCAGATGTTTCTTAAAAGTATTTATTATGGTTATTGTTCATCCCAAAAACTCAATGAAGTAATTTATTTTATTTAACTTTTTAAATTTCTTTTTTCAAAGCACCTGAGAAATCAAACTGAGTATGGCCAAGGGCTCTGGATCCTATCTCTGGTTCCAGGGGCTCTGGCAGGTTATTTCCTTTCTGAGGGACCTAGTTAAGTCTTAACAAAGGCATGGACGGTAACTTGTAGGATGCTCTGCCAGACAAATAGTTGAGACATACTCTTAGCCCCTGATGCTGGTCAAACATGCCATTCTCAGGCCTTTGTTGCATGTGGAATTATATTACTAAAGGGGAAATTAGTGAGATTGTCAACTCTGGCCTCTAGTAGATCATGCTGGCTTTAATAATAAACACCTTTTGGAGGAGGAATCATGGTTTATTCATTTCATGGGAATTGTTTATCTCTTGGAAGGGCCTGGATTTTGGAAGAGGAAAAATACATTACCTCAGAGCTGAAAAGAGTTGAATTTTCACTGTCTTTAGCTAGAGGTATTTCACTGATTTTATATCCCAGGAAATAAAGAGAACAGACAACATAGCTTTGAAACTCATGTTGGTAGCATGTAATCATTCACTTAATCAATAAAGTAATTGAGAAGAGTCCTATATTGGCCCAGAAATGCTGTGGTCATGGGAGTTTGGAACTCCCACAGCCTGGCAGATGAGTGCTCAATAAATGTTTATTGAATTCAGGCCATTGTTCTAGGTCATTTCATGCCATACACTCCTCTAGCCAAGAAATGAGAATTCCCTGTGGCATTTTGCTTTAGCAAATAAAACAGGAGACAAATACAGAACATCAAATCTTACCCTGACAACCACACCTCTAACCCCTCTGGGGGCATAGGTAGTGGTGGCCAAGACAGACTGCTCCTGAGAATTGTCTTGCTGCCCTTCTCCAGGAAACAAGGGACATGGCAGCCCAAGGATCTTGCGTGTCACTGTGATGAGGCAAATTCATAAACTCAATGCTTAAATGGAGTTGTATATTATTTTCCACTTTTACCTTAAAGAGATATGTGTTATTTCCTTGAGAAAGTATTTGATTGGCTTTCATGATTGTTGCAGGCAGTTACTATTGTTCCTAAATTCAGAAGGAGCTTAGCTTAGAATGAAAGCACATATATTAATTAGAGAAGATTTGGTGATGGCACAGTCTGGCAGGTCACAGAATATTATCCTTTTCCAGGAATAATTGGGCCTCCCTTTAAGAGTCTTAACTGGTGATTACTGACAAAAATGAAATAAAAATAGATCATTCTATTCTAGCAAGTCAATAAGCAAATGACTGGAATTAACTGATTCTGATTTGCCAAAGGCAAAATATTCCAACCCAATAAACTGTCCTACAAATGAGCAAGCTGGTTTCCATGGCCTATTCATATTTTAAATAGTTTTCTTTGTTTTTTAAATAATTAGAAAATTTTTTAAAAAGCATCCAGGTGTTTGAACATTCTGATGACAAAATGGTCTTCATAATTGTAAAGACTTAACTCTTCATTAGAGGTTATATTTATACAATATACTATTGCAATACAATAATATTTTAAACTAATACAATGTTTTGTAATGATCACATAACCCAACTCTCTCATTTTACAAACAGAAATTGAGGCTGAGAATAGTCACTCAAGTTAATAGCAGAGGCAGAAGTAAGACTTGAGCCTCCTCTTTCTCAATCCACTGCTCTTTTCATCTTTTAACATCATGCGTCTTTTCATTAGTCATGAAAACGTGTTCAGTTGATGAATTTAGCTACCAAACTTTTACCAGGGCTGCTAGAAGTAGGAAAGTGGATGTATTTGGATTTCAGATTATTTCCCTTTGCACCCCCAGGTGAAAGAATTTCTGGTCAAGGATAGTCAACAGGTAGAAGCTTCATGGGTGGAACTATGAGGGAGAAGAAATCCCAGAATCCTTGTTGCAAGAATTTGGGCCGGGATTTACCTCTTACCTTCATCATCTTCATCTCTAAAGCAAGAAATTTGGATTAAACTGTGTTTCAGGTCCTGAAAGCTATAGCATTCTATGGTTCTATGAAAGGGGGCCAAGGATTTTGCCTCATTCAGCCCAAAAAATAAATCAAGATTCTTACTTTTACATCATTACTTTTTGGAAGCTCTGACATCTCATGCTAGTACTTCACCCAGTAACAATAATAATAATAACAACGATGACAATGACGATGACAATGATGATGATGATAGCTAATACTCAGTTACTAATTTACATTTACTATGACGCCATAATGTTGGTGATGTTATTATCCCCATTTTGCAGATGAGAAACCTGGATCCCGAAGTAGTTAAATAACCTGCCCAAATTCATACAGCTCATCACTTTTTGCCACCATGCTACACTGTCACTTTGATAACCACTAGTCTCTCAGATAACTGATGTGCATCATCAGTTGCATTAAGGCCACTTAATACACAAGCCCCTTCTCTGGGGAATTTCCATTTTGCCTACATTTTCTGGCTAGAAGAGCAATCAAGAGGGTGACTAGGACTTCGGGGTCCGATTCTGATGAAGCTGTATAGGGATCAGCATAGTCTTTCTGCAAGACGGCTCTTGTCCTTTTGCAATTGATGCCATTGATCAACTGTTTCAACAGTTCAGTGTTGAGTGTGGGTACTTTGCAGGCTGCTGCACGCAATGAGGACCCCTCTGCTGCTTTTCCCAGAATGTGTGGACAGCCTGCAGTGCCAGAAGTGGATGGATGCTGGTGCAGGTTCCAGCACCTTCCAAGGCTACAAAAGTCAGCCTACCACATCTTCACTGTTCAGTAGAGACTTCTGGCTTCTGCCTCCAGGTTTTTGACTCAGAATGACAATCTAGACAGTTTTAAGGCAGAGAGGGAGAGCTTCCAGAGTGTCATTTCCTAGTGTGGGCTTTGGTCAAATGTAAGACTAAAACTCTCAAAATAATAATAATAAAATAATAACGTGAAAATTATTTTCTTCTCATTAAACCTACCTTATCAAATTAGTCATAAATACAATACACAACAGTATCCATCTATTTCACTGTGGATTTTAATGTGTGCTAAATCTGCTAATGGGCATCCAGCATTTAATATGGCATGTCTGACAAGCTGAGAATGCTCTGAGAGCAGCCATGTATATATATCTTTTTATTTAGCTCTAGCTTATGGCCTGGTAAACTAGCCACATATCTCACCAATACTAAAGCCAATTATAGAATTCATAAATCTACTTCTGTCTCTGTGGTTTTCTAGATAATTTGTGGAGAGTGAGATGGTCTGGGAGTCAGCTCAGACCTGGTTTCCAGTCTCAGTTTTGAAATGGCTGTGAGACCTGAGCCAGCACCACTCAACTTCTTCACTTTCCCTTACCTTTAAAATAGGGGTAATAGAAGGGGCTGGCCCAGTGGCGTAGTGGTTAAGTTCGTGTGCTCTGCTTCAACGGCCCAGGATTCACAGGTTCTGATCCCAGGTGTGGACCTATACACCGCTTATCAAGCCATGCTGTGGCAGGTATCCCACATATAAAGTGGAGGGAGATGGGCACAAATGTTAGCCCAGGGCCAATCTTCCTCAGCAAAAAGGGGAGGATTGGCAACAGATGTTAGCTCAGGGCTAACCTTCTTCACCAAAAAAAATAAAGTAAAATAAAATAGGGATAATAGAATCTGCCCCTCATTTCACAAGAAAAGCCAATGACATAGCATTTGTTAAAACTCCTTGTAAACCACAAAGTCTGTACAAAAGAAAAGGAATGAATGTTCCATCCTTTCAGTCCTTCTCAGTCAAAAATAACTCTCAAGTTGGTAATACCTAGTCCTGAACTAGAAGCTCTTGCCTTAGGAAGATCTTGGATCTAAACTTGTATGTCTAGAAAATGGCATTTACAACATGGAAGGCCTCCTGGTTTCTTCTGAAATCAACGGCTCTCAACCTGGGTCAGTGCCATCTCGTTATGGGGTATTTTTTATTGTCACAGACACTGAGAGGAAAGGTCTTACTACTGGCTTTTGGTGAACTGGAATCAGGAATACTAAATACCCTGCACTAAGCAGGACAATTCTGCCCAAAATGACGACAGCACTTCTCTTCCACTGAGAAGAATGCTCAAAGCAATGCGCTCTTCATGGTCACTAACTCCCCAGTTGATGCCAACAGAATTTATTCTTGGTATCCTGCCCCAGGTAAACTCCAGCCTTACTCATGTGAGATCTACAGCAGCTCATAAGCGTTACTGGGCTTCCAACGGTTTTATTGAGAAGTGAAACATGAGGTCAGAGACCAATGGTTTTCAAATTGGCGCTCAGAAGTTTCTACAAGAAGCCCCCTCCAACGTCAGCAGGGGCAAGGAGTCCCAGTAGGTTAACATGCCCATACTGCAAGGCCCAGATAAAGGTTGGCCTTTGGAGAACCCAAATCAGTGTATCATGATTCTGAAAACCAGCGTCTTTGCAGCTCATTGTAGAAACATTGAGCTACACCCTTACTTTGTGAAAAGCATGGGTCTAGCTAAGCACTGGACACAATCCCTGCCCTCAAGTCACCAACAATCTGATGGTCAGACAGATGTAAACTCCCCTAATTGTGTATGAAATGTGACATACGCTGTAATGTGTTATGAGAGAGCCTCCAAGAAGAGACTTCCAAGGAACGATTCACCTCTGTAGAGAAATTACAGTTGAATTGTACTTTGAATGATATGCAATATTTTCTCATGTGAGTAAAGGCGAGGGAAGGTTATTGTAGAAACAGGAACAGCATAAGCAAATGCTCCAAGTGTGAATGTAGGTGTTGTATGCACAGGCCGATGTAGTTGGATAGAGACCTGGCTGGGAAGGGTGGAAAGTCGTATTGGAAAGACTAAAGAAACTTGAATGCAGCTGGGTGGATGTATTTATTCAGCCTGGAGCTTATCCTCTGAACAGAGTTTTTATGAATATTTTGGGAATATCATTGAATTCAGGGCTGGTTCACGGCAGACACCAGAATCATGAAGTCTAATCTCACAGCTAGAAGGAACCTCAGAAATCATCCCAGCCTTCTCATTTCCTGCTGTTTTACAGTTCAAGTAGTTAAAACCCAGAGATGTTAAGAGACTTGCCCAAGGTCAGCCAGCAAATTAGTGGCGGAACAAAGCCTAGAGCCTATCCATCCTCTTAGCTGATAGCATTTTGCCCTGCTCTGTGCTGCCTTCAGGAATTTTATTCCTCATTTGAGCATAATCCAATGTAACACACAATGTGATTATTCAGTTTTTCTGAAGCTCCAAGTTTTCCATTGCTCACTGTGAAGATATAGTTCCCTCATTACAATCTGCTGATAGAGCAGCTCCTGGGCTGCTTCTACATGAGAGCATTCCCTTGGGAAATGCACACAGCACACCTGGCACATGGGCGCGACATTCTTCCCCCACCCCGCACACACCCTCCCCTGCCTCTTCATTTCCAACTGCCAGAGATTATAGAGGCACAGCCTGAACAGACGGCATCGTAATCTCTGGTGGTTCTGTAAATAATATGCTGTTCATGCTTGCGTATAAATGATCACAGCCTCTCTATTTTCTAGATGAGGGATCCTTCAGAAAAATGAAGTTGCCTGCACACAGGGCACACCAGAGATAGGATTTCAGACTCTAGAGCACCAGACCTGTTTGCAACAGGGTTGAATCTTTCACCCATCTGCACACTCCTAATAATTTATTCAGGCTTATGGTCTTAAATTTCACATCATAGTCAAGTTAGTCTGTGCATATTTAGGTTCTGAGATTGGTTATTTCCCACTTCCCTTTCTCTGGCCATCTTTCCTCCACCGCTCATCCAATATACATCCAATAGAAATTATCTAAATTAATCGACTCGTTTTACCAGAGTAAAAAATGAGAGCCAGAGAGGTGAAGCCATGTGCTTAAGGTTGCGTAGCTAAAAGCAGCACAGTGACTAGATTCTCTGACTCCTAGTCCCATGCTTTTCCCTCCACACCAAAGTGCTGCTTCCCAAGGGTAGATAACACAGCATTTTCCCACTCTCCACCACCCCTGCCCTCTATTCATTGCATAACCCCATAAGGATGGATGGAAATGACTGATTGCACTGTGCTAAGATGTTCATTTCAGGGCATTGTATAGAATACCCACAACTTGTTATCCCCCATGCTGCATTGGTCCATCTATCGTATTAAGAAGTTGGTTACGGAGGAGTTTAACACACTTTCTAGTCTAGAGGATACATACGATCAATGCCATCACTCAGCTAGAGATCACCACAGAAAACAGTGTGCCCAAGAAGAGAAAGGGCAGGGTCCGTGGCGCCTATCATTTGATAATGGAGCAAAGTTCACCCAAAATTTACAGTAAGTGGTAGGTTATTAGATCCGTAGTCCCAGAGACCAGAGAATTGGGTAATTAGATGGATTTAAGCAAGATTGGTAGTTGCCAAGAAAGAGAAACAAGACAACTCCCAAACCATTTCTGCTTCAAGGGCAAGGTGTTTTGCCTGAATTGATCAGCATGATGCATTTAATTTAGTGTACACAAAGTTTACAATGATAGATTTTTTTGTTTGTTTTAGAAAATCAATGGAACTCAAATTTTCTGTTTAAATTCCTTCTGAGGTATCATTTAAGACAAAACAGGTAGTGTTTCAGTAAAGATTATATTGAAAAGAGAAGCAGGGAAGAGGGGAGTGAAATCCAAGAACTGGTTTCGCAGGCAGGGCTGTGTAGGGTCATGACTGTCTCACAGTCTGACCAGGCTTATTAGGTACAGAAACTCGATTTTATCGGTTCTATCAAAAGTCATCTAGAGCCAGCCCTATGGTCTAGTGCTTAAAACCATCCACCTCTCTGGCCCAGGTTCGATTCCCAGGCGTGGAATCACACCACCAGTCTGTCAGTTGCCACGCTGTGACAACAGCTCACATAGAAGAACTAGAAGGACTTACAACTAGGATATACAACCAGGCACTTGGGGCTTTGGGAGAAGGAAGAAAAAAAGAGGAAGATTGGCAACAGATGTTAGCTCAGGGCGAATCATTCCCTGCAAAAAAAAAGTCACCCAACTCTGCAGAATCAAGCCATGCTCCCCAAATCCCGAGAGGCTGATTTGTTAACTAGATGCCTACATAGTCACATGCAATGGGACATGCTTGTGAGTGTTGCTCAGGTCATTCCCTTCCTGGTATTAGGGTAGTGAGAAAACCAAATGAGTGATCAGAGATGACCTGTGAGCACAACATCAGGATTAATGGAGTTGAACAGACAGTCTCATGAAGTGCGCCATCCAGGCTACAACAGAGACTTGAGAATTCTTCCAAATTCCGCCCAAGAACACCTTTCAGGTTACTGGAATAGTTGTGCCCTTCAAATAGAGGGTGTTGTTTCCTCTTTCCATAGTGTTGGAGAAACTTTGGCAAATTCTTTCAGTAGAAGATAGAGATTTCATCTAGTCTCTATGCAGCCCCCATCTTCTGTGAGGATATTCTTTCAGACATGTTATAACTTCTTAACTCATAGCCTGTCTCATATTGTCACATGCTAGTCTCCTTTAGGGAGGTCTGGTAGATGCCCCAGTTTAACCACCAATCATGAATAAACCACTCTAGTGGCTGAGTTATTTTTGTAAGGCGCAAATCTCTTGTACTTGTGCTGATTCTGTTTATTCTGCTTCAGAGGGTACCATGATCTGACCTTGCTCCAAGAGCATTGGGGTCTGGTTTATCCTCGTCAGTAATCTCCATGTGTGGATCCTGACATTTGAAACTGTATCTCTTAGTCACTCTCAATACAGAAAACATTCACGGGGTGACTATGACTCATCCACAAAATGCCAAAGGAATCAACTCTCAAAAGGTTTTTAAAAATCAGACAACATGGTTACCTCTGACAGAGGCCAAACAATCATTTTGATTATTTTTATTCTCCCCTGGGGCTGACCAGTTATCCTGGTTCCAAGCAGGCACAAACTACACAGACTGTTTGGGATTCATTTTAAGTTCTTTCCTGGTCACACAGACTTTTGACACACTTTCTATTCCAGCATCAGAACACAGAGGGAGAAAATATCTGAATGAGTATAGACTGTCACGCCAGAAATAAATTCCTAGTATAGACAACTAAAATATGCCACTACAGAACTTGACTGTCAAAATAGAAACAAGACTTCTCTGTTTCAATACTATCTAAGTGATTAGCCTGTGTTCTTCCTTTCTGCCTCCAAGCCTATTCCAAACTACAGTTATAAACAAATACTGTGGTGCCATCACAGTACATTAAGAATCTGGGGAGAACTTCTCAGTTGAGCATTATGATATCTCTTTACACATGTGATTCCAAAATGGCAAGTTACTGAGTATTCTTAAAGTCAAGAATAATTAGATAGCTACATCATAATACTTCTGATAATAGTAATAACAACTCACATTTACTCATTTAGTCCTATGGAGTAGGTATTATTATCCCAATTCTACACATGGGGATTATCAAATTTAAATGACTTGCCCAAGGTCTCATAGCCAGAGAGGGTTGTGGTCAAGATTCAAGTGCTATGCCATCTGACACCAAAATCCTCCCCATCCATATTGCCCAGCCACAATTTGAAAATTCTCTCTGAAATAGACCAATCCTCAGGGCCAGCCCAGTGGCAAGGCAGTTAAGTTCACGCGCTCCGCTTCAGCAGCCCAGGTTTGCAGGTTCAGACCCTGGGCGCGGATCTATGTACCTCTTATCAAGCCATGCTGTGGCAGTGTACCATATAAAGTAGAGGAAGATGGGCACAGATGTTGGCCCAGGGCCAATCTTCCTCGGCAAAAAAGAGGAGGATTGGCAACAGATGTTAACTCAGGGTTAATCTTCCTCAAAAAAAAAAAAAAATAGACCAATCCTCATGTATCTTATATGACAGCATGGATAAGAATGACTGCAGGTTTACCTTCGTGGTCTTATCAGAGGATTAGACCCAGGAGTCCAAAGACTTGATATGGAACTTTGGGCAGGTCAGACCTTTTTTAGACTTCAGTCACTCCTTCTAAGGAAGAGAAAAATAGTGGTTCTTTATTCATTTAGTTACTCATTCAACAAATATGCTAAAAAATGAAGCTATAATGGGAAAAAACACAGGCTAGGAGCTGTTAATAAAAATAAGAACCACTGTTCAATGTCAAGTCCCACTTGCCTAGGGTACATGGAGAATTCATCAAGATTGGTTGTTTTGGTCTAGCTTTATTAATCAGGGAAGATACTTGAGTTCTTCTCAGATGCCTGTCAAATAAACAAAATTACAGGCCCAACTGACCAATGTAATACAAGTTACTACCTACAAAAGGAGTGGCCTAGATCCTCAAGGTTCCTATGAATGGTTCTGGAAGACAAGTTTGCCCTAAACTGTCAGCGATGCACACTGCATCTCTAGACTTAAATTAATATTCTAGAACTTCAAAGTACATGTTCATTTCCTACAGGAACTCATTTCTTTCAGCAAAGACTGAGATTGGGTGATTACCCCAAAGCAAGAACACAGTACAAGAAGACTAATAAGCTCTAATGGGAGAACTGATGGCAGAAGCCATATTTATTGAGCAAAACGGAATGGGAGATTTAAAAGGAAGGGAAGTAATTTGAAAGGCCATTGTCGTCAGCTTAAGAGAATTCTAAAGTTTAATCTTGCTGATGGACTAGAGCATATTAAGGAAATGTCGAATGAGAGAGTAAAAAAGAAAATTGTCAACCAAAAAAGGCAGGGGAAAATATTACATTCTTTCTAAAGCACTTTCCCTTAAAAGGGAGCGTTGGCTGGGGGGCGCCAGGGCCTTTGTTGGGCCTTGAGGGGTGAGATGCTTTTCCTTCCCCGAATCAAAGCCTTTGCCAGTGTCCCAGGCTTGAGTGGAAGAGGTACATGTCACACATAAATGAACAACTGGCTCTTTCTCAGTTCTGAATCGTTCAATTTGTCCCCAGTTTTCAGAAGTCACTTGCAAGGAGCATCATTATGAAGCTATTAACTAATGATCCCAACTTCACCAAGCCTAGAGGCCTGATTTATATATCGGAAACTATTTGGACTTTTAAGGTCTTAGTACAAGAGACATCAAGCCTTTCCTAGCATAAGACCAAAACAAACAAAATGAAATAAATTTGCCCGCTAATCTCACTGCTCGGCTTGTATGCAGGGCCAATTTCTGGTCAAACGGAATGTTTAAGGTGTAACTCAGGGCACAACTGCATCACATCACTCAGGGTGGTCCATTTCAACTTTGCTTTAAATACTGAAGCAAAGGTCTCAGGGCTGGCTTTTTGATTTTTTTAACGAGCTATAAGGTGATCCACGCCAAAATTTGTTGTGGGCTCAGCAGCTTGGAGTTTTTCAGAGAAGCATTTCATTACAAGCTCAGTGGCTATGAGATGAGTAAAAGGCATCTCTCCTGGACCTTGAATGCCAAGCTAAGAAGATTAGGCTTTAAGTCACAAACAGTGAGAGCTGTCGAAAGTTTCAGTGCAGAGGAGTTGTGACCAGAAGTGACAGAAGGTTCTGGCAAGTGAGTGGGATAGATCAGAGAGACACAGAGAGAGGATGGAATAGAAAAGTAATTCAGGAGAACAGTCTGTGAAAAATAAGCAAGAAAAAGAACATTTCATAGCTGTAGAATCAGTGGCTATTGTTGCTATTGCTTGGCTGGTGTTGAACCAGGTAGCCTAAATCTTGTTGGAGATGAGCACAACTCTGAGGGCTGGGGAGAGAGAGCGCCCCCTCTTGTTGGCTTCACACCTGACTTCAGGGGCCCCCCTTTCTCTCAGCTGGCAAGAACCACCCTCCACTTGTGGTGAAAGGGTTGGTTGGGATGGGCAGAGGTGCAGAGAGGGGGTAAATCAGATGACCTTTGCATGCCTGGAACCAAAACTAAGACAAGGAAGTCCCATGGAGAAGTGGAACTGGGCTGGTGGTTTCACAGCCTCTCCAGCTGTGTGCGCCTCACCTCACACAGGCACCTTTGCTTTTCAGGGCCTGAGATACCTCATCCACAAGACAGAAAGACTACCACAGGTAATTGCCACAGTGCTTTCAAAAATTTATAACATCAGCAGCATATTATTAATTTAAAGATGCATTTCATGGATCGTATTCAATTCAATTCAGTTCAATTCCAGGGTGGACCACTGTACAAAATGCCAAAGATCCTAAGGGCTTGATGTCTTCAGTTTCTTTTTCTGCCCTTCATTTCTTGTTTTTTTCCATTCCTTTTCTGATGCAGTATTTTTCCCCTCTTCCATTTTTTTCTTCATTTTCTAGTGACAGCAGGGAAGGAGCTGCTTCAATAGGACAAGAAGCTGAGGTCATCTGTTGATTGACAAGACAGGCAGAAGCCAGGGCCTATCCAGCCAGCTCTTTTCCACACCATTCTGCTGGTGACCCTCAGCCCTGCACCAGCAAGAAGAGGAAGATGAACTCAGCCTCCCTTCTGATTTTTTTTTTTTTTTTTTTTTTTTTTTGGTGCGGAATATTAGCCTTGAGCTAACATCTGTTGCCAATCCTCCTCTTTTTGCTGAGGAAGATTGGCCCTGGGCTAACATACATGCCCATCTTCCTCTACTTTATATGTGAGATGCCTGCCACAGCATGGCTTGATAAGCAGTGCATAGCTCCGTGCCCAGAATCTGAACCTGCGAACCCTGGGCCACTGAAATGGAGCACCCAAATTTAACCACTATGCCACCGGGCTGACCCCCTGACTCATTTGTTTATCACTGTTTTCTCCGCCAAGCTGCAGGCTCCCAATATTCTAGGCAACTCTCTCTCTCACTGCCTGCAAGCTAAGCAAGGGGATTGTTGTCACCTCCTTTTCCTAGGAAAAGTAATAAAGAGGGAGGCGATTTGCACAAGTCTTGCTGTAGTTTAGCTTGACAATAACCACTACACACATGCACGTGTACACACGCAGCCCCAGGCTCCTATCTGCAATTGCCTCTACTTAACCTTGGCCAGCTCAAATCCAGCAGGTCAGTAGAGCCATGGCAGCCCCACTCCCAAGGAAAAGACTAGACCCTGAATTAGTCACTCATCTTCTAGTCCCCTGAGCTACTATTGAATTGGAGAACTATTAGCTCCTTGCCTTGCTCATCTCAGCTGAAGTTGAGCTCAGGTAGGGTCTCCCCTAGCTTGTTACCCCTAGCCCCACCCCACCCCCAGCCCAGGGCTTCCGAGCCACTGCTTGGGTGTCTCACTTCGTATACCAACCCAGCTCTCTCTCTGTTGAGACAACTGAAGTTTCCCTTGAAACGTTAAGTGAAGAACACAGAATCTATTTCTCCTGGTCCTCAGAGCCTGAGAAGGCTAGAGATTTTGTCCTAACAATCCAGCATTCTGCAATGAGAACCAGATCATTGGGTGGCTAGAAATCCTTAAAAAATAAAACACTCGATTCCCAAGAGAGGCCTATGTGGAACATGAATCTACATAGAGTCCAAAGCTAGAGACATGAGGAAAGACTTAGTTGCCAAAAAAATGCTGTAGAAAGTGCAATTTACTATTAAAATTAAAGGTAGCAGGGGCCGGCCTGGTGGCGTAGCGGTTAAGTTTGTGTACTCTGCTTCGGCGGCCCGGGGTTCGCAGGTTCAGATCCCAGGCAGAGACCTAAGCACCACTTATCAAGCCATGCTGCAGCGGCATCCCATATAAAGTAGAGGAACATGGGCACAAAAGTTAGCCCAGGTCCAATCTTCCTCATCAAAAAAGAGGAGGATTGGCAACAGATGTTACCTCAGAGCTAATCTTCCTCAAAAAAAAAAAAATTAAAGGTAGCAGTTGGTCCACTCCCATCTCCTAGAGTAATAACAATAATATCTATATTTTAATCTGGTAGGTAATCAGGCACTTCATATACATTAATATGAATTAGGACAATAATCCTACAAGGTGGGCATTATTATCCTCATTTTTAGATGAGGAAACAGGTTCAGAAAGACCATAAACTTATACCAGGTGGGGCACAGACTCTAACACAGATCTCTCTGACTTCAGAGACTGTAGCCTATTACTTCAGCAAAAATATAAACTGCTAAAACTTAAACTTAACAAAATAAAACCAAAACCAGTGAACTAGAGGCAGACCTCCTGCGTTCTGGGACTACTGCCTCTAACTAGCAGTGAGACCCTGGGCACATCCCTTGGGCTCCACTTTGCTTGTCTATGAAATGAGTGTTGTTTCTTTCAGCTCCGTGGGAGTGTGCTCTCTAGTCCCTCCACACCTTCTCTATGGGGGCCAGTAGCTAAAATCTTACCTCAGCACAATAGAACTCTAACAGCAGGAAGTGCCACTTCGGAGGCTCCGGAAATGACTCAGAAAATAATTCTGTTCTCCAGAGAGAACCTATAATTCATACGACTTCGATTTCCCACTGGTCAGGGCTGGCTTAGGTAACATCCCCTGCTGTTTATTTCACCAGCACTCCACTCTGTGGCACTCTCTGATGACATTTGAGAGAGGACTTGTGCTCGATATTTGTCATCCACATGTTTAAAGGGTAGTGACTCAAAAGCGAAACAGGAAGAAAAGATAAATATTACACACCCACACATACCTCTTATGTGAAAACCCATTACAAGAACACGTTAATGGTGGATAGGGCTGGAATTATTTTCAGCAAGGATTCTTCATTTAATAAAAGGAATCACCAGGATTCCTAAATAGTGTGTGTTTAAAGTCTATTAGAGACTGAACTTGATGGAGAGATAGATACGAAATCCAGCGCTGACTAAATGCAGATCAAAACCAGAGGGGGAACATGTGTTATTTAACGTAAAAATATGATATTCTGTTTGCAAAAGTCTGCTTGACCCACAACTTTTGGGAACCAGTGTTTGCCAAACTGATGTGAATGTGTCTTTTTTGTGGCAGGAAGCCCATTGGTATGAATCTATACAGAGGGACTGGGTGCACACTGGTGAGGGAGGGACAGAGGGAGGTCGAGATAAGATGTGAGAGCCCCATTTCTGCTTCAAAAGGCATCATGGTGGTAAACATTGTATTGACTTAATACAAAAACTGGAAGGATGTTGCTAAAAGAGAGGATGACATTTAATGCAATTCTTTAAGTTAAACAACCAAAAATGAAGCTTCATATAAGCCTTCTGGAATATCAATAGGGCTCCTAGGGTCAGCATGTTGATCATTAAAGGGAGTTTGACAAGTGAAAACAATATTTTTGTAGCAAGGCCGGCAACCAGACGGTCCTAGAATAAGCAATATTTCCCAGGAGGAATCAGGAAATCTTATTACTGTCTCTGTGGTTTACCATGTCCTGACCCGCAAACAACAATACATTTTCAACAACACACCACAGATAGCCTTTTAAAGTTTATACCACTTTTCCACATGGCATTTCTCATGTAATCCTTGTCACAACCCTGTGGGGTAAGCAGAGCAAATAAACTACCCCCATTTCATAGACAAAGAAACTGAGTTCAGAAAGGTAGAATGATTTTTCTAAAGAAACACAATTTTTCTACAACAGATTAGTCTAAAACCCTGTACTTCTGATTCCTAATCCAACACTCTCTTCATAACACCCCAATAGGATCTGAGGCTTGGGCCAACCCCAACTATGTCAGTTTAATTGGAAAACAGCTTATATATTTCGTCTGAAGATGCACGCACACAGCAATTGCCCAGACTGGTGAGTTTGTGGATCAATTGACAAATATTTGTTGCAAAAAGCTTGCTAGGTTCTATATTAACCTTGAAAAAGAATAAAACATGGGTCATGTCCTCAGCAAGCTGACAGCTGTGAGGCCTAGACTGTGAAGGGACTTGAGGCCACAAGATGTATTATCAGAAGTAGTGCTAGCACCAATTAAGGCTCAGAGAATAAAGAAGTGAAAGAGTCAGAAGAAAGAAAAGGGGGCATGTTCCTACAGGTGAGGGTAAGGGGAAGAAGGGTTATGAGACCCAGAAAGGATACTAATGTTTAAGGGCTTGGATTTGAAGGCCCATGCAAAAGACACAGTAGATTTAGGCCCATTGGAGGAGAGGAGTTGGAACTGAGACCCCTACCTAGTCCTAGGACCCTCAAAGGACCTCACTCTCAATGAAAGGAGGAACTAGAGAAATCCTACTCACTGCATCAGTGATCATCAAGGAAGCTTGTCTCTGCTCAGTGTTCTGAGTAAAGGACAAAAAAAGTCTTGCATGTGAAATCAAAACCTCAAGCCTTTCCATGCAAGAATTTGGAGTCCAGATTCACACTACTCACTCACATGGTATGAGAATCTAAAGGCTGAGAATTTAACATAAAAATTGGTCACAGATACCCACGAAGTACCTGGCAGAAGAAAAATGCAAAACAACTCTGGAGAGATACTTTTGCAACCCAGGCTAGGTAGGATATGCCAAAGAAAATAAACTCCATTAAAGTTAGCTCACAAACAAAAATTATAATATAAAGAAATGCTCCGCCATGAGTCAGAGTGAGTAAAAACAAAGAACTGGAAGTTAGCATTTCAAGAATGTGTGATAACAGAAAATCTGAAGGAGATTATGAAATAAATGAGTTTAAAATATTAAAGAGCTAAAACAAAGAGGGGGGATCACAAAGGAAACACAAGATGTCATGAGAAAAAAATAAACTGGTGTGAAAAATAACCAATTGAATTTTTAGAAGTAAAAAATATGGACATTGAAATTTATACTTAAGCAGGAGATTACATATAGCTAGAGAAAGAATCAGTGAATTGAAAGATAGATTTAAGGCAATTGCAGATAGATTTAAGGCAATTGCACAAGAGGCAGTAGAGAGAGATAAAAGAGCTGAACATATGAAAACACCATTTAGAGATAAGGAGAATGAAAGGAGAAGGCCAAGCATTTATCAAATAGGCCTTTCAGAAAGAGAGATCAGAGAGATCAGTATAGGCAACAATGTTAGAAAACATAATCTTTGAAAATTTTCTAGAATTTTATAAAGATGTGAATTCTTATAAAGATAACCACCAGTTCTGAGCAGAATAAATAAAAATAAATCCACACCTAGATACATGTAATAAATTTTAGAATCCCAAAGACAGAGGGAAAAAAATCCTAAATGTACACAGTGAGTATAAAGAGATTATCCAGAAAGGAGCAGTTGAATTTCAGCACATTTCTCAAAGGCAACAGTAGAGGCCAGAAGACAACAGAATGTTTTCAAAATGTTCAAAGTACTGAGGGAAAATAACCATCAATTAGTAGTCTATACACACTAAGAGTAAGGATGAAATAAAGACATTCTCCAACAAATACTAGGATAGTTAATTACTCAGAGACTCTTAATGAAAGAACAATTAAAGAGTATTCTCATGGAAGAAGGAGATTGAACCAGAAGAATAATGAGCAAAGAAAAGAATTGGGAAACTTGTGGGTTAACCTAAAAAAGCATCTACCTGTTAAAAATAAGTGAATAAATAAAAGTAAAAGATAATTACCAAGACAGTGGGGACTTAAAAACAAGGTGGGAATAATAATAGTAGGCAATAATAACATTGAAGAATAGGGGAAATTAATAAGAGTGAAAGGAGTTCAAAGCACTCGTTTCATGCAGAAGGTAGGCAAAGATATTGACTAGCTTCATATTTTAAGTCAAAATTTAAGGGTAACTAACAAAAATGATAGATTGTATAACAATAAAATGAGCAGAAAGGAAAACTTATTTAGTCATATGGAAAAATAAAGGGGGTGGTGGGGAAGAACAAAGAAAAGTCATGGTAAATACACAACACAAAATAATATAATGGAAATAAATCTAAATATTCCAGTAATCCAATAAATATCGACAGATTAAATGAATAATTTTAAAGTTCTAAGGGTGCATTGTTAATATTTACGGGATACACTTGAAAAACGTAAAGACACAGAAAGGTTTAACGTAAAAGGATAGAAAAATTATAATCAACGTTTTCCAAATATTAATCAAAAAAGGCTGTTATACCTCCATTAATGTCAAACAAAATAACTTTAGGATAAAAACATGATTATTACAAATAAAAATTGTAATAACATTATGATAAAAGGGAAAACTTACCAGGAATATATAATTCTGAACCTGTACACCGCTAACAACATAGCCTCAAAATGCATAAAGCAAAAATTGCCGAATAGATAAAATTCCCAAATGTGAAAAGCTAAATTTTTAAACTTTTAGATAATAAACATATAAAATAAAATCTTTATGACATCAGAATAAAGAAGAATTTCTTAAACGAATCACACACACACAAAACAGTAAATCACAAGGAAAAATATTGATAAACTTGATTACATTAAAATTAAAGACTCTGTACAATAAAAGCCACTATTAAAAAAAAAACACAAGCCACAGACTCATTACAGCAGTGAATTAGGAGCCACATACAAAATATTAGAGTGCAGAGTAAGTGTTAAAATAGAAGACAAGACTAGCTCCCACAGCTCATTTGTTCCATATATATCTAAGAATAAAAAAAATTTAGGAAACTGGCTGGTACTGCTCTTTAGAGGTCAACACTGCACAGTTAACTGTGGGTGTGGGTGTGGGTGTGTGTCTTTTCAGCTGTGTGTTATTCCAGACACATGGTGAAAGTGGTTATATACGTGACTGAGGCAATTTCAATGTATGGTCTAAAATGATGTAAGTCAAACAGGTTAATTGAATATCATTTTTCATTGGAAATTAGAAACACTGTCCAACTATGCTCAGGATTTTCTTCTGTTACTGAGAAGAGCTGCAAAAGCTGGGCCACTTTCTGCTCCTGCTATTGTTTTCCATGAACCTAAACCTTGGTCCATCCTGTGCAGATTACGAGGGGCTCTAGGCTCTTGTTTGGTCCCTCGGGGAAGAGGCTCATCTCCCAGTTAAGTGATCTCTTTTGGTCTTAGAACATAGGAGTTGTTTTAACCAAATTTTTTTGAAGGATCCAGGCTGTATTGGATAACGAAAATCCAATCCCCACAGCTCCTTTTTTCTTTTTGGTAAAATTTCTCTCCTCAGTGTTTTCCTAAGAAATGGATGACTTAAAGCTTTATCCAAACTAAATTCCCTTTTGAAGCAAACGTCACATTAGCTATCAGAAGTGGAGAGAAACAGCACAGGAAGTCTACGTTTGCCATGTAATTGTACCATCTTCCATTCTAGCTTCTGAGAACCAAGCTTCATCTGAAGGAAAAATCCCTTTTTAATTTTAGGATTCTGTCAGCAAAATAAGTAATAGTTGTAAGTCTCCTTGACACCATAATACAATGAACTTAAAAAAAGGAAAAGAAAATAGGCCCGACCAGTGGCGTAGTGGTTAAGTTTGCACACTCTCCTTCGGCAGCCCAGGGTTCACGGTTCGGATCCCAGGGGCAGACCCATGCACCTCTTATCAAGCCATGCTGCGGCAGGCATCCCACATATAAAGTAGAGGAAGATGGGTACAGATGTTAGCCCAGGGCCAATCTTTCTCAGCAAAAAGAGGAGGATTGGCATCAGATGTTAGCTCAGAGTTAATTTTCCTCACAAAAAACAAATAAATAAAACAAAAGAAAGTGTTACCGCACCGGGTCCGTTTTTGCCTGCTGCCCAGAAATCCAAACACTGAGACAACAAGATTGCAGTAGAGAGAGTGTGTTTATTAATCATAAGGCAGCCAAGTGAGGAAATGGGAAAATGAATCTCAAATCTGCTTCCCCAAAAATAGGGACTCAGGGATATTTATGGGGTGGGGGGCAAGGTGGTCTGAAGTGATTGGAGGTGAGGAGAGAGGAGGTAATTGATGATCTGCGAAAGCATAGTCAGGCTTCATGCCTCTTCGTAGGACGCATGTTCACAGAATGGCAGCATTAGCATGCCCTGAGGGTAGAGTTTTAACCACTTGACATTAAAAGGTCGCTTATCGGATGTATGTCTGAATGGGCCCAGTTGATGCGTTGGTGGTCTCAACCAGCCTGAAGTGGACAAGGGGTTCCAATTCTGGAAAAAAAAAATAGCTCAATCACCCATTACCATAGTGACCCAGGCTCCAGGGAGATGTTATCTATAGGAGTCTAGTGGAAGTCAGATAGCATATTGCCTAAACAGCACAGTTAACAATGGGTAAGTCTATCACGCAAATTTAAGTCCTCACCTTCTGTTCTGGTAAGTTTCTAGGTAAGGGCATCCCCCTCTTCTTCCTGGTACAGGGAAGAAGATACCTTTACAAATGGAGATTTCCTCTACAAATGTAAATGTCTCTTACAAAGGGTAACCAGAACTCAGAATGGGCTTAGCAAGGACCTTCCCAGATACCCAGCGATGTCTATGATGATGGCCTGTTTTGGGGCCAGGCCTCCTATCCCAAACTCTTTTGGTCAGTTAGTGGGGATGGGGGTCAAAGTGTCTTTCAGGCAGAGACATATTTTGAGGTGACCAATTCCAATTCCCCATAGTTACTAGCTGCTTAGTCATCAACGGCTAACTGTTTGCTGCTTTCAAAAGAAAGAAAAGCCACAGACCTATAGACTATATATTCAAATAACAAAGGATTAGTATAAATCATATGTATTTTCAAATTCCTACAGATGTATAGGAACAAACAACACAGTAGAAAATGGACAATGATTAGGAACAAGCGATTCACAGAAAAGGAAACCCATATGGTGGAAAAACACATGAAAAGACCTTCTTAACTAAATGAACAATCAGAGAAATACCAATTAAACCCATTGAAGCCATTTCAAACTTATTATACGCATAAGCAACAATTTCAATGTCTGATAACACTAGGTGTTGATGAGGATGTGCAAAAACAAGAAGTCTTACATGTTGCTGGTGGAAGTATAAATTTCTGCAACCACTTTAGAGAGCAAATTGGCAATATCTGAGAGTAAGGTTCCCCTACCTTACGCCCCAGCAACTCCAACCACACATGTGTAAGGAGGCATGTACTGCAAGAGTATTCACCGCAGCATTGTTTGTATTTGTGGTGAAAAGAGAAACAACCAAACTGCCAGGATTAGGAGAATGAGTAAATAAATTAGCAGATTCATACAGTGAGATATTATACCTGAGTTAAAATGGATTGTCTAGACCTAGAGACAGATGAATCTCAAAAATAAAAATTTGAGGGAAAGAGCTAGTTGATACTATTTTTAAACATTTTGAACATAAACAAAACAATAATCTATACAGATACAACTTACGTGGTAAAAAAAAAAGTTTAAAACACCCATGGGAGTGACATAGATCATCTCCAGGAGAGTGGTTACCTCTATAGAGAAAGAAGGAAGAGATGAAAGAGGGGAGCCTTAGCTATTAACTGGTGCATTTATTTCTTTTCAGAAAGAGGTCTAAAGCAAAAATGTTAAAATCTGTTAAATAGAAGTGGCTATGATATTGCTTTCTATACTTTTGCCTATGTCTAGAATATTTCATAACTTAAATTTTTTAATGTTCTGTTTTTAAAGGAGGGTCACTGTGCTGGCCCCATATCAGGGCAGCAAGATGGCCTCGGTGAGATTGGGGGAATTAGAGAAGTCTTCCTAACAATTCAAGTGAGAGAGTGGAGTTTTGGAGGTGATGGTCCCACGGAGAGAGATGGGGAATAATAAGACCAACAGGCACCCCAGGCAGGGCTCTCACACACCTTGACCAGCCCAGTCCTATTCAGAGATCCTGGCAGCATCAGCCACAGGGGCTTTGTAATGGAAGGAAGTTCTTCCTCCCAGTTACTACTGATCCCAGTGGATGACTCAGCCAGGCCTGAGAGGTGGCCGAGACTGAGCCCGTCCTTCTCACCTCTGGAATACCAGTGGACTGAAAGGGTTCCGTGCGATTTGGTTGTTAATTACACATTGTGTGAGACTGGAGTCCCACTTAATTAAACCAACAACAGTGTGGCCTGCCAAATTCAAGAGAGAGAGCAAAAGAGGGAGAGAGAGAGAGATGGAGAGAGAGAAACTCTGTATGTTATTAGTTTAATCTATTTGCTTGTTTTTTAACCCAGGTATTAGAATAAGTAATTTTTTAAAAAATCTATGGCATGTAATTAGAGCATGGATTAATCAATATCTGTTTCTTGAATAATACAAACTAATGAGTGTTCAGGGATTATAAAAAAATGATTTGCCGGAGAAAAAGAAAAGAATAAAAAATTACTCTGTGAATACTACGTGTTTTACACGAAAATAATTCAAAAACTGGTGTAACAGTAGGCATGTTAAGGTGGTAGACTATAGGTCTTTTTCCTACTTTCTAAATTTCTATAATGATAGCTAACTATTACTTTTATAGTAACAAAATTTTTAAGGAAAAGGAGTAGCATTGCATTTCTGAAACCAATTAGCTCTACTGATTAAGAGAAATATCTTTTCTGGTACCCAGAACACAATTTTACAATTGGTTAAGAAAGCAGTTTTAATTTAATAACAATCCACTTCTCCAAAAGAGAAAAGACTTGCATTCTATAGTCTCCCGTTGAACAAATGTAAAATTTGAAACAACCCTTTGAAATAATTAATGTGCTGTTTAAATAGGTCATTTATCGGTATTAATACTGGCAATTGGTAAGAACATATTAATTAGTAATTTTGTGAGGTACAAGTTTAGAAAGCACAGTCTGTGATTTGCAGGTTTTATGAGGCTGACTTTCATGCGGTTGGACTCCTATATAAACCTCCCAAGACAGTCCCTCAGCCGGGCAACTATGAGCGTGAAAATCAGGGGCTCACATCCTTCAGCTGAGCAGGGCCACACGCAGGGAGAACTATTTATACCAGGCCTGAGCACTAGTATAACAAGAAGGAATTGCCACCCCTTCTGTTTAAGGTGTAAGGAGAAGCTTAAACAAGCCATTCTGATACTGTAACCATATATTTGTAGCCAGCGAAAAAGCCCAGTCACTGAAATCCAACTTAGTAATTCTCCATTCAGAATGACATTGTAAGAAAAACATCATGTTTAACTGTCATTTGACATTTTTCATACGAAGTGGGTATGTTTCCTATTTGAATTTCAGTCACACAGTCTTATTATTGAGCTACTCACATCTACCATGGTGATCTGAAAGTAAAACTGGTTATTTGCCCAGATACCTCGCTGTACAAAACACCTCAAGTTGGAAGTAGAATGGCAATTTAGAATCTGCGCATTGAAATCTGAAAGGGAATTTAAGTAGTTAATCCCTCCCTCCCCACCCTTTTTGTTTCTAAATGGAGAATACCAAGGCTCGGAGCAGTCCAGCCTGAATTGGGTTGTTGCGGTTTCCCATTGACTTTAACACAGGGCAGGGGAGTACTGAGATGCGCTGGGGGAGCCCCTGTATTCTAGACACACCCCTCTTGCCCCTGGGGTGTAGTACAACCCAATGTCCCCTTGATAGTCAGGACCAATCAGCCCAGCCAGCAGAGTAACCTCCTTCCTTCCCTTTTGATCAGAGGCCTGAGTCTTGTCCAAGATTACTAAACTATTCAGTGGGAAAGAGAGGACTAAAATTCAGGGCTCCTGCCTCTCAATAGTGGTAATAAACAGCATTTACTGATGCTTACTATCGGCCCTGCATTTTCTAAGTTCCATGGAGCATCTCATTTGATCCTTACAATAATACTTTTAGGGAGGATGCTATTATTACCCCCACTTTACAGAAGGAAAAAATCAAACTGAGATATAGAGGCTCAAGTTACGAGGTCACATAGCTGGTCAGTGACAGAACTGGAATTTGAACGGAGGTAGCGGGACGCCAGATCTCCACTCTTATTCATAGACTATGCTACTTTACCCTGATCCACGTCTCCCAATCCAACGATGTTTCCACTACACAGGCTAGAAGCAACTGAATATGAGAACTGTGAGGACAGGGGCCTGGTCCCCTTCATCTCCTGCCCCAGCACCCAGCATCGCACCTGACACAGAACCAGCGTTCCTTAGCAGTTTGATAAATGGGATTGAACTTCTTTAGGCAACAAAATTAGGCAACTCCAGATGTTCTATTCTTAAAATCAATATGGAATTACCTAACTCGGGGATGCTTACAACGAAAGCTGACTGAAAACTTCCTGGCCTGAAGCCACGATATTTAAAGTAATAAAAAGGTTGGTTTGTGGGTTTGTTTCTTCAGCACTTCCAGTGTACCTGGACCAAGCTAAGCACTTCAGGTACATTATTTTATATAATTGCTCACAACAACCCCGTAAAATAGGTGCTATATTTACCCCAGTTTACACATAAAGAGACTAGAGCTAGAGGAGCTGGAGTAACTTGCCCAAGACCGTGCAGGTAGGAAGCGGTAGAGACAGGCTTTAACATAGGAATGTCTCATTCCAAAGTGTGCACTTTACTACTATAAATATAAAATCTGTGTTAAGCCAGCCATTTTGACTTTTTTCCCTGAAATCTCTTTATCGGTTTGTTAATATAAGGATTCATGTTGAAGAACCCCCACCCCCACTCCAGCTGCTCAGAACAACCCTCAGGGCCCAGCAGCTGGAAGGAGGAAGGCAGAAGGGTAGTGCCAACTCAGGAGGGAGGCCAGGCCAAGCTCCCTCTAGAGAGCCTGGCTCTGCCTTTCCTCTGAGATGCAAACAGGAAGGCCCTGGGCAATGCCCCGGCAGCCCGTATCCTGCTTAGAAGCTGGCGCCAGCCCTCCTCAGCCATACTTTCCTCCTTTGCTGGGCCCAGCTCAGCCTGTCTACCTCTGTTTGTGGGGTGCCCATGTCTCCCTAACCTACTCCCTGTGGCCTCGGGCTCAGCTGGGCAGCAGAATCCCCTGTCATTGTGTGGCTTCTGGGAAAGTTGGCTCCACGTTCCAAAGGATGAGCTTACCAGGGAACCCCCATAACATATCTCATAGAAAGTCCTGGACAGCCTACACCTATAAGAGGACCAAGCGATTCATCTAAAAAAGGCAGAGAGTTAGCAGAGAAATACGCTTAACAGGAAAATTGTACTCTGTAATCCACCTGGAAACCACTGGAAAGAGCAGGAGGTGAGGACCCACAGGAAGCCTGATCCACCTCTCCGGCTGATTAGGACTGAGAGACTGTGCAAAAGAAAGGAATTCCTTGAGAGACCAGAAGGTCTATGAACACAATTTCTTAAATGAAGTTCTCATGTATTCATTTATTCCTCTGGGCTCTTCTAGGGCCCTCCTCTTGTTTTTCTCCTTAGTACTTTAGTGGTTTTAATATTACTTTTGTTAGAAAGGTTCTGATGGGAGTTGGGGAGAGCCTGGGAGGCTATATTTCAGTGAAGATAATGCAGATCTTGAAATAATTTACCTGAAAAATCAATGAATTGGTTTCCATTGTTGTGTCTGTATCTGTCTATGGTAGGGTAAAATCAGTACCTAGTTCCTCTAGATTTTCTGGGCCCTTTGTCTAGATTCTGCTTTTAAAAATACACACGCAGAAAATGGGCTTATATGGTGACTCACCATTCACTGTGCTGATGATGAAAAAGGGGATTAATGCCTTCCTCAAAGAAAAACCCTGGTATATCAAACACTCACGTCATCACCAAGGCACATGATGCCTAAGTGATTTGTTGAAATGTGCATTAAAATAATAGCTATGACAATTAAAACCCAGTATTACAAGGAGCCCTACATACACTATCCCATTTATTCCTCCCATCAACCCTGCAAAGTAGGCATGATTAACAGTGTCTACAGAAGAATTGAATTCCAGACAGGCTGAGGTACTTCACACAAGGTCACACAGAGGAGAAATTGAAGCCAGGGCTGAGGGAATGCAAACCCCATGACCTTCCCAACTGGCCATATTGCCTCCCAACAGCTAACTTCAGTCCTTACACAGGTTACAGGCCATCCTGAGCCCTGTAGGAAATTAGTTACCCATACAAGAAATGGGCTGTGATCACAACTATTTGTGAATATCATGTCTTAGATATATGCTATCAGCAAAAATCTGGAGGTACAAAAACCATAGAATGTCACTGTTTAAAGGTAATATAATTCAATGCCTTCGTTTTACAAATGACAAAACTGAGACCCAGGGAGGTGAACTGTCTTTTAATTCAACCAACATTCATAGTGCACCCATTATGGGCAGAACTTTGTGCCACTTTGCCCAGGGTAGACACACATTTAGTAGGGGAGATAAATATGCCACTTATTAAAATAATAGGCAGAAGAGTTGTAAGATGCCGTCTTCTAGGAATCTCTTCTAAGTAAACATCAAAAATGTGATCAAAGACGTATATGCAAGCAAGTTCATCACAGCATTATTTATAATAGTGAAAATTCGGTAGAAACCTGCATGTCTAACAATGGCAGCAATAGATGGATGGTCACATAAATTATGGCACAGCTACAAGATGGAACACTGAACAATCATTCAGATCATATCTTATAAGAAGATTTTAATTATCCGAGCAAATGTCCATAACATAATAAGTGAAAACAGCCAAATATCATATTGTATGTACACTTTGAGCATAATTTTGGACCGTTTTGCACCACAATGTTAACAATGGCTAACTCTAGGCAGTGGATGGGGGTGATTATTATTTTCTTCTTCACACTCCCTGTATTTTCCAAATTGTCTACATTGAGCACATTTAACTTTCATAATTAGCTAAACAAACAATATTTTTTTCAAAGTTCGTGGCAGCCTCTTCAGAGATTACTTTCCACTGGAGCCTTCTGAGAGTAGCAGAATATAAGGCTGGAAAGGTAGACTAGGGCAAATAACCTGCTGAAGGCATGAACTTCTTTTTGCATCTGGGAACTGTTGAAGATTTTCGAGGAAAGAGGTAATAACCAGGGCTGGGCGTTGGGAACAGCATCTGCCATGGGGGAGAGGATGGGGAGCAGGGAGCTGAAAGCAGAGGCCCATCAGGGTGTCAGAGGAGGTCAGCGCAGCCATGGCTTATGAAGGCTGAGGTTGGTGAGGGCTGGGGGAAGAAAGGGGGGAGTCGTGCCAGAGACATGCATAGGCCTAGTGCCGGCCGTTTGTAGAGCTGAAGGCGAAGCCCCCAGTTGGGAGAAGGAAATGCTGAGCATCAGTTAAGGCCTCTTGGACTTCAGACTGAATAAATGAAACACAGACATAGAGGAGAAAATCTTGAATTAATAAACCCCGACAAAACCCATTTTTCCTTAGCTTAAAAAGCCAGGAGCTGCCATCTGACTCATGGTTAATTTCGTTCTGGTCATTCTGAATTGCATTACTGACGTCACGGCTGTGCAGTGCAAGATGTAATAGAATCAATACTCCGATCACTCCTCGCCATGCCCAGCACAGTCCCCAGCAGAGGAGAAGAGCTGGCAAACTCCTCAACATTCCTTGTTTACCTTCTTCTCGCTCTTGCCCTTTTTTTTTTTTCATTTTTAGCTCTGAAATTTGCAGTTTTCCCCAACGGCTGACTATCAGAGTCACACCGAGGGGAGGTTAAAAATACTGGAGAGAAACAAAGTTGCTGGAAGTGTGTATGTCAGAATATTCACAGTGCCATCTGTAGGCAGTGAAATTCGTGGTGATGGATGTTGCTTCTTTTTATTTAGCCGTATTTCTTAAGATTTTTCCAGTTAGCGTGTATTAATTTTGGAAAGAAAAAAAGAGTAATTTTAAAATGTCAAACCATGCAAAAAAAAATTTTTTAACAGTGGCTAGGGCCTCAGAGCTGTAGCAGGGGGATTGGTGTCCGAGGTTGACTCCAGTGCCAATGTTTGCAAACAAGTCACTTAAACAGCAGCTGCTGCTTCAGACAAGCTTATTCTTCCGACTGTTCTCTTTTTAGGGCGGGCTGCACGATGGCTCCTTTTAGGTCTCCAGGGCTTCCTCGTCTCTCCACAGCCTCTGCTTATCTTCCATCAGACATTTCCACTGTCCTTGAATTTCTCACATGGGGACTTCGAGTTTTAAACTGCCTCTTTGTTTATGGAACAAAGGGGCTTTGCCCCATGAGAGAATTTCTAGTATTTGGGAGACTTTCTGTTGTTTTTGTTGGTGGTGATGATGATGATGTTGATGTTTTGAACTGGGAGCTTCCCTCTCTCACTCCCTGGAATTACACATATATACCCCTGTCTATCTTCTCAAATAAAGGCATGTGTATTACATAAATAAATGGTGATAAAGTTTTATGAGCTGCAAGGCTAACCAATGTCTCAGGAGAGCTGGAGCGGTTAGTTTCCTAAGGAGTAAGAACTTACAGGAGTACTGAGGTTTCATTCTTTCAACCAAAATCCACTGACCCCACCAGTGTGCCAGGCAGTGTGCTTGGCACTGAGGTGGAGCCAGAGATGCCAAGATGGAGAGGGCAGGGCACTTACAGCCCATGGCAGAAAGAGAATCCAGCTCTTGCGTTTCAAAATGATAAATGTCAGAATGGAAGTCTCCCCAAGGCACTTTGGGAACTCAAAGCAGGACACCATCAGCTGGAGAGAAGACCCACAAAGCTTCCAGAGCTGCTGATGGAGCTGGTCCTGAAGGATGAATGTGATTTCCAAAGAGCTGTCCACGTGCCTGATGGATGGGCAGCACATAGTGGCAAGGCCGGTTCCATAGGCCGAGTGGCACACAGGATGAGGATTTGGAGGGAAATTGAGCTGATGGGCCATGTTGTAAAGTTTGAACTTCATTTCACAGGACATAAGAAGCTGAAGCTTAAGCAAGAAATAACCAGGAAAGATTCATATTTTGGCCATGTAGAAGATGGGCTGAAGAAGGCCTGGAAGGAAATAGGCTGAGGGTTGCAGAAGGTAACTTTAGAGAAGCGGCTCTCAACAGGAGTATTGCCTCCTGAGGGGTGTTCTAGAAATTTATGAGACATTTATTGTCAAAGTGATGAGGAGGCATACTGCCCTTTAGTTGGCAGGAGCTAATAATGCTAGAGGTACTGCAATGGGCAGCATAGTCTCACATGAGGAAGAATTGCCCTGCCTCCCACATGACTTTCAAATGTCCCACTAGACAATCATACAGGTGAAAAACCTGTTGAAAATTGTCTGAGCCCAGAAGATAATTCCATTTTACATGTAAATATTATGCATAAATTTTATATATATTATAAAGATAGACATATAGATCAATGGAATAGAATCAAGAGCCCAGAAATAAACTCTTACATTTATGAGCAGCTGATTTTCACAAGGGTGCCAAGACAATTCAATGGGGAAAAAATAGTCTTTTCAACAAGTGGTGCCGGGACAACTGGATATAGACGTAGAAAAGAATGAAGTTGGACTCTTATCTCAGACCATCTACAAAAATTAACTCAGTATGGATCAAATGTAAATCTAAATGCAAGAGTTAAGAGTGTAAAACTCTTAGAAGAAAGCATAAGCATAAATATTTATGACTTTGGATTAGGCAATATTTCTTAGATGTGACACCAAAAGCATAAGCAATAAAAGAAAAAAATAGGTAAATTAGATTGCATCAAAACCAAAAACTTTTGCATCGCAAATGATACCATCAAGAAAGTAAAAAGACAAGGGCTAGCCCCATGGCCTGGTGGTTAAATTTGGCGTGCTCTGCTTCGGCAGCTCGGGTTCAGTTTCCGGGCACCGACCTACACCACTCATTGACGACCATTCTGTGGCAGTGACCCACATAAAAAATAGAGGAAGATTGGCACAGATGTTACTCAAGGAGACTCTTCCTCAGCAAAAAAAAAGTAAAAAGACAGCCCACAGAGTGGGAGAAAAGATTTGCAAGTCATATATCTGATAAGGGTCTAGTATCCAGAATATATAAAGAACTCTTATAACTCAACAATAAAAAAGACAAATAACCCAATTTAAAAATGGGCAAAGGATTTGAATAGACATTTCCCTAAAGAAGCCACACAAATGGTACAAATGGCCAATAAGCACATGAAAAGATGCTTATTCGCTATTAGGGAAATGGAGATAAAAACCATAACGAAATACCACTTCACACTCACTAGGATGGTCATAGTAAAAACTATGGACAATAACAAGTGTTGAGGAAGATATGGAGAAATTAGAACCTTCATACATTGCTGGTGGGAATGTAAAATGCTGCTGCTGCCTTGGAACAGCCTGGCAGTTCCTCAAAATGTGAAACATAGAGTTCCCATATGACCTAGCAATTCCACTCCTAGCATATACCCAACAGACTTGAAAACATATGTCCATACAAAAACTTGTACACAAATGTTCATAGCAACATCATACATAATAGCCAAAAAGTGTAAACAATCCAAATGGCATCAACTAATGAACGGAGGAACAAAATGTGGTATATCCATGTCGTGGAATATTATTCAGCCATAAAAAGAAATGAAGTTCTGATACATGATACAGCATGAATGAACTTTGAAAACATTATGATACATGAAAGAAGCCAGACACAAATGACCACATATTGTTATTATTGCTTTTGTATGAAATTTCCAAAATACGCAAATCAATAGAGATAAAAAGTAGATTAGTGGTTTCCAGGAGTTGGGGGAAGAGGTGCTGGGGAGTAACTGCTCGTGGGTATGAGTTTCTTTTGGGGGTGATAAAAATGCTCTGAAATTAGATAATTGTGATGGTTGCACAACTCTGCGAATATACTAAAAACTGCTGAATTATACACTTTAAAAGCATGAATTTCATAGTATGTGAATTACACCTCAATTTTAAAAATTCATATGTGCTGAATTTTTCAGAAAGGCGACTAACATACAAATCAAGGAAAGATGCTATTAGGTTTAATTTGGAAGTTTTCAGAAAATCACTGCACCCACAAGCCCTCATCAGTAGTATTTGAATTGCTGACACCCCACAACTTGATCATTTGTGGCCGTTGAGATCACGACGATTCTGTGCCTGGATGTAAGTTGGAGTACTTCATTATATTGTGCTCGAGCATTTACAGTTTGAAAAGCATTTTTTATTATAAATTAATTGCCTTCTAGTTCTTCATATTACTATGCACTATATTGATTTTTCTTAAATAATATCTATGGGTCGATTATATTATCTATAAATTTTATGTCAGGATGGGAATGGGTGTAATTCCCCATCACATTTGTAATGTAATGTGTGCTATAGAAACGGTGGCATTGAAGCTAATAGAACTGAAGACCACTGACCTATTTTCAGATCAGCCCCTCCTTACACACATGCCCAGTCACAACCGTCATTTAATTATAGCCCAAAGTCTTCCTCTTTTCCCCTCTGCACATAAAATCACAGAGAGGTCAAACCACAGCAGCGCCAGCTTTCAGCTTTTTCCTAGACTGAAGGCTTCAGCCATCCGGCCTCTGCCCCTGCAATTATAAAAATTTCCCTGTAAGAGTTTAAATTGCTTTCGCGTCTTCACTCTCATTCAGACTCCCCGTGCCTCATGGGTTTGGGGGAAGGTGATTTTTGCTGGCTGATATACGTACGTTTTCTCCTCTGCTCAAGTTTAAAAAGCATGACGTGGAAGCGAGCAGAGGGAAACCATCATTTATTCTCAAAGGATGCAATCTTCATGTCACTGTTCAAGCCAAGGGCCTCTCCCTAGGATGTCAGGTGGCGGTGATTGTTAGCGTTTTTAATTTCTGAAATCATAATAAGTATCACCCTGGAAACAATTAACCACATTGCCTCAGCTTGGGCTGAGTATAACAGCTATGGAGGAGCAGCCTGGAGAGGCCGAGAGGGGCCTGGTCTGGTGTCCAGAAGGCCAGTGTCTAAGTCTGGACTCATGCTGTATCATCATTAACGAATCACTTTATCTCTCCAAACCTTTGGTTTTTTGTTTGTATGATGGAGATATTAATGCTTGTACTTCCCACCTTACAGACTTATGACGATTGAAAGTGAAAATGTTTACACCGTGTTTTATAAGGTATATCTACTCATTTATTCATTCCTGTGTCCTGAATGCCACCTACTTGCCAGCAGGCCCTCGCTTGGGGCTGGGGACACTACAGTGCCCACGACAGACACAACTCTGCCCTCATGGGACTCAGACACTAAAAGACACAAACTCTAAGGAGTAAGGACACAGTTAATTCGTTTATTACACAAAGTGCTCTAGAGGAGAAGTGCAAGTGCTATAAAAGTTTATAGTGGGAGGATAGGGTCCAAACTCATGCACAGGTCAGAATTGCTGCTCAGGGTGAGGGCTGAAGGTCAGTAGGAGCAACATAACCAGCAGTTCCAAGAGTCTGACCTATGATTTTATTTAAAATACTGATTCTTGGACCCCACTCCCAGATGTAGACTCAGTGGCTCCATGGAAAAACCTGAGGAGATGTGTTTATGTTTTTGTTGTTGTTGTCTTAAGTTTCCCAGGTGATTCTCACATGCAACCAGGTGTAGAAACAACTGAGCTAGGCAAAGAGTGGGGGAACAGCAAAACAGGCGAGGGGAACAGCTGTTGTGAAGGCCCAGAGGTGGGACAGAGTCTTGCTGCTAGAGGTAGACCAATTGCATGGGCACAGGCCTCTTCTGGAAGCTTCTTAGAAATGCAGAATCTCAGACCCATTGCAGACCTACAGAGGCAGAAACTGCATTTTGCACAAGAAACTGCACAAGATGCCTGGGTGATATTTACATACGTTATAGTACCCAGAAGCACCGGGTAGAGGAATTAAAAGCTCCTTGAAGGCAAGAACTCTGGCTTATATGTCTTGGTAATCTTAGTACCAAGTACATATTGGGCGCTCTGTAAATGCAGCTTGAATCAAGTTACGGAGATGCAAATTTTTATTTTATGGGAACTTCCGATTTCAGAGACTGCTCAGACTGATGGGAAATGGGCACAGGCGTATGATACTGAGGAGCAGGTAAAGTGGCACCATCTTTTGCGAGGGCAATCTGGCAAAAGCACCAAAACATAAAGGTGCATACAACTTACTTGGTAACTCCACTTCTAGGAACGTAGACTAAGGGATTATATGGACATGTCTGCAAAATGTATGTCCACTGTAGCATTGTTTATAACAGCAAAATAATGAGAAGAGCTACAATTTCTGTTAAAAGAGGATTAAACTAATTGTTGAATGTCCATAAAATGCGCAACTCTTGCAACTCTTTAAAGTGATGTATTTTTAAAGTGTCACTTTAAAGTGATATTTACTGTCTAGGAATCATATCTCTGATACATTCAGTGAAAAAAGAAAGATCATAAAATAGTGTCTCGACTTTGCAAAAAAGATATATATGTGTGAATGGGTTAAAAAGAAATATATATATTTACAATAGATATATATTGTTTTGTTTATAAACAAAACTCTCTACTTCAGAAAGTGGAACCTACTCTATTTTGCTCGTTGGTGCACTGCAGGAGATGGTGAGGAGGAGGAGGAGGAGGAAAGGGGTAGCAGGGAGAGAGGGTCTTGACTACCTGAGGCTGCTCATTCCTCCACCCAAGTGGTCTCAACCCTGGCTGCACGTAGGAATTACCTGGGGAGTCTTCCTGATCACTGATGCCAGGTTCCTTCCTCAGACCAATTAAACATAAATCTCTTGGGAATGGAACTGGACACCGTTATTTTTAGAAACTCCCTAGGTAACTCTAATGGTTCTAAATAACTCTAAAGGGCTAAGAACCCATGTGAGTCTAGCTTGAAAGATCCAGGAGATCTGTACGTCATTCACCACCATGTGATATTATTCATGGTGCTATGACTTTCACCAACAACACTAGTGCAAGTCCAGCTGTAGACTTGCAAAGAACCAAAAGAATGGTTGGAGGAGTGATAGGCTGATCCAAATCACCTTCTAGGGCCAGTTGTCAATCAGTGTGAGGGGCCTCCCCTCTGATTCCTTTATAGGTGTGTGCACCTGGGAATGGCACAGTTTTGACAGCAAGATTGCTCTGGGAGGTAGCTTGGTGGTCTGATTGTTCGGCCCTGTTTAAAAGTACAATGCTAGACTTCATATCTTGAGAAATTATAAATTGCTTTCATACCCCTTTCTCCTCCTCTGTTCGTACCACCATGTAAACTTGTTCCCTCTAAGTGAGTCAGTGGAAATGAGAACACTAATTTATGTCAATGTCCGGGATCTTTAAGCACCATCAGATTGGCTGTGCTGGCATAGATCAATCACCATTTGAGATCTGCCAAGTCCAGGGCATGTCACAGGGGAACCAGAAACATCAAGGAGACGCAAACACAGAAGCCCTTTCTCCCCACTTTTTCAGTGTCCTAAAGGAGTCCTCCTCAGTCTCTTCTCAAGCTTCTTTCCGACAGACTCCTACTTTCCAGGTCATTGGAATACTGGCATGCTCCTCTCCACCAGGAAACATTAGATTCTACCTCCTTCTTTCTGGGAGCTGGGTGAGTCTTCGTCTCCAGATAAGACAGCAACTGTATTTTGTGATCAGATGGGCAAGCTGCTATCTGACAAAGTAACAGCATTTCTTCTCTTCTAAAGCCAAAAAGGATTGCCTGAGCGCTTTAACCCTGGTTCAGGGTTTTGAGTTTGGTTTTTCTTTGTAGAACAGAGTTCTGTTTTCTCTATTCATGCCCAATGGTTAAGTGAGGCTTCCTACTCAGATAAGTCCTAAGTCACTAAAGGAAGGCAAATCAATGAAACGTCAATAGTGGTTGAGAGGTTACTGCGCACAAGACACCGTGCTTGGCTCTTCATGGGTTAACACAAGGTCAGTTTATTCAAAACCTTGCTTAAGAAAAAGTGACAGTCTCCCAAACCATAAATGATTGTATATATTTTTCTTTAATAATAATATTAGCTAATGTGGACCTAACTGAAAGAAGGTTTTTTTGAGGGGAGGGATTTCAAATTAAATAGCAAAGCTTGAGGTAGATATAACTTTAGTACTTTTAACCAAAAGCTGTTTTGATTATGAGGCATATATTTTGTTACCAATGATGGAAGAATTGGGGTAGGTTGGAGGGAAGAATAATCAAGAAGAAAGAGACAAGAAAAGAAGTTTGGGATAAGCCCTTAAGAACGTCAACAATGAGTACACCACTTACTACCAAGTTAAACTGTTCCAACTTGGCCAACTAAACTCTACAGGGCCGTGCCGCATCCCCCACACATGTAGCATGATGTTCTGTCACGAAATGCTGTTCTACTGTTACTGCGTTAATAATAGAGGAAGGAAAAAAGAGTCTCTGATAAAGGTGAAGGAGGAAAGATATGCTTTCCGATCCTGTTTGGAAAGAGACGAAGACCCAGGAGAGTGGGTTGGTAAGGGGGCAAGGAGGGTGCCTCTCTGGTGACCAGAGCATGTGGCTTTAGTGGCTGGCATCCTGGGTCTTCCACATTCTAGCTTCAGAGCCTTGGATAAACCCCCCAACTTCTGTGACATGCAGTGTGCTCTTCTGTAAAGGATACCACCACCTTTCTGATGTTATTTATGAAGTTATTAAGCACAGACAATACAGCTATGTTGTCCAGTGTAAATGCCACCAGCCACATGTGGCTATCCAAATTTAAATTAATTAAAATTAAATAAAATTTAAAATTCAGCTCTTCAGTTGCCCTACCCACATTTCAAGTGCTCAATAGCCACATGTGGTTCTGGCTGCCATACTGGACAGAACAAAGAACATTTCATCGTCACAGAAAGCTCCGCTGGGCAGTGCTGCTCTAGGTGGTCCACTGCTCTGGAGCTACGCGGCCTGGATTTAAATCCCAGCTCTGCCACTTAGTAGCTGCTTCACTTTGAACAGAGCAGCTTTTACTGCTCTGTGCCTCAGTTTCCTCCTCTTTAATTTGGAAGTTAAAAATAGTATCTCCCTCATAGTGTTGTTGTAAGAATAATATATATAAATTGGGGCCGGCCCAGTGGTGTCGTGGTTAAGTTTACACGCTCCTCTTCAGCAGCCTGGGGTTCACAGTTTCGGATCCTGGGCCCGGACCTACACACCGCTTATCAAGCCATGCTGTGGCAGCGTCCCACATACCAAGTAGGGGAAGATGGGCATGGATGTTAGCCCAGGGCCAATCTTCCTCAGCAAAAAGAGGAGGATTGACAACAGATGTTAGCTCAGGGCTAATCTTCCTCACCAAAGAAAAAAAAGAATAATACATATAAATCAATTAAAATCATGCCTGGTACATAGTAATATAAGTGATGCTGTTATTTAGGCAAGGGTTACCCAAGATAAGATATGGGCAGCATCTGGCACATAGGAGGGGGCACATAGGAAGGGATGGGCAAATATTTCTACCTCAGATGTGTGAACATAGAAGGCAGAGAGGGAAGACTCTCTTTTCTAAGCACTATTATTTGCATTTTAGATATATAACCATTTAACCTCTCTGCTTTCAGCTTCACAGTAAGAGACTATCTTTTTGTCTATTTTACCCTTTATCTACTTGCAACGTAATGAGACCCACAGTTCAAATAATAAGGAGGCTGTTTCAATCCTGTGATGTGCCCCAAGGGAGTTCATCCATTTTTACCTGGAGATTTCTCACTGATTGCACAGAATGGGGGTCCTGGTCAGACCCAAACCACAGGCAGGCATGACTTACACTCTCAGAACTTGCCTATGACAGATGGAACCAATTACATGTTCTCAGTGCCAGGCTCTGAACGCAGAGGCTCATTTGTTGGGATACTCTGCAGTTGTCAAAATATGAAATGCAATTTGGCCCGCCCCCTTTCCCAACCCCCTTCATCCTAGAGAGATTGTGCTTCTTATGAATAGAGGGCCATGAGCTCATGGATCTCATTGATACAGAACATACTTAAATGGGCTCTTCTTGGGCTGATTCTAAATACCAGGCATCATGGCCTTCTGTTCTGGAGGAGGCATAAAAGAACAGATCAGATCTGGGCTGGCGTCTTCTAGGGGAAGGCAGGAGGTCAAGGGCACCAGGTCCACCAGCCTAGCTTGGCAAAGGGACTTCACGCTTTCAACCTGAGCTTCAGATCTCAGAGACGGCAACAGTCTCAGACAGGTCAGCTCCAAGCCCATGTCAAGGTGTGAAGATGACCAATCAGTCCAGATGGACCTGGAAGTTTGTAAACCATCTGACCATTTATCTCAAGCAATATTTTTATTCTTGTTTATATCTATCAAGCAGATTCTCCCATTTCTTT
This sequence comes from Ceratotherium simum simum, assembly GCF_057802395.1. NCBI lineage: Eukaryota > Metazoa > Chordata > Mammalia > Perissodactyla > Rhinocerotidae > Ceratotherium > Ceratotherium simum. The sequence goes on from NC_141914.1 coordinate 50,666,556, forward strand.
TTCATATTGAACAAAAGGACATTTAAATAGTCTCTTTTCCCCTTCTAGACTATCTTTCAGCAAAGACATTCCATGCATCATGTCAAAAGAGTTTCTTGATGTTGACACACTGAGCAATACATGGTCACATCTAAATCTTATCCTGTGATTCCATCTAATAGTAGCTGTCATATTAAGGACTAAAACGGAGCCAGCAGTAAGGATCTTCTGGAGGATGTGTTCTTCCTCTTAAAATCTCATTATACTGAAGAAGAAAAAAAAATCACAACAGCTTATTCCTTAAAGGATGATAGGAGGTCACCATCAAGTTTGCATGTGACTTACACACATACAACCCATGGCTCTCACTGCTATAAGATGAAATGAGAGTGTTTTGAGAAGGAGGACTTGAACAACCATGTTAAAGGCATCTGACAGGTCAAGTGAGGGAGATGAGGGCTAAAATATGCTCACTACATTTAGCAACATGGAAGCCATTGGTGAACTTGGCCAAAGCAGTTTTGGTGGCAAGAAAGATGTGGAAGGCAGAATGGAGAGGGCCGATGACTGACAAGATATGAAGAAATGGAGACAGCCTGGAGGACAATAGCTAAAGTGTGGCAATACCTAAAGAGGGACATGGTGTTTGGGGTAGGGGGTTGTTTTCACTTGTTTTGTAAGATGAACCTGTTGAGAATTAGAATTCTTTCTAACAGTTCCTGAAATTATCAGCATTAGTTGCCTTTGGGGGATGGTCAACATGGAAGGATAAAAAGCAAGCTTTGAGAAACCAAGGTCACAGGACGGCGGTATTTGCTCCGGTGCAGATTTTCTCTTACCGGCAGGGATGTTGGCCTGAGCTTCCTGCAGCTACTGGGAGAATCCCACCTCCAGGCTCCTGGTGATTCGAATCTGCTGTGTAAGGCTGATTGTGTAACCAAGTCAGAGCTTTCCCTGGGCCTGAAAATTCTATCTCCAAAGTGAAAAGAATGATAACAATAATGTTGGCTAATCTAATTCCATGGCGGGAACAGATCCTAAAAGAGTTTCCCATAATGGATGATGCGTAGAAGCATAACTAAGAAAACCGAAGATAACTCTTCATGGCCAGGAATAAGAACATACTCATTATTCTGCTTCTGTGTTTGGTTTTTTAATTAATTTTTTTTTCCGATTTTAAAGGAACACACGCTGACCACGGAAAAGATGAAAATAGAAATTATTCCTAATACCACCACTCATAGATCTCTACTTTTAACATTTTAGCACACTGCCCTCAGAAGGAAAGAATGAAATTGAATCATACTCCATACACAGTACTATATCCTTTATTGCTATAGTTGTTTTAATTTAATATATCCAGAGTAATTTTTATGTCACTAAATATTATTTTAGAACAATATTTTAATGGTTGCTTAATATTTTATTCTTTGAATGCCTCATAATTCATTTATCTCTGTGCCTATTTTTAGACATTTAGGTTGTCTCTGGTTTTTACCACTATAAATAATATTGTAATGGATGACCTTGGAAAAAAAACCTTTTTCTGCACCTGATTATTTCCACATGAGAGATTTACTTTCCGAAAACATTCATGTCAGTTTACATTCCCACCATCAGGGTATGGAAGTATCATTTCTTTGACCTCTTGTCAGCAACAAGTATTTTTATTTTTTTTAACCTTTGGCATGAAAGTTAATAAGTGAAAAAGTCTCCTTGTATTTGGAATTTCTTTGAATACCTGTGATAGTGGACATATTGTTCCATATTATTGAATATTTGTATTTGCATTAACAGTTGCTCCTTACTGTAGTCTATCAGGAATACATTTGAACGTAAGAACTTGCAGTCTGGAAAAATTTTAACTCAACAGTTTGGAAGCAAACACTTTTCAGTCAAATGGCTTGTAGGTTGGAAATTCATTTAAAAGTCCCCACATGAAATCTGGCTTTCCTTTGTGAGTTAGGGCTGTTGGCACTGAAGGATGCTCTCCTAGCTTTCAGACTTCCTAATGAAAAGACATGATGATAGTCAGGAAAGGAACCTGTCTCTGGAGAGGAATTCCCTGGGCTGTGGATCCAGAGCGTATCCCCAGGGCCTGCAGACTCATAACCCTTCATAGACACCGTCCTCAAAGGAGACACGGAAGCTGGAAATGAACAGTGCCCCCACAGGGCACAGCAGATCCCCATTTTTCAAAAATGTGTTAAATTACCAGGCTGTCAAAGGTCTCAACTATTTCCCTCCCAGATGAAAAAAGAAAGCAATAAAACAAACTAAAAACTACACCTTCTTTTCTACGGTGCATACTGTATGATTTAGGAGGTTTTTACCTCTCTGATTGAGTAAAAGGCTGTTTGAAGTCTCCAAGGAGCTGCGTGGAACATCTACATCAAAAAGTACAACTCTAACCTTAACTAGATTTTAACATTTTAATATTAAAGATTTTAATATTATAATATTGTGGATTTTTAATTCAGTCTTCCCTCGACTTAATTAATATAAAAGAATCAAAAGCACATAGAGATGATTTATTTATAATTAAATATACTTATTTATAGATAATTTAGTTTACCAAAGGAATTTGTGAAGGCAGTCAATGAAACCAGTGTTCTCATTTGTAAAATCTGAGACTTAGACCAGATGATTTCTAAGACTTTTTGTTCTGTTATTTTATGCACAAAGAATAATTAACAAAGTCATCTTACATTGCAATAGATGTCTCAAGATCACAGGGATCATTAGAAACTGCTATTGTAAATGATATCTTTTGTAAAGGATTGCTTTATGCCCAATGCTCTTTTTAGCACTGTGGAGGAATCTTTATTCTACAATATTTGTTGATTACCTACTGTGTGCCAGTCCCTGCTGTGGTCACTGGGGATTCAGCAAAGAACGAGACAGACAAAATCCCTACCTACAAGGAGTTTACAGTCTAGAGGGAAGATACAGATAATGAAACCATAAATAAATGTAAAATAAGGATAAATTATTCAATAATAAATAAACTGGTAGATAGATAAATAGATGGATGGATGGATAGATGATAGATAGATAGATGGAGGATGATAGATAAATTAGATAGATAGGTGGACAGAACATGAGGGAAAGAATAGGAAAGACCAGGGCTACTTTTAGCTCAGGTGGTCTGGGAAGGCCTCCCTCTGCAGAGGTGACATTTCCACCCTGACCAGATTTGTGAGGAGAGAGCCATGCAAAGACAAGAGATTCCAGTGCAAGAGATTCCAGTGCAACAAGTGCAAAGGCCCTGAAATAACAGAGTTTAGTGTGTTTCAAGAACAGAAAAGAGGTCAGTGTGGCTGAACCAAGAGGGAAGGTGACAGGAGGTGAAGTCAGAGCTGAAGTAGACATCAGACTGTGTAGGGCCCCGTAGGCCATTGTAAGGGAATTTAGATTTCATTTTCTTTGCAATACAAAATCATTTAGAGGGTTTTAAGGGCTCCTATCCCTCAAGTGTATAACAATCTGTGCAAGGCAATTTAATATATTCTGAGTTGGAGTTCCCATAGGAAATCAGAAATGAGGAGGCCCAAGTGGTTAAACACACATTTAATGGCAGACGGGATATGACATTCGTCCCAAAAGAACGTGAAAATGTGGATAGCTTCAAGGGAAAAGGTGAGAAAAACAGCAAAAAGAAAGGCTAAGAAGTAAAATCACTGTAGTTAGTGGGCAGACCTGCTGTATCACACTGGATGGTCACTTTCCTGTCATGCTTATCTTTCCGCCCGACCAGGAGCTCCTGGAGGACAGGGACTGTCTTCTTTCTTTCTGTCTCTGCATCTTGCACCCAGGGTGCCAGACATTTACTGGGTGCTCTGAACCCGTTAGAGCTGACGACGTGTACTGAGAAAAGGACAAACCCAGAGTAGAGAGGAGCTGGGTGTGTGGAGTGAGGCTTTGTGGAGAACTGAAAGGTCATAGAGCATTTATAATATCCTGCCTTGATAAAACTAAGATTCTGTCCATTTGTCTGTTTATTGCTGTATCACATAAAAATAGCCTTTTTCAAAATGTAAAGGATCTACTTTAAATTATCTGACTTAAAATTCTGACTCTTTAGAAGACTAGAAATTCCCTTTGGGGGCAGTGGAAGGAATCTCAAAGAGACAGGCGGCCAGCCTCCAGAATAACTAAATCCAAAGTACAAAAGAGGCCTGGGCATGGGTTAAGAAACAATGAATAAAGAAAACTAAAGTAGTTTCAAATACGAGTCCAGACCCAAAAGCACAAAGTCAGTTGTCCAATTTGCAGTTGTTGACTTGTGAGGGAGCTTCTCACGCGGGCAACGCTATCTAGCATGTCCACGGAGAGTTGCTGCAGGGATGTACCTACTGAAGATTTTCCTGACCAAGGCTGGGACGCCAGCTGGTTAATAATGTGAGCAAAAGCATTTAGAAGACTCCTACAAGAGCTGTGCTTCTCCAAATTAGGATGAGGAAATTCCCACTGAGGCCAAGTCACTAGTAAGAGCTTTGAAGAACATTAAATCGCCCTTGTCCCTTCTCTCTGCTCCTAGGAGGGAAAACTATACTTTAAAGGAATATTACCACATAGACAACCGGGCAAATGCCTAATTTTCCTTTGGGGATCCTCTCAAGCCTGGCTTGAGAGCGATATCATACAAAGAAAATGTAGGCCGCTCCATTCACCTTCTTAAATATGGAGCCGTAGGGAGAGCACTGGCATGGAGGGCAGGAGAGCTGCCAGTACCTGGTGTGCGGCCTTGGATAAGTCACCTCAGTGCTCAGGCTCTGGAGCTGCTCATCTGAAAGTGGCTGAGCGAGTTACTCTACCAGGAGGATTCCTGAGGAACAGTAGGTAGATGTAGTTTTGGTTAAGTGTTTGTTTTAATTAGGGACAGAATTTTGGAGGGAGGGTATAGAGAAAGGCTGAGCCAAGTTTTTTCAGTGAAAGGAAGAGAGAAGAGAGAGGTGGAAGTTCGCCATGGAGTGTGGAAACATGAAGAGAGATGTCTAAAAAGTGGTTCTTAGAAGGTATCTAGGCTGATCATGAGCCCACACAGATGTCCACATCCTAATCTCTGGAACCTCTGACTATGTTACCTTACATGATAAAGGGACTTTACAGACGTGATTAAATTAAGGATCTTGAGAAAGGGAGATTATCCTGGATTGAATGAGTGGGCCTGATGTAATCACAACCATTCTTATAAGAGGGAGGCAGGAAGTCAGAGAGGAGAGAAAGTGCTGAGCTGCTGGCTTTGAAGACAGACAAAAAGACCACAAGCCAAGGAATGTAGGCGGCCTCTACTTTCCAAATGCTGGAAAAGGCAAGGAAGCAGGTTGTCCCTCAGAGCCTCCGGAAGGAACGCAGCCCTGCTGATTCAGAACAGTAACATAATAAATTTGTGTTGTTTTAAGCCACTAAGTTTGTGGTCATTTGTTACAGCCATAGAGAACTAATAGAGGAGGGGTTTCTGTGTGGTATGGGATAGCACGTGTCTATTTTGTCAGGAAGAGTTCAGTCAAGTCTACTTACCCTTCAGTATCTTAGCAGTCCAGTTGGGGTTTCTGTCTGGGGTGTGAGGACCTGCTGAGATGGGCATCCAGCCCAAGTGGGTGCAGGTTGGCTTCTGGAGGCTAGCAACATGCAGATTCATTACATGCGTCATGAAGGTGCTGCACTAGATGACCTCAAACACACGCATCCTGTGACTGCATTCGTTCAGAATGGCCTCTCAAATCACATTTGGGATGGGGAGAGAAGAATGTTTGTGCAAAAAGCCATGTTAGGCATCACCTGTGAATGCACTTTGCAACGTGTAGTGTTGCATTAAAAAGTAAGTCATTATTGTCTTTTTCTAAATGAGAAAATAGAATCCTCAGCAAGCTGTGGCTGACTCAAGGTCTCACTGATAGCTTGGGGCAGGGCTAAGGACAAGACCTTGGGTTTCTTGATTCACAGTCACATGCTCGTCGTATGATGGTGCACGCTCATCTTTCATGGTGTTAACTTTGAAAATTTGCATGTGTTTTAGAAATGACCTGGGGTTTACCATGTTTCTCAGTAACTTTTACATGCAACTGGAATGCTTGGGAAATATGTTCTAGCTAATTAACTTTTCTGCCTAACCAAATGTGAACCAGAAAAAATACTGTTATATCAGTCTTCCCATTCAGAGGTTTTCCAAATTTTAATGGTTCACTGTCCCACCTTAGTACGAGGAGCATGGCAAACAGCTTTTGGTCCATTTTTGTTAACCAGCTCTCTCACTGAGCCTCAGCCATCATTTGGGGCATTGGTCACCATTTCCACGTCCACACTGATAGGCTGCTTTGTAGTTTCCAAACTGCATCCACAAGCATCGTCTCATTAAATCCTCATGACAACTCTACAAGGTAACTATTATTACTCCCATGTTTCAGATGAGAAAACCATAGCTCAGAGATTTTGAGACTCACCGAAGGTCACACAGCAGAGTCAGAGTCCATACCTCAGTGTTTGGACTCCAAACCCAGTGTCTTTGTGGACATAGGCATTGGTTGATTGTCCTGAATATCTCCCAGCCCCGGGATATCCCCATGTATCAGTCAGGGTCCCAGCAGAAAGCAGATGGCACACTCAAATCTGATAGTTGAGGAAAGTTTAAAGAAAATAACTATATACAAAGGTGTGGGCAGCAGGTAGAGAAATCATGAAGCAAAGTGCAGTTCTGGGGGTATGATCCTCTGCCTGAAAGGAAAAAGGAGAGATAAGTTATCAGGACTTAGAGAGAAAGGGTTCTGTAGAGAGGGCTACCAGGCAGGAGCCCTGGTCTTTAGTGGACAGACACAGCCAACCCACAGCGACCCAGGAGGGGTAGCTGAAGAAAAACACCTAGCATCCCTCTCCTCCACCCTCCCAATCACCTTCTGGTGCCTCCCATTGACCAACCCAACCAGAGGGCAAGGGAGCCTCCATGTGCTCCATGATGGTCAGCAGCCCAGGACACAGTGGTAGGTGAGTGAGAGAGGATCTGGAAGGACAGAGGCCACCTGGAAGGACAGCAGCAGCCCCTGAAGCTGCCTTGTGTCTAAATCTCTGATAGTCTGTGTCTTATAGTAATTTCTTTTATGGCCATAACAGCTACCATTGAGCTAAGCGCATAGTAGGAACTCATTAAATACTTTTTGCAATGATTAATTTAATACAATTTCTTAAATCTTGTATAGTGGCATGGAAAGATTAACCGATTTTCTTGTGTAATTTACCCCTTCTAAAAGAGCGGTTTCCAGTGAAATCTGATTAATGGGGAGTTTTTCCTTTCCCTGGGCTCTGGTTTTGCTCATATTATATATGTACAATGACTAACACATGACACCAGGCAGAGACCTGAGATCTTGGACCTGGGATCAGTGGGGGAAAAGAAGGGAAGATGACATCATCCTGTGACATTCTCCTTGACTAGGGTGTTGGAGGAGAAGGTGGTATCTCAGTGCTGAATAATCAGATCTCTGAACAAGTTTCTCCTTGTGTCTCCCACTAAATAGATGCCAGATGCTCTCTTACCAGTGTTTTCGCAACAGTTTCTGCCAAACACATGCACAGATAATATTCTCAACCACTGAAGTGTTGACAGACAAGGGAGCAGAATGGGAAACTTTTTTTAAAGCAAAAATATTGTCCCAGACCAGGTAAAGATGAATTATCTTCAAAAGGTTTAAAAAATTTTTTTTTGTTTACTTCAATCAAATAAAGTTAAAATGACTTCTCCTTGTTTTGTTCTGCTTGGCATTGGAAGCAGATGTATTTTGGGTTTACACTGGCCATTAAAGAAAATCAATATTTACACCCTTATGGAATTAATTGTGGAAGTACAGGAATGAACACAACAGAGTCTCTCTAAGTTTATACCTCAGATGTACAGAATTCTGCCCATTCTGGAACAAACAGCCTCAACAAAAAGTACAATTGCTTTGCCTAGTACATAGTAGTGGCTCAGTGAGATGTTATACTATCATCACAGCTATTCCCATCCTCCTTTATAAGAAAAATATACAACCTCACATTTACCATGTAACTCACCTGTCTTTTATGGGAAGAGTATACATCCCACCCCATTAACTTTGGGCTTGGTCATTTAACTTACCTTAGCCAATGGAAAGTCTGTGGAATGCCAATCCCAACCAGAAGCAGAAGAGGCATTGCACATTTCCACCAGTGCCTTGTTCTTGGCCCAGGCCACAAGAGAACAGCATTTGTCAGGAAGGGACTGCTCCTTTATCCTCCATCCCAGAATGAGAAGACACATGGAGATTCACAGTCCAGATGAAGGAAAAAAACATGAAACCAATCCATGATCTGGAGTAGAGTCACAGCAAGAGATAAATGTCACTGTTGTAACATATTGAGATTTGGGGTTGTTTATTACTGAAGCAAACGCTAGTTAATGCACTCAATAACATTTTAGAAACAGCAAGCTTTAAAAGGAAGCTGAATTGGTACAACCTCTTTTGCGTAGCTGCTCAGTTGTCATAGATTCAAACTCCTCTTTAAAGACATTCCAAGCAAAACAAAGCCAGCTGCGTCTGAGATTCCACATACAATATAAATTGTTAAGTAATATGGTAGGCGAACAAAAAATACTTGAAGTGGGTTTGGTCAATCAAATACTTAGCAAAGACATAATGGAAGATTAGTAATCTGAAAATCAGGAACCCTGGTTGTAAAGCCAATTGTACATCTGAGTGAATTTGTCAGGCACCAGTATCATATGATTTAGGAGGCGTGCGCGCGCGCACACACACACACAGACAGGGCCAGTGATCAAAAACATCTCCCTCACTACTCTGTCATGGTCCAAAAACATCAACCAGGGTAAACTGCAGCCTGCCCAAGAAGTACAAATCAGAAGGTGATTGATCTAGAAGCTGTAACATGGGAGACGCTGCTGATCACTAAAGGAATTGAAGATGTTTAGTCTGGAGAAGATAAGACTCCAAGAGATATGTTAGTTGCCTTCAAAAACTTGAAGACTTTTCTTGTAAACAGATCAACCCTAATTATTTGTGTAGCTACAGAGAGCAAAACTGGGGACAGCAGGAGAAGGTTACCAGGACGCAGCTCTCAACTCAACGTAGCAGGGTGTTCTGTAAGGGCTAGGCAGTCCTGAGATTCATACTCGTGTGACCTGTGTCTGGTCACCCAGTGTAAAGTCACAGTGACTGACAGGCAAGCACATCCACAGTCGGGGTACAAACACAGAGCCATATCTGGCAAGCTTGGAAGGAATAGAAGAGCAAGAGAAGCAAGGACCTCAGCAGAGAATCCGCCATTAGAGGCTCTGGCTGAGTGAGCCACAGTAAGCCACAGGCACAAGGTCACAAGGGGGTCGTGTTTTCAGGGATAGGGTGGCGACTGTGGGCGAACCCACTGTGACCTAGGCACCCAACGGTGTGTGTGCATCTCAGGGTGAAAAGGCAAGGGTGTAAAAGAAAGGGAGGGGTGTAACACCCAAAAGCCCAAGCAAATCTTGGGGAGCTGAGGAGCCGCTTTAGATAACGAAACACAGGGGAGGAAAAGCCATTCTCTACAAGCATGAGAAAAGCAAGCACGAGTCCTTTGGGATGAAAGTACCACGGCATACAGGTTGCACCCAGAAGAAACCCAGGGGAGTTTCAGCAGAGAAGAGCCTTGGGTAAGGATTGGGCAGCGGGCCAGGAACCCTCTGAGAGCTACCTGGGGAGGTGGACGTGGTGTGAGGGGGTGTCAGCAGTAGGTGACAAAAAGACCTGGTCTGGGGCCCGAGCAGGGTGACACTACCTATCACTCCCACGGCACTTGCACTATGCCAGGCACTGTGCTAAAAGCTTCACATGGATTAACATCTTTGCTCCTCCCCACAGCCCTGGGAGCTAGGTACCACTATTATCCCATTTTATAGATGCAAAACTGAAGCATAGACAGGCTTTGCCCAAGGTCACTTAGCTAGTTAGGGCAGAGCCAGAATTTGGACCCAGAGAACCCGACTCCTGAATTATGTCCTTAACCATAAGGACAGAGAAGAAGCTGCTCAGAGAAGCAGCAGCGAGGCTAGTGGGGGGCGAGTTAGTGCAGGACCCTGAGATACAGCGGTGAGGAGGGGCCTCAAAAGGATCCTTCAGATCTTGCAGCCACCAGGAGGGGCTCACCAAACCAGGCAACTTTTACTCTAACTGTACCTTATTTTGCCAGGGGACATTGATTAGAAGAATTTTACAGCAATTGTAACCATCTAACCACGGGAAGGGGCTGCTTCTATCGGCCAATGCTCACTGCTGCTCCAGACGTTACGGCAAAGGCTGGACAGCAACTCACAGGGAATGTCATGACGGGATTCTTGTAATCCTTTTGTGTATTTACAAAATCAGGCAGGAAGGATTTTGGGCTGTTTATTGTTTTGGCCTTCGTTTCCTTCCTCTCCTCACCTCCAAAGGCAGGCTCCATCCTAATTCGATAATCCTACCCATTCAGTGCCCTTCTAAGCCATAATTATTTTCATCCTTACACAAACCTGCTTTTACTGTCATTATACCTGGAGCCCAGTGAACCCTGAGGCACGCTGGCAAATACGGCAATGATGCCTCTTTCCTCCCAAAGGCCCTGTAAGCCTCCTTAGTTATAGCTGTGAAGTATTTTGAGAAGCTTGAATTAAAGTGCTAGAGAAAGCACAACACACATTTATTGCTCATCTTGGAAAGACAACAGCAATGAGCTTCCAAAACTATCTTTGATTAACATAATCGGGGGGTAATGAATATGGATATTGTCAATAGTCACTTAGAAGCGTGTTTTCTTTTGTACATTTTGTTATCTCCAGTAAATTTCCAACCAGGAAAGGAAAGGCCCCAAGCCTATGTTTGCATCAATAAAGCAAGCACTCAGAGGAATGACATGGAGGGAAGAGAGGCAGCAAGGAACTCTCGCACCCTCAACCTTTGTTCTGGTTGATTCTCTCTGTTTTCACCATGTTTCTAATTATCTATCAAGTAGAAGCTATCATCTCCCTAATAAGCCTGGCTCATTTCTCAGTGTCCTTATGACAGTTTCTGATGAAGGGCTGAATATCCCAGAGGATATTCAGACAGCACAGCATCCATGTCACACCTGCAGAAGACGGCTGCCAAGAGGCCCAATGACCTGCCCAGGGAGAGAAACAAGAAGTACCTGTCAGACTTGTGGTCCATGTGGAGAGGAGTAATGTATTAGTCAGGGTTCTCCAGAGAAACAGAACCAATAGGATAAATACAGGTCTATATAAGGGGATTTATTACAGGAACTGGCTCACAGGTCATGGAGGCCGAGCGCTGCCACCATCAGCTGTCTGCAAGCTGGAGAACCAGGAAAGCAGGTGGTGTAATCCAGTCTGAGTCAGAAGGCCTGAGAATCAGGAGGGGCTGGTGGTGTAAGCGCCCGTCTAAATCCGAAGGCTCAAGAACCAGGAACACTGATGTCCAAGGAGAGAAGATGGACGCCTCAGCTCAAGCAGAGTCAGTGAATTCGCCCTTCCTCTGTCTTTTTGTTCTATTCAGGCCACCAATCGATGAGGTGATGCCCCCCAGTACTGATGAGGGCTATCTTCTTTACTCAGTCTGCCAATTCAAATGCTAATCTCTTTCAGAGACGCCCTCACAGACACACCCAGAAATAATATTTTACCAGCTATCTGGCGTCCCTTAGCCCAGTCAGGGTGACACAAAATTAACCATCACAGGCAATATCTGGTTTCCACCCCCAGTACTTACTCATTGCTGGTGGCAAAGAGCAGTGGACCCCAACTCTGCCTTGCTAGAATCACCTGGGGATCTGTAAAGAGTCCCTATATCTCAGACTAATTAAATCAGGATTTCTGAGATGGGGGCCAGGCACCAGTGTTTCTGAAAGATCCCTGGGTAATTCCACTGTGCAGCCAGGGTGGAGAAGCACTGCCTCCCTCAGCAGCAGGTCCGCACCTCACTCGCCTTGTTACATCCATCCTGTGGCTAACTTACCATTGGGCATGATTCTTCAGTTAACTGCACGGCGGATACAACGGGCTTTTAAAAAGGAAAATCAGGGGCCGTCCCAGTGGCGCAAGCGGTTAAGTGGGCACGCCCCGCTGCAGCTGCTCGGGGTTCGCCGGTTCGGATCCCGGCACGCACCGACACACTGCTTGGCAAGCCATGCTGTGGCAGCGTCCCATATAAAGTGGAGGAAGATGGGCACGGATGCTAGCCCACGGCCAGTCTTCCTCAGCAAAAAGAGGAGTATTGGCAGATGTTAGCTTAGGGCTGATCTTCCTTACCAAAAAAAAAAAAAAAATGAAAATCATATCATGTTGCTCACCTGAACGAAACCCTCCAATGGCTTCTCACTGCACTTAGAGTGAACTCAAGTCCCTCTTCTTGGCTTGTGAGACCCTCAGCAGTCTGACCCTGTGCACCTCAGGCAGCAGAGCTGGGAGTAGGGACAGGAGCTCCGCAAGCAGAAGGCCCAAGGCCAAGTGCTGGCTCTGCCCTTACGGGCTCCCTGACTTTAGAGAAGTCACTGGACCTCTCCCAGCCTCCACTGCCTCGTCTGTAAAGGTAGATTTGTTTCAAGGCTTAAATTAGTTGACACACGGAAAGCTCTAACAGGACACTGGAATCCTCTTCCTTACCCTGTTGTAGTCTCTCTCAGTTCCAGGAACAGGCCTCCCCTCCTCTCCCCTCTGGACCCGCCCTGCAAGAACGCTCTTCTCTGACACCATCTCGTCCCTCAGGAGCCAATGCCGTGACAGCAGAGACCCTCTTGCCCCTTCCTCACTCTGTCGGATTTCCTTTATAGCCCGTATTCCTTTGCTAGGGCTGCTGTAACAGAGTACCACAAACTAGGTAGCTTAGACAACAGACACTTATTGTCTCACAGTTCTGGAGGCTGGAAGTCCTAGATCAAGGTGTTGGCACGGTTGCTTCCTCCTGAGGGCTGTGAGGAAGGGTCTGTTCCTGCCTCTCGCTTGGCTTCTGGTGGTTTGCTGGCAATTCTTGGTGCTCCTTGGCTTGTAGATGCAGCACCTGATGTCTGCCTTCACCTTTACATCTTGTTCTCCCTGTGTGTGTGGCTCTGTGTCCAAATTTGCTCTTTCTACAGGGATACCAGTCATATTTGATTAGTTGTCCCTCCTACTCTAATATGACCGCCTCTTAACTAAGCACATCTGTAATGACTCTATTTCCAAGTGAGGTCACATTCTGGGGTACTGGGGGTTAGGACTTCAACGTACAAATTTTGGAGGGCCATTATTCAACCCATAACATAGCCCTTATACCTCTCTGAAAGGATCTGGTTTTATTTATCAATCTGTGTATCGTATCATCTTTTCTCTCCTCACTGAATGTCATTGTTATATTGTCTGATTTTTCTGCAATAGACATGCCATGACTTTGTAATAAGAAAAATAATAATAGACAAGCTTTTCAGAAAAAAAAAAAAAAAAAACACCTTCTCCCTTGCATTGTGATGTTGGTATCCATCATCTCCCATTCTAGACTGGAAGCTCCTTGAGAGCAGGGACCATGTCTTTGCAACCCCGAGGCTAACACTGTGCCTGGCACACAACAGATGCTCCATACATGCTGGCTGGGTTGAAATCAAATAGATGTGTACATCAATTTCTCCACAAGAGCTCAAGAGCTCAAGCAAAGCAGTGTTCTTACAGCCTCCCTGGTATACATGTGACACATTTTCTCACAGATCTGGAAATCTTTAAGAAAGAAAAAAGAATGCTGGCACTCTAGGCTTTTAAACGACTCTGGTGCACACAGTAGTGATATTTAAGGTGTTATCAAGAATTAAAACACAGTATGAAGCAACACTGTCAAATCTAGAAAGAAATTAAACCGTTAAAGGAAATTAAACCAGTAGGGCTGTCACCAACCCCTGTGAACCAAACTGCCACATTTTACCTGATTTTTCTAATTAGATAATGTTTGCAAAGGCTTTAGAAGCAGACAAATGTTACATTAAGTGCTAAGTATATTAATTAATTAATAATACATAAACCAGCCTAGATTACATAGGCTGGTACTTATTATAAATGTAACTGTCCTTATTATAAATGTAAATGTAACAGTTACACAGCACAGTATGTGGAATCAATGTTCAGATATACTTTAAACATTCTTTATAGAATTTTATAAAGCTTCTGGCTTCCAAAGAAAGTAGTTTCATATAATCTTTGCATTTTCCAACTTGACAAAACTTTAGAAATCATCTAATACAATACTTCTCAACTCTATCAGACCCAACACGTCTTTCTTGTAATAAGTGGTTTGTCACACCCCTCTTTAATATCCTGAAGAAAATTCATGGGTAATCTAGCTATATATAACATATTCCGGTATGTAAACATTCAGGCATCTCCAAATGAAGTTGTCAGATGTTGCACTGTATGAAGAATCACTGCAAATGAGCCAGTTCCAAATGGCAGGCTGTTGCAGGTGTGCTGGTGGGAGATGCAGTACCGTGGGTGGCATTGCCATGGGGACCTTGGTTTTCTGAAATGGTGAAGAACTCCTCTTAAGTTCCAAACTGAAGAAATTACAATCTTCCTTCAATTTATTCTATAATTGCATTCCTCGAAAATTCAATGTACTTGTATATTAAAACCATCTAAAAATATCCCATGAGATCATCAGAACAGAATTTTCATCTACAAGAATGTCTAATGAGATATTTGAAAACTGAATGGCACTATGCCACACATTTAGCATCTCTGGGGCCCACCCACCAAATGCCAGGAGCACTCTTCCTTCTCCAATCTTTGACAGCAAAAAATGCTCAAAACGTTTTTCATTTCATTTGAGAAACAACCCCACGGGGTGGCACTGTCCGTCTTGAGAATCATAGGTCTAATTTTACATCCTTATGTAAAAAATGAGGATACTGTGTCCCCAAAGAATACGCCCAGGAATCACAGACCAAGCCTTGGCAGAGCCAGCTAAGAAGTACTTAGAGTTTGGATGAATGAGCATTTTCCGTGTGCCAGACATTGTCTTAAGCTCTTTTTAGACATATACTAATTTAATCTTCACATCAACACTAGGCAGGAGGCTTTATTATCCCCATTACATGGTTGAAACTGAAGCACAGAGAAGTGAAGTAACTTACCCAAGGTTCCAGAGCAGTGTAGCAGAGCCCTGACTCAGACCATCATCTTCAGAATGACTATGCGACATTGTGCAAACTACAGACTGTCATTAGGACTAGAGGGGACACAAAGGGGGAAATGCAACCCTCCCGCATATGAGTACACGGCATAGACCAGTTCGTTGACCTCCAACCATGCCTCCAAATCATGGTTTGCTTTCCACCTGGTCTCATCTTCTCCTTGCTTGTGTTTTTCCTACAGACGTTCATGCCCAGGAGAAGGCTGCTTTGGATCCCTTTGGACCTTTCCTAAAAGGGAGAGCCCTGTTCATTAGAAGAATTCCAGGAGCATCCACTAAGGCTTCCATAGCCGTCTTCCATCAGTTGACCTTCACTGCCACCCCTATCGTTCAGGATGAGTGGCTTCCTTGCCTCCCTGGACCCCCGGCGGGTGCAGTGGGGGGCTGCCTGGTATGCCATGCACTCCAGGATCCTGCGCACCAAACCAGTGGAATCCATGCTGGAGGGAACTGGGGCCACAACGCCACATGGCACCAAGCTAGCTCAGGTGCTCACCACCATGGACCTCATCTCGCTTGGCGTTGGCAGTTGCGTGGGCACTGGGATGTACGTGGTATCTGGCCTGGTGGCCAAGGAAATGGCAGGACCTGGCGTCATTGTGTCCTTCATCATTGCAGCTGTCGCGTCCATTTTATCAGGTAAGTGTCTCGGTGCATGGGAAGGCCCGTGGAAAGTGCTTGCCTGCCTGTTACCGTGCATCCCACTCTTCTAGAGTATTTAGTGGTGAGATGTATAAGGTGGTAGAGAGGTGGTCATCATGCTCCTTTTTTGCCTTGACTGCCCGGAAGTTCAAGGCTAGGTTTTGGCTTAATTGTAGTAGCCTCCCTTTTTCTTAGGTTTTTCAATACAAATAATTATTCCGGTGCCCAGCCATCTCCCAACTTCTCACTCCCTGTCATGTCCTAATGGCTCTATTTTTATTATAACTCCCTTTTTCACTGGAGATGATAAGTCAATCCCTTTGGGAGGATGGATATAACCAGGACATAAATAATAAATAAAGGATAGGCAAAATAGCAAAACGACAAGTCAGTAAGTCTGATATGATTGGGATTTGATGAGCCTCAAACTGGCCCCCAAGCAGGAGGAATCCAAGCTAGGAAATGTAAAGCTCCTGTGAGAACCACGAAACACCATCACCACAAGCACTTCAACAGATGGATATTCTACAGAGGGACCCAACTCGCTCCTTCTCTCTGCTTGAGAAAGAACCATAAAACTAGTTTTTTTTAAATGGGGTACCAGGACTTACATGTTGAAAATTTGTGAAACAGCTATGCTATTTTCTTTTCCTCTTCCCTCCTCTTCTCTCGAGTTGTGATCCATGGTATCTTCCCAGAATGCCAGGAATAGGTCAATGGACAACTTGAAAAAGAAGGAAAAGGAAACTTCCTCCTTCTTGGTGGTTATATTGCAAAAACACAAGGCATTGCTGGGTTTGGGGGTGACAGATCATGTGGGTCAACTCATGTACTGGCAGTGAATGCTGTGATCTCATCAAACATTTCAGGAGAGGTAAGAATGCTAAGCTATTGGAAGCTCTGTGATATATCGGGGTTCTGTGTACTGATGCATACCATCACAAGTTCTACATTCATATCATACATCCACACTAAATCATCCTCCTCCAGGTGGGATGCACAGACTAGGAATATGCACCCAGAAAGTGCACTGGTTTATATTTGACATCTTTTTAATTTGATGAGGAAAATATTTCCAGACTGATTTTGTTTATCTCCTGTCATGGCTTCCTTCCTATTGGTTTTACTACGATCTCCTTTTCCTGAAATCATTCTCTAATATGCATGAATATCCTAATAATTGAGGTTCCTGCAGAATATAGGATTTTTTTCTGATAGATGAAAATTAATTATTCACATGGATGAATTCCATGGATACTTGAAGTTCTATTAACCTGATTGCAATCATTTTCAAACTTATTTGGCAAAGAAATTATTTGGGGGAAGCAGCCAGATTCTTACTCACCATAAACGTATAGATTTGAAAGTGTTTGCATATAGAATAGTATAGCCATTGGTGGGACAAAAGGCAGACATATATCCAGGGAGTCTCACAGAGGGCATAGGGCAGATGGCTAAGAGTCCTGCCTGGTTAATGCAGACTGCACAGTCTCCTTTAGGTCCCACCCTATTATAGCCCAGTCCCCCAAACCTTGATGATTCCCACAAATGAATCCCCACATCTTATCCTTCACAGTGTTTCATTACATGTAGAAACCAGAACGAGGCCCAGTCATATTCTGGGAGTCTGCCCCCTGCCACAGTGTTTATGGTGCTACATAACCTAGACTTTTCTGCCGCTCAGATGGAGGTCCTGAGATTGGCCCAGCCAGTGTGTTGCTAGAGCTTTCTCACACCAGCTGCCAAGAGCCCTGATTCTACACACCTCTTTCCAACTTTGCATTCAGTGAAGTCATGTTAACTTGAAATCGGCTACGGTGGGAGTATTTACACCACAGAAATTGGCAAATGCTATGAACTGGAGTTTGTTTTCAGAGAGTTGGCCCTGGTACTGCCCAGTAACTAGTGCCTTCACACTGCACCAGACACCAAAAGAAAACCCTGCCTCTCCCCGAGTCAGGGACCCCACTTTCCCCATAGGGCTGCATCCATAACACTTCTCTACACTTTGTGACTGACTCATCTCCCCACTGAGGCCAGCTAGTGTCCTCCTAGAGCCCCCAGCCAGAGCCAGGACCAAAATATGCCAAAGTTAGCATATTTACAGCAGGTTTCTTCAACCTGGCCTCTCACTCTATGATCCTTTGTCACTAAACTAAGGAAAGTCTCCCTCCATTGTCTTCTTTCTGCTCCCATATCATCCCCATATTGCCTCTCCCTCAACTGCTTCTCCATATCACAATAATCCAACTCCCCTCTATCCTCAGACCTTTAATACATGATCCTTTTCTCCTCCTGGCCTTAACTAAACCTAAGTCGACCCTGAGGACACCATTGCCCTGACACCTAATCTGGGGAGGCTGACATTCCCACACTCCTCGCTCACGTACAAAGTCGGGAGGATCTGCCTCCCCACTGTCCCTTCCAGATTCGTGTTCTTCCACCATCACGTCAAAGCTCCACCACTGCCCAGCTGTGTGATCTCAAAATTCTCAAAGTTTTGTTTTCCTCATCTGCAAATTGGAGATAATAACAGTGCTTAACTGACGGTGTTGTTATAAAGAGTAAATGTGAAAATATATGCAAAGCTCTTGGCACAGTGCCTGTCAGTGGCAAGCATCCATTAAAATTCATCTTCCTGAGGCTCATGCCCCCTGGCCCACGAAGCTCACTTACTATGATCTCCTCATCTCTCAGTAACTCCCTCTCACAGTCTTCCTCTCTAGCCCAGCTTCTGCAATAATCCCAGGCAATTTGAATAACCAGGTGGATTAACCCATCCATCACCCTATCCCAGCCATGACTGGACATTGTTATGCCCATGGCCCTCACCTATACCAGTGCCACAACAGCCACCATTCTCATGGCCACACTCTAGTGTTGTCATTACCTGGAACTGCTTTGCCTCAAGAACATTAAACTAAAACCTCACTTTCGGACCATAGCTCATTCCCTCACTCCCACGATACTTGCTCCTAAACCTTATCAAGATTCCCCCAACCCCCTTACTCCCTTTTGCACTTTCCAGGCTCTGAAACTACCCAGTAAAATCCATCCCAGAATCTCTTCCTTCCCAAGTCTGCACCTGAGTGAACAAGAGCTCTTGGGAAAGGTCATACAGTCCCACAGAGGAACACACCACAGAGTTATGGTTTCGAGTCTTCCTCAGCTGATCCCATGAGTCTTTCACTTGCCCTTTGTCAAATCTTTTCAATGATTTTTCTATACTTTCACTGCTCTCTTCAAGTCCCACTCAATTCACATTTCTTCACTTAGAGCAGAACCTTGATTCCTTGAAGATATCTGCCATGAACTCCTTAAATATTCTACCACCTAACATGTATCTCACCCTCACTCACACTTGCTTCCTTTCAGAGGGTAAAATGCCCTTACTTTCAAGCCAAAGGTATCCCTTGACCACTTAACCCCATCCTCTCTACTCTCAATGATCCTCCTCTCTAATTGTGTCTTCAGCCTCTCCTTCTCAATTGGCTTCTTCCTCTAGTCAAGTCTCTCCCCCATCCTAAAATATAATTCTTCCTAGGCCCACATCCTCTTCTAGCAACTTCCCATCTCTCTCTTCTCCTTCCTTTTCAAACTCTTCAAGAGTGCTCATTGATGGCTCTTAAATTCCGAGTCATTTCTCATCCCACTGCTTTCTAGCATCTGCCCTACTATGTAACGAAACTGACCTTAATGAGGTCACCAATGGCATCCTCTTTGCCAAGTCTTACAGATATTTTTCAGCACTGATCACACTAGAATTCTCTGCTGTATTTGACAAAGTAAGTCATGCTATCCCTCCTGAGACATTCTATATTCTCTTGACTGCTGTGTGACAACATTGTCCTTGTTCTCTTCATACCTCTCTGATCATTGCCTCTCTGGCTTCTTCATGGCTTCCCTTTCTCCACTTGGTCCATAAATGTTGGTGTTTCCCACTCTACACTTTCTCCAAGCTGATTATGTCCTCTCGTGGCTTCAATTGCCATCAATATCCCCATGCTTATATTAATATCCATATTCATGTCTCAGCCATATACATCTCCTCCAAGCTTCACATTGCCTACCAAACATCTCCATCTGTTCCAGACACACCTCCAGTCAACATACTCCAAATTAATCATCTTCCTCCAAACCCGATTCCTCTTTCTATATTCTCGCTCTCTCTTTCACCCATTCCAGGCAGAAACCTGGTGTTATCTTTTCTGCCTCGCCTCTCACATTCAATTACAAGTCCCATCAGTTTTGCCTCCTAAATAGTTCTCAAATTAATCCCCGTCTCTGTCTTCACTGCTCCTGCCCTGAAGTCTCTATTAGTCAGGAATCTTTCTATTAAAGCCACAATAACCCAACCCCACCAATCAGGAATGTATTGGCTCAATGGCTGGACCAGGGCTCGATGTTACTGGTGCTTCGTCTCTCCAACTCTTTGTCCTCCTTCCCTCGTATATTGGCTTCATCTTCAGGAAAGCTATTTCTTCATCTTTACAGCAAGAAACCCTCACCCAGTCATCATATATAAAATATCATGGAAAACTCTGATTGGCTTTTCTTAGGTCATGTGTCCACCTTCACATTTCTAGAATAGGATAAACAGTTAACACCTTTGCTGACAGATGCCATGCAAAACTGGGCAAAACTGACTGCTTATTTAAGATTTGTGGTCATAAATTTGAAGGTAAATCCAGTCTCCACAGTCTGCATTTATCTCCAGCAATAATCACTGCTTGGTTGCAAGAGTGGAGTAAAGGAAAAGTTAGGATTAACTAGGTTTAGCTTTTTCCAAGCAGAGAGAGAAAAAAGCAATGAGGTTAGGGATGTTTTCCAAGGAAGAGGAAATAGTGCTGGACCACATGATCTAGGTTGGATCAGGAGAGAAGTGAGAAATGAAGGTAGCGAAGCTTCAGGAGAAGTGGCAGGACAGATGGAGGTTGATGATCTCAATGAGTTCAGGAAATCATTGAAATGAAAATATTAAGAAAGTGAGCTAGGAGGATAGAAGTGAAGTCAAAGAGTGGGATATTTGACTCTAAGATTTCAGAAGTGGTACAGTAATCAGTAATGCTGAGTTTATTCTTGTAACCTGGCTCCCCCACTGACTGGCTGTGAGACCTTGAGCAAATTCCACTATGTCTCTGAGCCTCAGTTTCTCCACTTTGAAAATGGTCATAATAATATCTACTTCATAGAGTTGTGAAGACTGCATGAGATACCTATAAAGTGCCTGGTACAATGCCTGGCACATAGCACTAAATAAGCCATTACTATTATTTTGTGTCAAATCGTGTATTAGGTGCTTGCCATATATTATCAAATGTAAAACTCAGTATCTCTTCAGGGTAGGTGTTATTATCTCCAATTTTACATATGTGGAAACTGAAGTTTAAATAACAGAACCTAGATTCAAATTTGTTATGCCAACAATATCTTCCAATCTTGACTATGAATTTAAATAATTTGGGGAACTTCTTTTTTCTGAATAATGGATTGTGAGGGATCAGCTTTATTAAGTCATAATTACATATGGTAAAATTTACCCTTTTAAATATACAATTCTATGAGTTTTGACCAACACACACAATTGTGTAGCCTCCACCACAATCAAGATACAGGAGGGTTCCATCACCCCTTGTAATTCTAAAAGGTTGCCTCTTTGTAGATATTCTCTCCTGCCAGCCCCAACTCCCGGCATCCACTGACCTGTTTTTTCCATCCCTATACTTTTGCCTTTTCCAGAATGTTGTATAAATGGAATCATTCAGTATGTAACATTTTGAGCTTGGTTTCCTTCACTTACTATGATGCATTTAAGATTCGTTCATGTCATGTGTGTCAGTAGGTCGCTCCGCTTTATTGCTGAGTAGTGTCCCATTGTATGAATATACCACTGGGCTTATCCATTTACTAGTTGAAGGACAATTGAGTTGTTTCCAGTCTGGGCCGTTATGAATAAAGCCATTGTAAATATTTGTGTACAAGTTTTTGTGTAAACACAAGTTGTCATTTCTCTTGAGTAAATACCTGAGTGGAATTGCTGGTTGGTATGGTAAGTGTGTGTTTAATTTTATAATAAACTGCCAAAGATTTTTCAAAGCAGCTGTATTATTTTTCACTCTCACCAGCTACACATGAATGTTCCACTTGCTCTGTTCCTTGCCAGCACTCAGAATTATCAGGTGTTGTTTTTTGTGGTTGTAATTTTTTTGTTTGTTTGTCATTTTAAAAGGTGTATAGTGATATTTCAATGTGGTTTTAATTTGCATTTCCCAAATTACTTATATTTTGAGCATCTTTTTAAGTGTTTATTTGCCATCCATACATCTTCTTACATGAAGCGTCTGTTCAAATCTTTTGCCCATTTTTTAACTGGATTCTTCATTTTCTTATTATTAACTTTTAAGAATTCTTTGTGTATTCTGGATACAATTCCTTTATTAGATATGTGTTTTCGCAAATATTTCTCTCAGTTTGTGGTTCATCTTTTAACTTCTGTTTATTTCTTTTTTAAAATACTGATGCCCAGGCTCTGCCACCAGAGATTCTAATTCAATTGGACCAAGGCAGAGCCCAGGGACTGGCGTTTTTTTCAAGTTCTCCAGGGGATTCAAATGCGCAGCCAGGGCGAAGAACTACTCTGTTATAGGACCAGGACCCACCTTTTGTTGCAGCCATAACTTACAGGAAGAGGAAACCTAGGTTAAGATAGAAATTTTTGGCCAGCAGATTCTTAAGAGATTTTCTTGGCCTTGTGGCGTCATCCCCCATGCCATGCAAATCAGCTTATAACATGAAACAAATCTACCTCAGAGAGAGAGCCACTTTCTCCACAATTTGACAAGACCCAAAGTTGCGTCAACTTCTCTCCCTACTTCCTCTACCAGTCCTGCCCCAACACTGTAACTGCCCACAGCACTCTCGCAGCTGGAGGGAAACTTATCAGAGGAAGCAGCTTGTGTGTAACCTTTACCTTTCATCCAAAAGGTCTTATCTACTCTTTAATAGCTCAGCAGGCCACAACCAGACCCCACGCCGGGGGCCAAACCCAAAAAACCCTTTTGTGTACACCAGATTAAATAAACCGTCTGGGGGAAATTGATTCTTTTCCTAGTTCCCACCTATAGCCTTGTTGAGAGACTGAGGGATGGAGACAGGATGGTGTACAGAGGTTCTCTCATTCAGCTGGCTTGGGATGAAACACAAATCAAAGCCACCAGGCCAGTGACTTCTGGTCATTCAAAGCCCCAAGAGCCTCCTACAAACTTGAGTGGAGAAAGGATGACCAATTTGACTTTTTTTCCTAAGTTTATTTCCAATTCTCTTTTAATATTATGAAGATTGAACCTCAAACAGAATATAGGTCTGAATAACTCCCAAGCTCATGCACTTTCTACAGTAACTCTTCAAGCCCATGTCTTCAATGGTTTTGGTAGGGATTAAACAGTATGCATACACAGCATCAATCTCCCGTCTGGTGCACAGTATCAGTAATTTTTATCATCTACTCATAAGAAATAATTGGCAAAAATCTAATAAGATATGGTTCAGTAAAGATGTATTGGGTATCCACCATATATCAGTCCTGGCACAGTGCCAAAAACAAATAAATTGTCTCTACCCTAAGGGACCTATTGCTTATTGATGGAGATGAACACCAAACCTGATAAGTAACTGTGGCAATAATATTAGTAACGATAGTAATAGTAGCAGTAGCGGCAGCAGCAGCTACCATTTATTGAGCATTTACTGTGTACCAAAAGAGTTCTAAGTGCTTAGCACATTATTTTACTTCATCCTCACAACAATCCTATGTGATAAGTGGTTTATTATCCTCATGTTACAGATGAGAAAACAGAGGCTTCCAAAAAGTTTGGTAACTTGCTTAAGGCTCCTGCATAAGAGGTGACAGTGCAAGGAACAGAGTGAAAGCAGTCTGACTCCAGAGCCCATCTCTTAATCACTTTACTGTTCTACTAGTGTATTAGCATATTAGCTTTGGTTCAATTGATACAAGAGAAAACTAAAAATGAGAGATAATTTCACTCCTCTCTTGTGTAAAAGAAATCTGGGGGAAGGCTGCTACTGTGGCTCTGCAGACCCCGTGGGGGACTGAGTCCCCATGATCTTTCTGCTCTACCATTCGGATGCTTGGCTTCCATCCTCAAGGTAACTTCAAGATCCAGGATGGCTGCGGGAGTTCCAGTCAGTACGTCTGAGTTCCAGAAGGCAGGGAAAACAAAAGGGTGAGGCAGATCATTTCCCACATTTGTGTCCCCTTCTTAAGAAGCTTTTTCATAAGTCCTTCCTATAACTTCCACTTACGTTGGCTAAAACCTAGACACTTAGCCACAGCATGTGAGGCTTCTGTGGGTATATTGCCAACCACAGCATTGCAGAGGTTCTGTTGATGGGAAAGAAAAGAAAAACTGGTTGTCACTGCCACCTCTATAATGGATGCATAACCCCTAAGCCCTCCCGTTGGCTAAGGTCAAGTTGTTCTGAAATATTTAAGAAAAATTGGACCTGATTCCCATTAATGTCCAATTGGAAAATCTAGCATCCCCCTCAATAAACCTAGAGAGTTGTCAGGCTTACCTTTCTCCTAGTTCTTCCAACTCTGGATCTCTGCTTCCATGGAGTCTCTATCTCTACTCTGCGTTTCACTTCCTGCTGCCCCTTTTCTTTACCTCATCATCCAGCTAGAGGCCTCCCCAATCTCTCCTCTCCCCCAAGTATCAACAAGGAAAGGTCGTATGTGCAGTGGACTTTGTGGAAAGTTTGGGCCAGAGATGGGACATATAATGCAGTCCATCCCAACAGAGAGCAAGCTTGCAGTTGAACATAGGACACTCCAATTCTCCCTGCCTTTAGAGAATGTCCACCAACGCTCTCTTCTTCTTGGCTTCAGCCTCCAACCCCATTGATGGGTAGTCTTTCTCCTTCAATCTCACCATCTACTCCCTAGCCTGCTCACTATCAAGCTGTAAAACTCTTGTCCATATCTTATCCAGAGCAGTCTACTTATCTCTCTGTCTCCCTACAAGTTCATCCTGGCCATTCTGCAAAGACTATCATTCCCCCAACCAAAATGGTCCATCAGGATAATTCACTAAACAAAGTGGGTTCTTAGAGGAGGGATTTTGGGGCCAAGCCAGAAAGGTTAGATATCATTCTGTAGGCATGGAGAAGTTCAGGAACACAACTAGATCTGTATTTTAGTAACAGGGTGGGGAGAGAACAGAGGTGGATAAACTGGTTATGCACATATTGTAAAGAACAGGCAAGAGATTATGAGGCCCTAGGCTCTGACAGTGGAGGTTGGAAGGAAGCTTAGGATGGAGAGGATTTGGGCATGGGTGGATGAGGAAAGATAAGAAGGATAAATGCTCATGCTAGCTGAGAAAAGACACACAATAAATGAATATGTTTTTAACACAATGTCATTAGAATAATGGATTTACAACACAGTTCTGGTGACAGAAAGTGAAAGTAGAAACAGAAAACTCAAGTAAAGAGGCCCCCCCACAGAACACCATGAGGAATAGTCAACTAATCTTTGTGCGCAGAACACTGCATATGGTGCCTTCCTGTAGCATCTCCTTTCCATCCTCACCAACCCAATGGAGGGAGGCGTGATTTTAGTTCTGCCCTCAGATGAGGAGCCAGAGGGTCAGAGGTTAAAGTAACTTCCTGAGAGGCAGGCGGATATTTAGTGACAGAGCCAGAACCCAAATCTAAGGCTGTAGGACTCCAAAACTCATGATCTTCCATTTCAGCAAGCTGCCTCTGGGATCTGTGAAGCCAAACAATCTGTCTCATTAGATGTGGATTCATAAGTTGCAATCAATGAGAGGGTCTGAAAAGCAATATAGAGCCATCACACCGAGTAGCACTTTTCTTGGCACTTAGTTTATGGTTCAGCACTAGGGTTTATCATCTGTATTTCCTGCCATTCTCATTTGCTCTTTAGCATCTTCTGATCCATCATCAGGCGAGCGCATGGTAACCGAATCCCTGGGGAGGTGGTAAGGGAAGCAGGGCTCCCACAGGCGAGGCTCCCAACCTCCTCCCTGGGCTGGTTCTGCAGACCTTCACAAAGCTCAGTCTTCCCATTCCAGTATTCACCCCAGGTTGGATTTTCAACACTGAGGAAGATTTCTAAAGATTCAGAGTCTATTTAAATAGTCTGGTGAGTGCCCTTGTTTTGTTTTTCAAACAAACCATTTTCCTCTCCTCAAATTGAAGCCAGACTTGAGAGGTGAACACCAGGAGGGTGGGTCCTTATGCATCACTGATCATTCTCAATGATCTGGGATCACTCCCTCATTCCATAAACTTGCATTTTTCTGTTCCCCTAAACTTATCTGAGAACTGCTCTTCATCACACCGGGGGTGGGAGAGGCAGAAACATTGAAAAGGTGGGGAGGGAATGCAAAAATGAACAAATGCAGGCCAGTCTTCAAGTTTCTGGAAGACCAGCTCTCCAAAATATTGTCAAAATGCACAGCTATATGTCAAAATCCTAATAATGATAGCAGCTACCCCCAATGTTTGTAAAGTCTCTAAAACATAACTTAGCAAGCACTCCATAAAGGTTAGCCATTATTATTATTACTATTGTTTTTATTACTATTAGGCAAATACTGTGCCCCAGGCATTGTGCATACATTAACCCATTTCATCTTCTCAACCTCCCTCCCGTATTAGTGTTCCCAATTTGTGGCTAATCATGATAGCTAAACCACTGAGGACTTACTATGTGCCTGGCACTGGCTGAACGCCATTTGCATAATCCTCACAACAAATCCTACAAAATAAGTGCCATCATTATAATCATTTTGCAGATGACAAAACTGAGGTTCAGAGAGGTTAGGTGACTTGTCCAGGGCCATAAGGCAGTCAGTGACAAAGGCCCAGTCTAAATTCGATTCTACTTGGTTTCAGAGACTGTTACCCCCAATCTGCTTTATGCAGATACATCCCCCAAAATTTAAAAGCTCAACAAAGAGAATCAAATGGGTCAAGGAAACCCTCACTCTTATTGAGGTTTCAAAAGAGACTGGAGCTCACTCTATTCTATTGATTAAGAGAGGACTTTTTGAGATCAAAACTTCTGTAACCCAGGTCATGTAGATGACTTCTAAGCTCAGTGCCTTTTTGTCACCTGTCAGCAGTGACAAGGGTGTCGCGAGTGCACGCAGCTCTCCTATATAGGGCTGATTGACAGCCCTGTAGGAAGGATGTCAGTTACCAGTTCAGAGAAGGTGAGCACACTTTAAGAGAAATTTGCAAGTTCCTCAAATTGCCAATCGTGAAAATGAATTTCCTCCAGCAAATCCAGGAGAACCTGGCCTTCTTTTACACCTTCTACAGCACCTGGTAGAGTGGACAGTGCAGACCAAGAGCGTGGCTGTGGAAGGGACTGGCCCCCTGCTCTGGGCTCAGCATGGCAGAGGTGGGGCAGAACACAGGAAAGAACTCTAAGACAAAGGGCTTGACATCAATGCAAAGAAACAGGACAGGCACACGGGAAATGATCATGAGCCTGGCACGAGACAAGAGGGCCTAGGTCGGAAGTGGGGACACCTGAAATCCAGGTCCAGCTCTGTCCCTCAGCAGCTCAGGACCCTTAGGCAAGTCAGTCACATATCTCGACCTCAGTTTCCTCCTCTGCAAAATAAAGAGCTTGGGTTAGATTGCCCATATGAGTTAGGATAAAAAAGAACCCAGGGAAGCGTAAGATTTTAAAGAGACGTCCAGTGTCTCAACTCCCCACACTCACATCCCAACCCCATGTAGCATCTGGGCCCAGATGCAATTAATCCCTGGAGCTGATATTCCTCACTTCAAGCCCTGTCCTGTCATTTACCACTGTGACTTGGGAAATGTACTTAACCTAGGGCTTCCCAAACAGACTGCCAAAAATTACGGGTATGCCAAGGTATTGACCCCTCCATGCTCAGGGCAGCAGGGAGGTGGCAGAGGCCCCAGGCTAGTCACCTCTACCTGTGAGCAGCCTCGCCCCTTTACACATGACCTCCTTCTCATACCCATACAAAGAGTATCATTTTCCAGGTGTGTTCTGTCAAGTGGAAAATATTGGGAAGTCCTGATAACCTGTCTAGATCTTAGACTCATCATCTATAAATGGAAATAATAATAGTCACTCCATCATAACCATCTTGTGAAGATTAAGATCGTGTATGTAAAGTGCTCGCTACAGCTGATGCACAGAGGAAATGCTCAGTAAGGTTTGCTGTTGTTATTATCACCACTACCAATACTATTGGCAGGGGCTCCAATCCAACAAGGCGAGGTTCATTCTCAATGCAAAAGAGCAGTCCGTGTTTCAGATTCTGAAGCCCCTCAGAGCATACCTAGCAAAAGACCCAGCAGATCTGCCTCTTACTCACCCTTTCTCCGGGTGAACCTTGTGCAGAGCATACTTTTGGATCTGAATGTACTTGCCCAAGACGAATTCTCGTCTCTACCGGGACAGCCCCCTTCAAAAACATTGTGCTTCAAAACATATAAATAGGGTGTGCCTTAGAAAACAAGTAAATAAATACATATAGTAATTACAAATTGTGATAAGTGCTATAAGGAAACTAAACCGGGTACCATGACAAAGTCCTCTCTCTGAACAAGTGATATTTAAGCAGCCCCAATTCTGTGCCCTGAGATGACTGCCAGAGATGAGTGAGGCACGATGGCCATGGGACAACTACCTGAGACAAGAGTGCTGATGGAAACTCGTGAAGAGCACCAGCCCTCACCCTTGGAGGCCTGGTACAAGGCAGACTCTGTGCATAGAGTCTAACTGGTTGACCACAGCAGCCCAGGAGATTTGCCTGTGCTCAGCCGCCTGCTCTGAACACTTGGTGCCTCTCCTCACATTGCTAGGTCACAGAGGCTGGTGCTAGGGGCCATGGCCATCTGAGGGAATCAGAGAGTCCCTGGTGAACTCTACTTGCCCTGCGAGGGTGTAAGATCACCAAAGCTAAGGGTGTAAGGAGAGAAAAGAGTTAAGAGCAACACTTTGTTAAATGACAACAAACAGATGGAAATGGAGAAATAAGAAGCAACAATGGAGAAAGAAAAAAGTGAGCAGAGGAGGAATAAAACTGAAGGAAGTACGGACTCTTACCCAAGAACACAAAGGTGTAAGCACTGATGTCACAAGCTGCAGAGATAAAAGACCATTCCAGCTGACAGGCTATGGACTGGAGATGGCAATTTCTGGGGCATGGTGTAGGCAAACATCACAATACAGAGGGTAGAGTTGACATGGAGAAGAGGGACAGCAAGGAATAGAATGGATCTTTGATTCAACAACCTAAGGAGTGCATTGCATTCATCCCAGACATAGTCTGTGCTGTGCCTTATGGAATGCCCGTGGATGGCTGTATGTGTGTGAAAAGCAATGATTTGCCAGCAAACATTATGAACATTTCATACTATACATCACCACGGGCCATTTTCATGAATCTGGCCCCAGAAAGTCCCTTGCAAAGCAGTTGAAAACATATATACATATATATGTACATTTACCTGTATATCTATGTATACATACACATGCATAAATGTATCCTTATATCCTATCAACTCTTCAAGAATTTTCTATTTTGGAATAAATTCAATAATAGCCCTTGGCTATATTTATTTATCTTGAGATTTTATTTATAAATACTCCAGCTTATAATTTCTTAGGCATTTTAAAGAAAATAACCAATATAATGAATTTCTCTTATATGTGAAACATAAATACAAATGCCTGCTCCTTTGCGAATATTTCTAAAATATTTTAATTACGAGAGCAGTTGATACTATGTCCAAGAGCATTCCATGTTTTCCTCGGTGGGAATGCCTCTTTCAAGAAGCCACCAACATATCCAAGGGATTCCTTATTCCATTCACAGGAGTTGTCTTGTAGAAAATCAGCTAAAATCCCATCATTGCTATTGCAGTCAGTAGGGGCTGCCCCATTGAAAACAATCCATCAGGACCATCTAGGTGAGAATCTTAGGAATAATAGTAACCCCCAGATCCTTGTCAGCTGTGCACAGAAGGTACTGTGCACAGTACCATTTACCAAGCACACACCACCCTTCCATCCTCATAGACAAGTAGGTGGCAACACTCACTCCTTAAAATACAAATTTCATACTTATGCCCTATAGAAGGCCAAATTCTTCTAGAATTTGAAGGCCAGGGGGTAGAAAGGGGGAAGGAGAAGAAGAGAGGTGAAAGTGGCAGGCGTTTATATCACAGAAGGAAGGAGAACTAGAAGTAGGCGCTGTAACCAAATCCCCATGCCCAAAAGATTCCCTTTAATGGTCTCCTAAATCCTGAGTCTCTGGCCCTGCTCTGCCCTCCCTGCATGTTGGCCCAGTTTGGAAAAAAGTCAAGATGGCATCCTTTTTATGAGAGGTTTCTCATGTCTCTGGGAAGGTCCTTCAAAGAGAGCTGATCCAGACCCATGAAAGATTCACTGTGTCTCACCTTCCTGGGCATCTGTTGAGAATGCAGCCAATCCCCATGGAACCTAGTCCCACCTGCTCATCAAATGAGCTGAGGAGACCAGGCAAGGGCCCAAGTGTGTACTCTTAGCACTCATCTTTAACTCTGTCCACTACATTCTCAGGGCAAGGGGGTGGTGGCCTGGTCCTCTCACAGAAGCTTCTAGGTCTGTCATCTCAGTGCCACTTTCATCTGCTTTAGAAATGGGGGCACTGCCTGCTCCTGGAGAGTGATGAGTGGCAAAATATTTGGGTGACAGAGAACTACTGGTTGTCATTTCAACTCCTGCTCTCCTTTTCCTACCGCACAAAGCCTTTTCAGCCCAGTTATCAGAGCCATCTGGACGAGGCCTCATGAAGAAAGGTTGAGCAAGAAAATGGGAAATTTCTCTTCACCTCACAATTTCTAACTGGACTTGTAGACTAGAACAGATGTTTCTAGATTACATATTAAAAACCTAAGAAGAAACTTTTCTAGGTTCTGTTTTAGAAGTGAGTTGAGCACCCATAGGGCTTGTTTAGACTCTACATGATTTCTGATAGCCCTGGCAATGCTGAATCTCTAAAACCATCAGCAAACATACTTGCTTCCAATCTCTTTTATCTCATCTCTAAGGCAAAAGCTCCTGTATAAACACTCTGGAGGCTACTGCTAAGGAAAGTTCTCTGAGATTCCTTTCCCTCATCTGTAACAATAGCCATAGCTCTCACTGGAGGAGCGCCGACTATGTACCAGGAACCGTACATGTATTCCTTTGAAGATCCATAATAACCTGCACAGCATGTGTCACCATCACCATTTTTCCAAATGGGGAATGTAAGCCTCAGTGAATTGGATGACCTGCTTGAGGTCACAGTTAGTAACAATTTTAGTTGCCATTTATTAAGCACTTACTGTGTGCCAGGCACTGGGCAACGTGATCTGTGTGCATTAACTCATTTAATTGTCCTAACCACTCTCTGGGTCTCTCTCCAGAGGCTGTGTGGCCCCTATGATGCCTCATTATAACACCTCTCGCATTTTACCTGAGCATCAGATGAGGAACCATGCACAATGGGCCTAGCATTGGTAGACAACAAAAAACATGCCTCTGCCTTCACCTTTTGTCTCTCCACCCCCCGCCAAGGCTGCCTTTGATGTTAACCTGAGGTCACCTACATAAAAACCTTAAAGCAGAGAAAAGGGCAGTTCCAGCCTACCTGCTACCTCAGCAATGAAGAAGGACCAATCTGGACCAGAAGATGGACTCAGGGAACAGCTAATTCTGTGGATTCTTTGGTTGGAAGCAACCACATGAGCATTACTATTATTATTACCATTGTCATCATCATTTGATAAAACAATCAAGTAAAATAATGTACACTAGTGATGATAATTAACAATAGAATGACCAGACAATATTATACTTGAATTCATCATATTATGGAAACTTATGGAAACAGACATCAGGCCTCCAATAACCTCTAAAATATTTTCATAGAGGGACATCTAGAGAAGAGAGTAAACAGATAGTCTGGTCACATTTAATCAGCAAATTATTAAACTTCCTTGACCTGTTTTGGGGGTCCCTTCTCTGACTATGATGACAACTTCTTTCCTTCCTGTATATATGTGGATATATGGGTGCTGCAGTTTGGGGAACTTTCGAGTTCTCTGTTCCCTACCCAACTTTAATTGGAGCCCTGTCAGGTTCAGTAACT
The DNA here is from genome assembly GCF_057802395.1 of Ceratotherium simum simum. NCBI lineage: Eukaryota > Metazoa > Chordata > Mammalia > Perissodactyla > Rhinocerotidae > Ceratotherium > Ceratotherium simum. The sequence continues at coordinate 50,698,585 of NC_141914.1, forward strand.
AATGGTGTCGCACACCCCTGATTGAAGATGTTGTCCTTCCCCTAAACACAGCCTCTTCCTGTCCACCTGGGGCCTGCTTTGACAGAAAAATTATAAGTCTTTTCCTAGATGCAAAGAAACATAGGCGTTCCCAGACAAGTTGCTTTTCTTCCAGACGCATTTATAAAAATTGCCTGGGCTTCACTGACGGGTGATGGAGTGACCAAGGTTGCTCAGGTAGAAGAGACAGTAGCAGTGAGGTGAGAGGGAGAGAGAGCCTGATGGATTACTCCCTGAAAAAGGAAGCCACAGTTTTCTTGGCTAATCAAGAGTATTGAGAAGAGGACATTGGTGCAGGATCACAGGGTCCTACCGCACGTGACAGGGGGCTGAATAGATGTTTCTCAGCACCCAGCAACCTGCTTCTCAAGGGGACAGCAGTGATGGGGATACTTCATTACCCACCATCTGGAATTCAGTGTCACAGAAAACAAATGTTTCCAAGAGAATTCACACTCTATTTCTCTCTGAGGTCTTATGATCTCTCCTTATACCCCACTCTCAATCTACATGTAAGCAGTACTGGCAACTATTGCAATATATACAACGTGTCTTAGCCTTGCTGTGAACTAATAAATGGAACAAACATGTTTTAAGAAAATGGGAAAGAAACAGGTAACAACCATCGCAAAAAAATGCTATATTTGGTGAGGACTTTCTTAAAGATATGTTTGGGCCTAAGTGGTGAGTTGCACTGGTGTAGTCCAGCAGATTCCATCTGTGTCTGGGAGATGGCAGATAATTGGCACTGGGAGGAACTGACTTCATGGATGAGGAATGGATGACCTCATCCATTTGCCAGATCAGGCCACCCCAACCTTCCTACCTCCCCCATGAAGTATTACAGATAGAATATGTTCAAAATAACTAATCAGACTTGATGTCGGCAAATTGTGGCCCATCACCCAAGCAAGACCCTCTGAGAGTGACCCCCTGAGCAGCACTCAAGATGTTACTGATCCAAGAGGCCTGGATGAAACTGCAGAGTTGGCAAATTATTTTCTTGGACACTTCTCTCCACTCCTCATATCTCCTCTTTCCCTATGGACAGTCCCTCTGGCTGTCCAAAGACTTTATATCAGACCTCAATTTTGCAGTTCTTTAAAGCAGCTCATGCCTTTTCCCCCACCTTCTGCAACTAATTTTAACTTGTTTTATTATAATTGTTGGTTTTCTGGTCTGTCTTCTCCACTAGACTATAAGACCCACAAAAGAGGAATTGTATTCTTCCTATTTACCTTTAGATCCATAAAACTTAACAGAGATGCATAGAGATGGTACCTTATAAATGTTTTGGATAAATGAATGAATGAATCAGAAAGCTCCTAGAAGCGGATGTCTGTCATTAATTGAATACGCAACTTCAGGTCTGGGGCTCAGTTGCATCATCTATCAAGTAGGAGAACAACCCCAACGAGCAGTTGACACCTGTCCCCACGCCATGCTCAGTACAGCCCTGTGGGTCCACAGAGGAGGCTCAGGGGCCTTGGGGAGGTGTGGGATGAAGGAGATCTTGGGCAGACCATCCTCAGCTTTCCCATGCCTGACTCAAACAGAGCCACTCTGCTTTTACTTATTTACGTGTTAGACTCTCAGATAAGACTTTGTGTGCAAAGAGGGTTTTACAACCAAGACAAAGCTTTAAAACTATAGAAGTAGGTGAACTGTACAGTCCCTTTCAGCTAGATTCCCCAAACCCACTTGATCTCAGTTCACCTCTGCAGACTCCTCATCCTCAATCCCCAAGGTAGCCCCAGTGTGTCATTCCAGTTCTGCCCTTACATCTGCCTGAGACCATCATTTCCTATCTTTTTTCTGCCTGGCAAAACCCGGTTCACCCTTCAAGATGCAGTACAAACGCCTCCCCCTTCATCCCCACTTACCCAGAAACCAAAGAATCATGCTCCCTAAGAACCACACTCATCCCAATGGGCTCCCAGAGCACCTCATAAATACTCTATAGTATTAACTACTGGCCTTGTGGCGTCATCGGTTTATTAAATTCTTTCTTGATTGGAATATGGATGCTTCAAGGTCAGGAGATCTGTCTTATTACCATTTATGCCTCTGGGATTGACTCCAGTGCCTGATTTAGTAGGCACTTAACAATGTGTGTCACATAAAGGAAAGAAATTAGGAAGTCAGAAGCTATTTAGGAAATTGGTAAGTTAGTTGATAAGTAGGTTAGGGAATTAGCCAATAAGTTAAACTACATGTTAACAGGAAAATCCTCTCTTTATCTGAGTAGAGTAATTGACATTCAAGGGTGAGTAACCAGTAGATTTATTATTTCCAAGTGAAAGCACACTTTTAAAAAGTACTTACTGGGGCTGGCCCTGTGGCATAGTGGTTAAGTTCGGCACGTTCTGCTTCGTTGGCCCAGGTTCAGTTCCCAGGCACGGATCTACACCGCTCATCAGCCATGCTGTGGTGGCGACCCACATATAAAGTAGAGGAAGATTGGCACAAATGTTAGCTCAGGGCTAGTCTTCCTCAGCAAGAAAAAAGTATTTATTTATCTAATGGCTTTCTTTGGTGGAATATGGAGGGAAATATATTTCTTGAGTGGAGAAACCCTTCTCCACCTTTTGCCTACTCCCAGCTGGGTGCTTCTCCTTTACACCCTCTTAGGATGGAGAATGTTTGCCTCCCGGTTCTAAGAGGGTAATAGAGAGCAGGGCATGCTGTGAGTGATGGGATGAAATTAGAGGAGGAGGACAATGTAGTGATTATCTTTACTGTTGGGCAGTGCTATCTTAGGCACAGTTTGGAAAGTTCAACGGCGTATGTAGGCTCTCTGGGACTATTTAACCTAAGGCTGGCCTATTATGCCTATATATATAGGCATATATACATATATATATATGCCTTTATATTATGCCTATAGAACCACAGACCCTCTGAGTTGAAAAGAAACTCACATGGAAAGAGACCAAATTTTTACAAACCCCAAATCATACATCATTTGGGGACCAGAGGGGATTCATAGAGAATGTTTCAAATATGGAATCTCCTGGTATCTTGTCCCAACCCACTTTTCAAAGCATAAGTCCTAAATCTGACTGCTTTTTAGGCTGGCAGCTTGTCAATTTAACCAAAAGTAGTTCTGGGTATAGAAATAAAACAAAACATGAGGGATGACTAAATGAAAACAGGGGTATGTTACAAGGTGCTTAAAGGATGGATCGTTGAAAAGGATATCAGAGTTGCAGACTATGAGAAATCAGTCCTATTCCCTCTAATTCTGCTGAAATAACTCCTCTGTATTTCTCAAGGACCTAGACTTGCCATCTCTGAACAACTCTAATGGGAACACTTCCATCCTGTGGTTTGCAGCATGCAGTCACCCACTGATGGCCATCTGGACCTCAACATTGTACTCTATATTGATTTTCTCCAGCTACACGGTTATACTTTTGGAATCAATATGTCTCTCCGTCTCCCATCACTTGATGGGTAGCCAAGGAATGCAAAATCACTTTTATAATAACATAAGGCAAATAGATTAGAAACATAACTTTGGGGCAAGAATTTTTTTAATGCATTACTAAATTGAATAAAGATTATCTGTAAATTTATCTCTCATTTAGAATAGTGATTCTCCACTCTAGTACACCAAATCAAGTTTAGGTAATGAATACTTTGTAATTCTTCCTTTACTATTTTGAAATGTAAACTAGAGATAATGTTACCTTCCTTCACACATGATTTTTAAAAAATCAGTGTGCCCTGAGTATGAAAGATAAATGAAAGAAAAGTAATTTCTAATAAAAACAATCTTGGTTTCAGTGTGTGAATGCTGGGGCATAAGTACATTAGGCGACATAATGAAGTCATCAGATGTTTGCTGTCATTTGTAGAACCACCATGAACACAACTGCTACAAATGCATGCTCTTATGGGCATGCTGTTTGGTGCTCAAAGACCATGAGATATGTCGCTGTTGATGATGTGGTTTTCCAAAACGATGACTCACTCTTTGTAAATTCCAAACAAAGCGAATTACAATTGTCCCTCAATTTACCCAATTGTTGCAGTCCTGGAAAATTCAATGTATATAAAGCCATGCAAAAAAATGCTTTGTGTTAATATGTAAAAAGGAGATAGATTCAGCCTCTGAAATTATAAACAGGTTTTTATTTACATGAATGTCCATTGGGACTTTCAGAAGTCATGTAAGACACAGGATGATGCCTCTTTCTGTGGGATGGCCCTACACATTCCAGAATGTCTAACAGCCCAGGGCCCTGCCCATTTAATGCCATAAGTGCCCACAATCATCATGAGAACCATAGACACCCCCATTCACAGATTTGCAGAACTTCCCCCGGAACGTAGTGCCACCTTTGCTGAGAACCACTGATTTGCAGTATTTTCTACAGGGCTACTCCCATTGACTCAGATGATTAAGAGTTGACTCTAGATGTGAAACTAAAGAATGATAGCACTAGAAGGAATCCTAAAGCTTATCTGATTGGCCCCCTCATTTTACTCATGTGATGTAAGTAACTTGCCCTTGGCTCTCAGTTAGTACATAATCTGGAATAAAAACCAAGATTTCCCTTCCCATGGTTTTTATTTCTTACTGAAATTAGAAAGATATCCTTAAATTTTTCTTTCTTACACACCAGATACTTGAAAATAGTTGAAAGATTCACAACATTTTCCAGTTTTTTCCAGGATATCTGGGGTTGAAATCACTCACTCATTCTCACCACTGAGTTTCAGTGGCAGGCTGGATATTCTCTAGTGCTCCCTGAAAGCCTGGACTCCTGCATACAAATAAATCAGAAGGATTCAAAATATTATAAAATCTCTTACAGTGTGTTCAAAATGAGAATGTATCCAAAAGAATGATTTCTGAGAGCAGACATCGCCTTACATAGTTAGTGGTAATTGATTTTCCCACTGTTCTCCCCAAACTCCAGTCATCAGGATCCAAGCAGGACCTTGGGAAATGAATGACTGAGCTTCCATACGCCCCTGTACAGTGCACAGCACAGGGCCTCTTCTTCTGACTCAGGACAGCAGGGTACCAGTCCCTTCGCAGGGCCTAAGGAAGACTTGGCTATTTGCTAATTACCCTTGGCAAGCGGCTTATGATGGTGTATTGGGTATTTTTAAATTTAATTTGGCAGATCAAAATTAAGGCAAGAACGCTTGATTGTACAAACTCTGCAATACTGGCTCTCCAAATTAAATTTGCAAATTGCTGCCTGATCCAAAGCATCACTTGGAAAAATTCTGTTTACAAGACTTGTGCATTGTCAGGGGGTAGAGAAGGGTGGAGAGAAGCAGCTCATAGGATATAAGAATTATTGGACAAAGCTGGGGATCCTACACCAAGGAGGAGAAGTTAGTTGCTCCTAGTCCCTTCCTCACACTGCACTAAAAGAACAACCTACCCTGTACCCGCGAACTCAGCTCTCTTAGGAGAGAACACAGAAGTTCTCCAAGCATCTAAGAAAATATCATCAGGTTCTCATACTCAGTGCTTATACACTCTATACTTTCCTTATGGAAGTGTTCTTCAGGCCTCCCTTCAGAGACCACTTCCTCTTAATTTTAGACTCACTCTAACAATTTAAACCTCAGGTGTTGGAAGCAGCAATTTAGAGAAGGAGGTGGTCTGACTGCTCAAGGTAAGCCCTGTGACAGCAACAAGAGGAAACAACAGACACTCTGACCTCCAGGAAGGGGATGGAAAACTATTTCACAAAGTGCAGGGAGCAGGGCTGACACAGGAACTCAAAATAAATAGCAGCCTAAGCCATTCACTGTTGAGACAAATGGCTGTGCTACCCCTGAGAGTGTCTCCATAATATAGAAAAATATAGTGACTGATATAAAAGAATTAAAGTAAATTATGCTCGGTATGTTTTGCAGCAAAATTCAATATACGGTAGTCCCTCCTTAGCTGTGGTTTCGCTTTCCGAGGTTTCAGTTACTGTGGTCAAACTTGGTCCAAAAATATTATATGGAAAATTCCAGAAATAAGCAATTCATAAGTTTTAAATTGCGTGCTGTTCTGAGTAGGATGATGAAATCTCATGCCATCCTGCTCCGTCCCATCCAGGACGTGAATCATGCTTTTGTCTAATGTAATCACACTGTATATACTCCCCGCCCATAAGGCCGTTAGGAAAAAGCATAGTATATATAGAGTTCAGTACTACCCACGGTTTCAGGCATCCTCTGGGGGTCTTGGAACATAGATAAGAGAAGACTACTGTAACAATAGAATCCTAGAGTGTTAGAGTAGGAAGACCCTTAAAAGAGCATCCAGTCTAATTCCTTTCTTTTACAAAGAAGGAAACTGAATATAAGAGGCTAGTAGGTTCACTGTGGAGTTAAGAGCACAGCCCAGCTGGTCCAGTGCTCCCTCCATATGGATGCCCTGGCAGCTAATGCCACTGAGCGGAAGGAAAAGAGATTTTGCCTCACATTTATTCATTCATTGTGTCATTGCTTTTGACATCTCTGTTCTTGCTTCCTTGCATTGATTTCATCCCTTCAAAAGGAGAAGAAACCTGCTCTCTTTAGTCACAAAAGAGTGAACTATTGTTCCCTGATTTGTGATGAGAGAACCTCAGGGCTGGCCCTTAACAAAACTGGGACTGAAGATAGAGTTTACTTTCAGTTCCCTTCTATACTCCTTTCCTGGTGTGTTTCCTCCAAGCTGTCATATGTCTGTCCTCCAACGTGGTACCCACAGGCCCTGTACCCAGAGTTCCTAGCACAATGTAGGAAACCCTCCCAACTCCCAGAGGTTTGGTATTTTCGATCTCTTTCTAGCTTGATCTATAGAGGTAATATACCAATGTTTTTCAAATATAAGAGGGAAACTTGTTAAAATGCAGATTCCTGGTCCCCATCTCCTAAAATTATGGTTCAATAGATGATTCTAGTGAAAATGGACCCTTTATGGAAAACACAGGGCTTCTGCTTGCCTCTCCAGTTTCGTCTTCTCCCAGTCCCCTCAAGCACACTTTCCTCCACGTAAATACTTCATACTGTCTCTCTCTGCCTTGTCTTTGACTCACCTTCCAGCTTCTTTGTCCATTTAACTCTCCATAGACCTCCACACCAGCTGAAGCACATGTCTCCTCTCTGCCCTCTGTGTTCCTGTACATCTCTACATTACGGAGCTTACACAGCCTACGACGTGCGCTGATTTTCTGGTATATCTCCCTTGAGGGCAGGGCCATGTCTACTCGCTGTTTTTTATTCACAGCACTTTTAGCACCCTGTCAAGCACTAGTAGGCACTCTGAAAGTGTTCATTACATTATCTTTTGAATATGCTAAATTTCCTTGTTAACTAGGCATTTATCTATATTTGCATTTTTTTATCAACGCCCCTGCTAGACATAGTACAGGATTTTCACAGATTGCTCAAAGAATCACTCTCAAATGAGGAGCACCTTCCGTGATATGTAAAAATGAAAGAGAAGAATGTTACACATAATATAACCCTGGTGCCATCAAGTGTAGGGGTCATAATGAATTAAGCCCAAGTTCACGCAGCATACCTGACACCTAAGGAACAGTGACAGAGACACATACAACAAATGGGAATTTTTCTAAATAAAGAAGATCGATTTCCAATAGTTCATTACAATTGGCTTTAAACTTATTCACATACATAAAACTTTGTGTATTTGTTCTAAGATCTCAGAGAGTCCCCATATTTCTACCCAAGACAGTTAACCATAAAGAGGTCAGCTCACCTCCTGGAGTCCACCATCCATGTGTTTGTCCCATGCAGGCGTCTGCTATGCAGAGTTTGGAGTCCGCGTCCCCAAGACCACGGGGTCAGCCTACACCTACAGCTACGTCACTGTCGGGGAATTTGTGGCGTTTTTCATTGGCTGGAACCTGATCCTGGAGTACCTGATTGGCACTGCGGCCGGCGCCAGTGCTTTGAGCAGCATGTTTGACTCACTGGCTAATCACACCATCAGCCGCTGGATGGCGGACAGCGTGGGAACACTCAACGGCCTGGGTGAGTCTTCCACATCCACTCACCCCAACATGCAAACTTACTGATCCACATAAATGAATTCCTCTTTCAGGACACAGTTTAGCAAAATATAGCAAAAGCCCTAAATATGTCTTTTTATTTTGTAAAGTAATTCTTCCCCTGTGAAGCTATCCTAAGGAAATCATTCTTATTTCCATAAGAGCTTTATACAAAAAGATGTTCATCACAGCCTTATTTATAATAGCAAAAAATTAGAAACAGCCTAAATATTCTACAATGGAGCAAATGATTAAGTAAATTGTGGAAGCATACTATGTAGCTAGCAATGAAAAGGATGATTAGGAAGACTGTTGTAATAACATGGAATATGTTTTTGATGTAATGTCATGTGACAAAGGATACAAATTATACATGCATTGTGTTAATAACTATATAAAAATAAAACCAATGCAAGAAAAAGAACTGTAAGGAACTTCTCCAGTGGTTTCATCAGATTTTTAAAATCTTCTTAAATAAGTATGTGTTAATTTTTAAATGAGAAAATGTATTTTTAAAAGGAACAAAATGGATTCCAGTTTAGCGGAGGTCAAGGAGGAGTAATGTAACTAAGTGAATCCTAGACAATCAGAAGCTCACACAACAAATACCGTGAGTCTTCAGGCTCCATCCATCACTTGCCACCCACTTTTCATCCTGATGTCTGATTTTATCCTTTCACATTCATAGGAAGCTAACCAATAGTTGAGGAAGCTTTAGGGTCTTGCCCCAGAACGTCCAAGGACTGATTCTGCGGCTGTATGCAAGTCATTTGACTTCAGTGTCCCTATCTCAGAAGAATTGGCAAAAATGTTGAGCACTTAGATACCATGCGAAGATAAAAAGTAGGAAGACCACATCTCCTCAGTATACCAATGTCACAGAATTTTAGGTCTGAAAGGACCCTCCAAAATCAGGTAGTCCAACCCTTTCACTTTCAGATGAGGTCCAGGGAATGAGGCACTGGCCCAAGGCCACACAGCTGGTAATGGGCAAAAACCAGGGCCCTGACTGCTGAGGCAGTGCCCTTTCCACTCTGTAGAGGGCAGGAGTCCACTGGTCAATGGACTAGACCAAACAGGCGGGGCATGTTCACTGGTCTTTTTCTCTGCAACCACATACACATAAACAGAAAGAACACCCTCTTCCAATAGTTTTCAAAGACACACATTTAAAATTTGCTAATAATGAAAAGATTGCTGGAATGAAATGGAAAATTTATGGATTATCAAGTGAACAACCGTGAAGATAAAATAGTTTTCAGATAACATATTAGACCCATATATTCATCCCAAATGTCCCCTGACTTTAAATGTTCTGTGCCATGGCCAGAGCCACTCAATTACAACAGAGCCACTGTTGTAATTGTCATATCATGTACCCTAATTTCTGGTCCAGAATATCAGGCCATTTCACCTATATACTAAAACCTTCCCATTTGCAAATAGACACACATGGACCACATTGTAGGCACACGCGCACATACATGAACACAGTTTCTTCTCCTCTCTCCATGACAAACCGGCCACCCTTCTTAGAGCAGATGCCCTGGGGTGGGGCTGGGAGTTTGCATGGCCCTTTTTTCCCTCTGGACAATATTAAGTCATGTCTTTCCCCTCTAGGGAAAGGTGAAGAATCATACCCTGACCTTCTGGCTCTGGTGATTGCCATCATCGTCACCATCATCGTTGCTCTGGGGGTGAAGAATTCCGTGGGCTTCAACAACGTCCTCAACGTGCTGAACCTGGCAGTGTGGGTGTTCATCATGATTGCAGGCCTCGTCTTCATCAATGGGAAATACTGGGCTGAGGGCCAGTTCTTGCCCCACGGCTGGTCAGGGGTGAGTTCATTCCTAAAGCTTGGTAAAGCTGTTGCACGTTCTACCTTCCACCCTGTGACCAGTCTGAGACATATTTTCAAGAAAATGCTGCTCTGTCCCATAATCTTCATGGCACCCTCTTCAACACCTTTTATCTGAATTTAATTGGAATGTTCTGAAGAAGTGGTTTTCATATAATTTTTTATTTATTTGTTTCACAAACATTTATTGAGATCCTAGTTTATACAAGTAACACTAATACATTCAATATTTTGGCCACTTGCAAATGCCTAATACTATGATAAGTGCTTTGTGTGTGATATCTCATTTAATCTTCCTGATAATCTCACAAAGAAGATATTTACATTCTGGTCTCACAGATGAAAAAACTCACACTCAGGGGCCAACCCTGGTGGCCTAGTGGTTAGGTTCAGCATGCTCCACTTCGGCAGCCCGGGTTCAGTTCCTGGGTGCAGACCTACACCACTTGTCAGTGGCAACCCGCGTACAAAATAGAGGAAGACTGGCAACAGATGTTGGCTCAGGGCAAATTTGCCTCAAGCAGAAAGAGGAGGATGGGCACAGATGTTAGCTCAGGGTGAATCTTCCTCAGGAAAAAAAAAAAAACTCACACTCAAAGAGGTCAAATGACTTGCTTTTAAGCACACTGTGTAAGCGGCAAAGTCAGGACCCACAGCAAAAAATCCACCTGGTGCGATCTGGGTGCTGGCAAGAGAGTGGGCAGGACCTAAAGGACATCTTCAGATCTCATCACTGTGATCTGGGTGGCGTGGTTTATGCTAAAGAAAAATGGGAAGGTCAGAGTGGCAAATTCTTTACACTGCCAAGTAGTTCTAAGTCGTACCTGGATTCTTTCTCTAATATGACTAAAAATACTTACTTTGTGGATTTATTGGTAAAAATTCAGCAGCCCATTTTTTTAAATAGTAGAATATAAATCAGAGAATTTTGAGCTGGAAGGGATCTTAGAGGTCTCCTGGTCCTATCCCCTTCTTTAACAGGTGAAGAAACTGAGGCTAAGAGAGGCACGTCTGCCTAGAACTGGTAGCAGAGAGCAAGTTCAGGATTCCACAAGTTATGCTTTTGTAGATTTTGTTTAGACTGGTTTTCCTCCAAGATGTCCAGGGACTAGAAATCTCTCTTGGAGAACACTCAAAATAATTTCTGTTTATTCTGAACCATGCCACACTGTTCAATGCAGAGAAATAAGCAAGGAAGAAATTTAAGCCAAGATTTCTAGTCTTTTGCTTATCTTTCCACAGAAATTCCACAGAACCACAAAATTCACCCCTCCTCCTTGAAATGAATAAATCCTGAAACTGGTTAAAACCAGAAGAACAGACAAAGAAACACTGTTGACCTCATTCTGGATCCCCAAGTCTATCTTTGCTCACAATACAAATCATCCCTTTCCTATCAAATAAGAGAAACAACAAATTATAAGAGTGACAAAGAAAGAATGTTTTTCCGGAACTCAATTGCATTTTCATCATAACACACAAAAATGTTGTCACCATTTTCTTAACAATATAAGAAATTATTGAGTCATCAACTTACTGTAAGACTTCGGCCAACATCTAACTTTTGTGCTTTCAGATTTTCTCATCCATCAAGTGGGAAAAGTAGCTGCACCAAATGCTTGCAAAGAAGAATAAAATCTTGGAGGTTTCAGCTGCACATTGTGTGGTTAGCAGTAGTGATAATTACAGGAGGAAGGAGCTAGAATTTATTGACTACCTATTAGGTGCCGGCCTTGTGCTCTATGAATATCATCTCTCTCTTATAACAAAACTTTAAAGCAGGTGCTGCTATCCCCAATTTACAGATGCAGAATCCAAGGCCCAGAGAGGTTGGTTAACTTACCTGAAGTCAACTTAGCTACCTGAAGTCAACTTAGCTAGTCAGTGCCAGGAATGAAATTCCTGCCCAGGTCTGTGTGACTCCAAAGCCTTCTCCATTGTGTCAAGTACTTTATGCACGATGACCCCTCCTTTCTGAGCCTTCTTTAAAAAAAAAAAACATGTTAAGGTAATTAATCTGACATGTTACATTTAATTTCCTTTAAGCTTTCACAAAATCATAGAGTCTTGGAGCTGGGAGGAGCACTAAGAGATGGTCTAGTCTATTTTCTTATCTTCAGGTGGGAGTTTAGTTCAACCAGCCCAGGCCAAATGTGAATTGTTTACCAAGACATCATGTCAAAACAATTTGCAAACTTCTTAATTACTGGGTTCATATTTAATTTTCAAAATCCTCCTAATAGTTCACCTCAACGGCACACGCTGTAGTCTAGGCCCCATGTAAAGGCTGGAAAGAGTTAATACGCTCTGTGTAAATACCCTTTGCCCATGCTGAAGATGATCAATGAGTCTTTCAGCCTTTCCCCTTGTGCTTTGTTCTGGGTCTTTATTCTCTTTGGGGGCCTCCTCTTCCCTTCTCAGGAGTTCCACATCCTTCCTCAGTCAGGAGCCTCCCTCATCAAGGAAGGAGCTAATCGAGCCAGCCTTGGGGGTTGCATCCCTAAGGCTGCAAAATGCCATTTATGCATTCCAGGTTCTCATTAGCTTTTGTAGCAAGAAAAGAAGATCAGAAATCAGGAATAAAAAAGAAAGGAAGGATGTTATTCCTAACACTTACCATTTTCTTTATGACACACTCTTTCACATACACTTTCCACTTAATCTTCACAGTAGCCCCGCAAAATAAGTGCAATAATCTCTACTTTTACATCAAAACAACTGAAGTTTAGAAAAGTTAAGATGACAGATCTAGATTGTAGTAGGGTTGAAATTCAATCCCAGTCCTGGATGAGCCAAAGCCCGTATTTACTCCACAATCCACCAGGTTTGGATGCATGGGATCAATTGTGTTTTTTTGCACCTTTGAGCTCACTGACCTCACTCCAACGCAAACCTACTATCTTGAGTAGGCTTGTCACTGGCCACCAAAAAGGCATGGCTGGGATTTTGGATTTTTCACTGCAAATACATTATCCCTGCAGGAAATTCAAATGTGTGCCCTGCTGGCTGTGACTAAAAGCATCATCTGAGCACAAAGGACAGCCTAGTGTGAGGATGCTGCTGACTCATCCTCTTTGCTATCTGCCTGGCCTTGGATTTCTGCAGAGTATGTTTCCTCTCCAGCAAACTGGCCTGGACTGTTCTTTCTCAACTTTTGTTTCAGATCACTTTTCCAGTCCAGCAAGGCTATTTTGAATATAGATCCCATTTTTTAATGTCTGACACCCTCTCATGAGCATGTCATCCAACCAAGTTAATAAACACACTCCCCACTCTGTTATCTAACAACCATCAGCAAAAGTGAGTTGCCTACTTAGGAGCTGCATGAACTTCTTCACTCCTTAGGGAAAACCAGACCCCTAACCTTGACAAGAGGACTAGTTTGGAGTTCCAATCCACTCCATTCCTCAGTCACTTTAGGTAGGATGGGATGGACAAAACCATTATGTAGCGGATGGTTTATAAGAATACCATTACATGACTTGAAACACAGTTCTCAAGTACTTTGAAAGGGTTAATGAACAATCTGTCCTGTGGCCATGGACCCCTCATAAGCCTACTCTTTCCCCTGATGCAACCAATTCCTTCCAAAGAAAATAGCTAAAGGAATGGTTTACTCACTTACAGGTTCTGGGTCAAATGCTTCTTTGGTCTTGAAGAGCTTAAGAACAACAAACATTTTTCCCTATATCAAGTAACTGCTGGCCCTCAGCTGAACCCCTGCTTCCTTCATCTGCAGTTTCTCAGCCCCTGAACATTGCTGGATGTGTATTCTCTGTATGTTATTTGTTCTTGATGCTATCTTACTGTTTTTCTTTAGCCAAATAAGACATGCTACCAGCACAAATAGCTCCCAGGAAAACCATCCATAGCAAGTATTTGTGGGTAATGCTGACAGTCTCCAAACAAAGGAAAAGTTGTTTTTCATATTCTCCACACTTGAGTCCATTGGTTGGAGCCTATTAGCACATTCCACTGTCACTGTGGACAGGCTGCTAATAGATCTGGAGCATGAGGGTGATAGAAAATGCTATTAAAGTTGGAGTTTTGCCTTGTTACCTTGGGAGTCAATTATATAAAGATGTCTAATTATCTCCTAGGCATCTGGCAGACTGGCCAAGGCAGAATATGAAGAGCTGCCTCATCTTAATGACTCTCAAATATCAGCAAGGCATGGGGGGGCCAGCTTTTAGGAACCCCACACACTGAGTAGCAGGCCACTAATGACATTGCTTTTGACAACTCATTAAGCAGCAGCACTCCAGCAACTGAAGCGCGTGCCGCTTCCCCACAAAGCCCTATAGAGGGCCAGACCTATCTGGATCGCCTGGCTGAGTAGTTACACAGGTTTACTTTGGAAAACAATTTCCGCTTATGTCATCAAGTTAAAAAGTCAATACTATTTTTTACTCATGTAAAACATTAAAGGAAAGTTAGGATAAAGTGCCAATGAATACAGAAACACACAAACATACACACACACTTCACCTACTCATTTTATTCACAGATGCTCACGCCTAGGTTCCGTACACATTCTTTCACAGATGAAAGGGTATCCTAATCCTAAATACCAGTGGCCGGATCTGAGATCTGGACAGAGTGAAGTGGAAAGTAGTTTTAGTGGTTATTTGGGTAGAGACACACCCATACACAGTTTAATTTCATGGCTCTTTTGTATTTACCAGTCAGGGATCACTTGCTTGCAGGGAAGAAAAACTCATTTAAACTGACTCAAGTAAAAAGGTGACCTTATTTGCTAATTTAATTATCTTCTCTTTGATAATCTGTTTATTTAATCTACATCTTGTTAGGTCAGGGTCTGTTTGATCTTGGCAGGTGTGCTGGTTTCTCTCCATTTGCCTGCACTCCCCAGATCCATTCTCCACCCTTCATGTTCCGTTCTATGCTCTAGAAGACTCCTTGCTGGTGGCTTCCTGTTGGGTTTAGCCAATGGGAGATATTATCAGGAGATCAGAAGGCAAAAAGAGAGCAAGGCCAGGTGATTTCTTCCTCACTCCTTCCCAGCCTTGGATCCTACGGTCCCTTCACTGAAATCATTTCATTTGAACCATCTGAGTTCAATTCTGTTTCCTACCTAACACAGTAGAAACTCCGGATGTCCTCCCTTTGATCTGCTCAGTCTTTGACCATAATTCCTTCTAGTTCTACCTATGCAAATTCAGGCTAACAGACATTCTCTTTGCAAACTCATTCTCTCTTCCCAACTGGATCATAGTTAATTTTCTGGTATCTAATCGTTATCAGTAATTGCTATCTATTCTTTCATTTATTTAGAAAATAGTAGCATTTGTGTTTTGCAAATAATATAGATATATCTTAATTTTGTTCAGTTTATTACCACAGTCAAGGCTGCATTTTGGGTCTTGCAGTATCCTCTTGACTCCAAGCTCCAGGTCCAAGCTCAGAGTACATTTTGCTCCTGACTGCATCCACATCAGCAAGCGCAGTGCCTGGCACAGGGGAGCAGTTCATAAAATATGTGTCTGTTCTAAAAGAACAAGGAGCAGGAACTTGTTTGTGCCCTTGAGGTTTCATCTACTCTAGAAAAACTTACAATGGTAATAAAAGTACTGCTGGTAAGAGCTCATATTTATTGAGCACCTACCGTATTGTATGACAGTTATTTACTATATCATCTTATTTAATTCTTGTTACAACCCTATGAGCTAAATACTATTTGTTTTTTTTTTTTTTTTGCTGAGGAAGATTTGCCCTGAGCTAACATCTGCTGCCACTCCTCCTTTTTTTGTTTTGTTTTTTTTTTTGCTTGAGGAAGATTAGCCCTGAGCTAACATCTGTCCCAGTCTTCCTCTATCTTGTGTGTGGGTCGCCTGCTACAGCATGGCCGATGAGTGGTGAAGGTCCCTGCCCAGGAACCAAACCCACAAACCCGGGCCACCAAAGGCAAGCATGCAGAACTTCAACCACTAGCCCATGGAGCCAGCCCCACTAAATACTATTTTTATGTCCATTTAAGAGATAAAGAAAATGAGTATCCAAGAGGTTAGGAATTTGTTCACGGTCACCAAGCTAGTACGTGGCGGAACCAACCTAGGTCTGACAGTCTACAACGTCTGCCCTCCTAACCAAATCTGATCCCATGCATGTATATAGCTCGGGGATTCCCTCTGGAGCCTACAGTGTACCTCTCTTCCAACTGCTACATGGTCCGTGCTTCAAAATTGGAGGGTGTCCTCCATGTCTTCCACTGAGTCTTCTTTTCTTTGAGTTAGACATCCCTAGGTCCTCAGTTATTCCTCACATGGCATGGTTTACAGACCTCTCATTTTTTTCTAGGGTAGACTTACCCCTGGAGTTCTTATTTAGGACCCTCCTATTGTCCTTTCCTCAGCAGTGAGCTCTTCCAGTATCTATGGCCTTTCCATCCAGAACTGACCACACCAAATAGGCATGGCACTGTAGCCCTGGGACATCCTAATTGGGAGTGATGCATCTTCAGACTGATTGTCATAATAGGTCACAGGATGGTTTACAGGAGGGGTGTGTGTGGGTGTGTGGGTGTGTGTGTGTATGCATGTGTGTGTGTGTGTGTGTGTGTAAGGGAAGAAAGCAGAACTTGTTTCCTGGAAGCTGTCTTAAAGCAACGTTTTCCTTGATGGACACAGCTTAGCGAGCCTGCAATCTCAGCATCTGTTCATCCTTGAAGACCAGAAACATTTTCTAGACAAATGAAAACAAGCACATTTCCAAACCGGTGAACTTCCATGTACGATGAGGTGAGATCTGTTTTCTCTCCTTGTCTGGAGGCCAAAAACACTTTCATGACCTGAAATGAAGGACTTCACTGGAGTGAAATTGGGAGCTATCTCCTCTCCTAGAAAGTAGTCCCCTGGTGACAATTATTCATTTCAGAAGTTCTTTCTACCTGAGTTATTAGAATAGACCAGGAGGTCTTAGATTTTTTGTGTGTGCCATGGACTCCTTGGCAGTCTGGTGAAGGCTATGGACCCTTTCTGAGAATTGCACTTATAAATGAATAACCTAATTACATAGGGTTCAAAAGAAATCAATTATATTGAAATATAGTTATAAAAATATTTTTAATTGTGATATAATAACAATGTGCTTCATTAGTGCTTTAAATATTAATATCTATGTCTAATAACTATCATAATTTGGAAGTAGCAATGAGCACAAGCAATACTTCAAGATCTCTGTAACAACTCTGATATGATGGGAAAATACCTGATTGCTACTGGTGACAAAGTCACAGGAACTGTTAGTTTGTCACCTACATTCATAATTAAAAGAAATGCTAATGTCCAGTCAGAGGTTAGTGAAAAGAAAGATTCAATTTTTCTCTCGGCAAAATTCACAGATCCCCCGAATTGCATGGATCCCAGGATAGGAACTCCTAGTTACGGAATTGAAACAGAATCCTAATGAGAGAGACTGTAGAAGAGACCAATTCATTTTACAGATGAGCAAAGGTTGTTTTTGAGGGTTTCAGAAGACCTTCAGTTTTGTGATGTACCTTATAGGTTCTAGTACTTAGTACTTTGTCTTTCACTTATTGAGAAGTTGGTGGGAAAGGTAAGAGCAAAAGTTTAGGGGCAGGTATCTGTTTGGCACATGTTGAATTTCATCATTTATAAACTGAATGTGGAGAAAAGGAACAAAGTGTCCTCTCTACAGTGAGCCTCACTCCTGGACCCTTGGCTAGAGCTCGCATGTTGCTAAGACCCCCCCACCCCATACACACAAGTCCAGAAAAACCTCTCTCATCTTCCCCTTAAAGGACATCCCCAAGCATTCAAAGAGGCATATTTTTTACTTTCAGCTGATAATGAGAATTCTAAGGTGGGGAAACTTCATTTAAATTTCAATAGAGTCTTTGGAAGACAGTAACACATTCCTCAAGGGAAGATTTTCATTGACATCTTGACTTATCAAGTCCCAACCACCCTCAGAGCCACATAGGCTCCTGTCAGACAGCCATCCAGCAGGTGTCACTGGATACCACCTACCCAGCTTCCCCCACCTCACACCTCATGTCTTCTCCTGCCTTATAGCCCAACAAGGTCACTCAAGCCCCCCAAAGGGAGCAGAAAAATCAAACTGTCTCTACCTGTCTTCCTATGAAAGACAATAGAATATCCGAAGATCTGAAAATCCTTGATATCATTTCAGATCTGGAAGTTACCATAGAGGTTATTAATCAAGGGCACTAATGATAATTTTGGTAGAATTCTTTGTGCAGAAACATCTGAGCCCACTACAATGAATGCCAGAAGCACCCACCTCATGTCTCTGTGACAGTCACAATACCTCCCCACATTTCTTTTTTTTTTTTTTTTAAAAACCGGTTCCCCGCCCCCCAAAGCCCCAGTAGATAGTTGTATGTCATAGTTGCACAGCCTTCTAGTTGCTGTACGTGGGACGCGGCCTCGTCGTGGCGGGAGAAGCGGTGCATCGGTGCCCGCCCGCGATCCAAACCCAGGCCGCCAGCAGCGGAGCGTGTGCACTTAACCGCTAAGCCACGGGGCCAGCCCCCCCCACATTTCTAAATGTCCCCTAGGGGTGGTCAGACAGCCCCTGGTTGTGGTGAAGAACCACTGAATGAAAACAAAGCACAGAGAGGTTAGTGAGTTCCCCTAAGACATAGGGTTAACCAACTTACTGATTTATTTATAACCCCACATAGTGCCAAAAATGACTTGAATGTGTTGAATGACCTAGTTTTTATTTGGGCATAATTCTTCTTATTTCCATTTTACACGTGAGAGAATTGCCCAGGGTCACACAGCTAGAAAGTAGAGGAGATCAGAACTCAGTGCTTAACACAAGCTCCACCATGTTACCCCCTCTGCCACTCAATAATGTCTGCCAGGCATTAGGCAATTGTGGGGACCACATGTAAGGCCCTGGCACTGCCCTGTCACTGAGTCTAACAAATGCCATTGTCCATACAGGTGCTGCAAGGTGCAGCCACGTGTTTCTATGCTTTCATTGGCTTTGACATCATCGCCACCACGGGAGAGGAAGCCAAGAATCCCAACACGTCCATCCCTTATGCTATCACCGCGTCCCTGGTCATCTGCCTGACAGCATATGTATCCGTAAGTACCAAATGTTGGTGGGACCCTCCTCATGGCCTTTTCATTGACCTTCAAATGTGGCTCTGGGACTGAGGTCCCTTCTGTCAAGAAGTAGTCCTCTCCTTGTGCCTTCTTGGTGTTTGTATGCATGTGCCTCGTGCTCCCTAGATCCCCACCCACCGATGACAAGAAGAAAATCAGGACTCCCCACTGGAGAGGAAAGGCCCCAGACCCTCCCTTCAGCCATGGCCTCTGAGTTTCTGTCCCTGCCCCACTCTACACACAGGCTCTTGGTGTCCACTGCAGCCCAGGGGATAGTGTGCAGAGAGTGGGCCGCCAGCCAAGGAGCTCAGATCATAGGCTGGCAGTAACGGGTGGGTGTGCAAGCAGAGGCATTGTGGCCTCTGTGCACCCTCCTCAATGCTCTTCTGTCTTCTGGGAGCTTCCCGGCAGCAAAGAGGCGAGGCTCCCGCAGAGTTGGGAGAGAGAATACATTATTCTCTAGAGGTGCACTTCCCCTTGAATCTCCCAGGGGAAATGCAATTTCTTTCTGCTGTTGCTCCCTCTTTTTACACCAGCTCAAGCTCGCCCCTTCGGGTTTCCCTGCCAAGGGGAGTCCTCAGAATGAAGCCTTCAGGCTTGTCTCCCGACATCACACTCCTGAGGTACTCTTCACACTTTTGATATGTCATCTCTCAGCTGGGGGTCCCATCCCAGAATTTCTATCACAGAAATAGTTTAGCCACATCCAACATCCCCCTCAGGTCCTGGCAATGGAGAGAAGCAGCTGACAAGCCAATAGGTTTGTGGTTACACAAATACTCCCAGGCCTTGTGGGTCCCACTCACTTCAGTCACCACAGTTAGGAAAAAGCCAGCATCTGGGTGCGCCCCATCAGACCCGCTATTCCTGCTGCCACAACGTGTGAAAGGCACCTCCTTCCCACCCCCTCAAAAAAGAAAAACAAAAACCACCTTTAGCAACTACCTAAAGAAGCCAGGCTAATTGATCATCAAGGCAAGCTGCAAAACATGATTGTTCTGGAAGACAAGGAAAACGTAAGAGCAACCTTGGATGTGGTTTATAGAAATTCAGCTGCCTACCTAAACAATTATGGATAAGTCGACTAGTACCTCCCCCTATGCACATGCACGCAGGTGGCTTCACCTTATCCATACTCTGATTATCCCTGCAGACAGAGCATTCAGGGACAGCTGGTGGTGTGGGGGGAGCAGCAAAGACACACTGCTCTGCATCTACCCTCCTGTTCCTCCATCATACCTTCCCCTCCTCCGGGGTCTACTCTTGCAGCACACAAAATAAAGTTAATAATCACAGTTCCTTCCTTAGAATAACACTTTATAGACTACAGAGTACTTCTGTGCATCTACCAACTTCTGTGCATCCTGATCTAACATGGGCAGGAGACAATGAAAATTGCTGTAAAAATCAATCCCACTCTCCTCCAGCACATCCCACCCCACCCCCAGAGGAGATGTTGCAAGTGGTAACGTTGCTGGGAAACATTCTCTGTTTGAATGCATGGGCCTTAACCATGCCTCAGGGGCTGTTTCGTCTAGTGCTGATCAGCAGGCTGCCATTCCACCACCAGGAGAAGAGTCAAATTGCTGGGCTGTGGTGGTCTATGGTGCTGTCCTCCCTAGTGGCCCATGACTTCACTGGAGGATCTTGGCTCCTGAGGCATAGGCAAAGAAGTGGTCTAGAAATGCACCACCGTCTCCCTTTCAGGCTCTGAACTCCCTTCTTGATATCAGGATTGGCCTTCACAGGCCAGGGTGGGAGCCTGGCCATAAGAAGGGAGGGATGCTATGGCAGACCTGTGACTCATGAAGGGAAATAGGTCCTGGGAGTCCCAAGTTATTCCTGGTTAAGCCACAGTGGTCTTACAGCCCCAGAGCAGTACTGGATTCCATCTTGTTGCCATAATTTGTTTGTTGGCCTGCCTGGCTCCTGGAACAAGCTACAGAGAGGATATGGAAAGACGAGTCCTCATCTGGGTCTCATTAGTTAATTGACTGTGGATCTCCTATGCACTTATCTTTGGAGTTTTGATCTCTGGTCTTCAGGGTGAGAGGGAGTACCCATAAGACCCTGTAGGACCCTGAAAGTATAAAAGAAATAAGGGTCTTGTCCACGCAGGCAGTGTGCTCATGGCCACTGCCAGGCCCTGACTCCAGTGCCTTTGGCTACAGCTCCTTCCACCTGGTAATATCTGCCCTTCATTGAACAGTCAGTGTAGCTCTGCTTTCATGGGGCTGAAATACCCTCAAACTTGTTCCTCGGATATGAAAGGGCCACAGAGAGATATTAGAGATATCTGGCCCAGTCCTCTAAATTCACATGTGGAGAGAAAATACCGAGACCAAGAGCTCCAGAGGCCAGATGACTGGTCTAAAGTGAAGGCACATGCCAGGAAGTGGCAGGTCCAAACCGCAGGCAGGCCTCTCCCTCCAACTCCAGTCCTCTTTCCTCTCCTATGGGACATCCATCCGTGCTTCAGGCCCTTCTACCTCCACCACGTTTCTCTCATGTTTCATTTTCTCTTGTTAGGTGAGTGTGATCCTAACTCTGATGGTGCCGTATTATGCCATTGACACGGAATCCCCGCTCATGGAGATGTTTGTGGCTCATGGGTTCTATGCTGCAAAATTCATAGTGGCCATTGGGTCGGTTGCAGGACTGACAGTCAGCTTGCTGGGCTCCCTCTTCCCGATGCCAAGGGTCATTTATGCCATGGCTGGTGATGGGCTCCTTTTCAGGTAAGCGCTATGCTCCATGGAATTTTTGCTGTGCTGCCACGCCTGTCCAGGGAGAATGTCACCCACCGTCAGCCTGACAGTAATTTTGATGTGAGTGCCTCTCACATAGACTGTGGAACTTCTTGTATATCTGGCAAAGAGCTTGAGTGAAAAGAGCTTAGGCTCTGAAACAGCCCGTCATTTGACTCTGGTCCCTCAATCGAGCACAAACTGATACGTTCCCCTAACTGCCCCCTCCTCTCCTGTTTGACATTATGTGTTCCTTTGTGAACGTGGTAGGTGCCAAATTGCTGAACTGGGTGGCCTTCAGAAGGAAGAACCCATCCTAGGGACATCTTAGGCTTGCTCTCACACTGAGACCTGGTGACTGCCCCTCTCCCCACAACCCCTCTGAAGTTGAAAAAGTTCAAAGCTACAATCAAAGAGAGGAGAAGACCCTCTGAATGGAACCCAACAATAGTAGCAACAATAGCTACCATTTATTGAACATTTGTGTATCCCAGGTACCCCATACAGTATCCTATTTGGTCATCACAATAACTCTCTTTTGCAGATGGCTACCCTAGGTGAGTATACTCAGAGAAGTGAAAAATCTTGCCCCAAATCCCCCAGCTGCTGAATGGGGGGCCAGGATTTGAACTCATGACTGTATGGCTCCGAAGACCAGACTTTTAACCACACCAATATATTGGCAGTTCCAGCCTCCTATATTGGCCACAAAGTGGCCTATCTGTCCATGGTTCAAAGGGATGTGGCCCCATCTCTTGGTTCCCAGTGCCCACCGCATGAGGGGCTTGCAGGGAAGGCATGCGTCAAGTGCATCAAGCAAGGAGTAAACCATGGAGGCCAATGAGCTCTCAGGGATGCTCAGTTCAGGGACTTTGTCTCTGCCATCAGCTGTCATCTTCTGCTCCATTTCCTCCGCATACCCCCTGAAGTCATCACCAGATCAGAGTCACTGTGTTTGGGGAGCCGTACAGATCAAGAAGAAGCTGACCATGGTGGAGATGCGACAACTTCATGCATCCAAAAGGTTTTTCTGCTGCCAAAGAAAACTAACAGGAAAGATGCTGGGGCCCCAAGCACGATTTATAGTCTTGTGTGAATCAGGAAAACCAAGGAGGGATGAAGAGTGCGGAGGAGGGAGGATCAGGAGGAGAGAGAGGAGGAGAGCAGGAACCTACCTAAGGCAACGGGAATCGTCCTCCACTTGGTAACTGGCTGGATTTAGCCTGCATCTATGAGCACGTGTTCTTAATTACTGTGCTATTTTGCCAACTAAACCCCCGTACTTTTACTGTAGAGCAGTGCTTCTCGAGCTTTGGCATAAATCAGAATCCTCTGGAGGTTTTTTAAAGCATAATTTGCTGGGCCTCACCCCCAGAGATTCTGATTACAGTAGGTCTCAGGTGGAACCTGTAAAGGTGTATTTCTAATAAGCTCCAAGTTGATGTTGGTGCTGCTGATCCGTGGACCACACTTTGGGTAACACAGGTCTAGAGGACCTCCAAGCAGGTGTGTGACTTCTCCAACTGTCACTTCTTCAGAGCAAAGTCTGTGCTTCGATTTAGGCTCTCTGATGTACCTCCGAGATTCAATCAACCCTTCATACCACACAATGAAGTAAGAACTTCAATAAAGAAGTTTGCCTCAAAACCAGGGAATTATAGTAAATTTTTTTAAATTATATTCCAGGAACTAAATCCCGAGGTAGGAATAGCAGGTGTATTTAAAGCAGTGAATCTGGAAGTAAATTGGAAGAGCGGGACCCAGAGGCATTAAGCGGTGTTAGAGACAGTCACCATCTGCAGCCCTCTGTTAACCCTCTGCTTGCCCTTCCCTCCAGGTTCCTGGCTCACGTGAGCTCCTACACAGAGACGCCAGTGGTGGCCTGCATCGTGTCGGGGTTCCTGGCAGCTCTCCTCTCACTGTTAGTCAGCCTGAGAGACCTCATAGAGATGATGTCCATTGGCACACTCCTTGCCTACACCTTGGTTTCTGTCTGCGTCTTGCTTCTTCGATACCAACCGGAGAGTGACATTGATGGTTTTGTCAAGTTCTTGTCTGAGGAGCACACAAAGAAGAAGGAGGGCATTCTGGCCGACTGTGAGAAGGAAGTTTGTTCTCCTGTGAGTGAAGGGGAAGAGTTTTCGGGCCCAGCCACTAACACATGCGGGGCCAAGAACTTACCATCTTTGGGAGACAATGAGATGCTCATAGGCAAGTCAGACAAGTCAACCTACAACGTCAACCACCCCAACTATGGCACTGTGGACGTGACCACAGGCATAGAAGCTGACGAATCTGAAAACATTTATCTCATCAAGTTGAAGAAGCTGATCGGGCCCCGTTACTATACCATGAGGATCCGCCTAGGCCTTCCAGGCAAAATGGACAGGCCCACAGCAGCCACAGGGCACACGGTGACCATCTGCGTGCTCCTACTCTTCATCCTCATGTTCACCTTCTGCTCCTTCATCATCTTTGGTTCTGACTACATCTCAGAGCAGAGCTGGTGGGCCATCCTTCTGGTTGTTCTGATGGTGCTGCTGATCAGCGCCCTGGTGTTTGTGATCCTGCAGCAGCCAGAGAACCCCAAGAAGCTGCCCTACATGGCCCCCTGCCTCCCCTTTGTGCCTGCCTTTGCCATGCTGGTGAACATCTATCTCATGCTAAAGCTCTCTACCATCACATGGATCCGGTTTGCAGTCTGGTGCTTTGTAGGTAAGCAACTTCCTTTGGAGCCTTGAGAGTTCCCTTTTAAGGCCTTGAATAGCCTTATTCCAAAATTACCTCCCAGCTGGGCTAGGCATCTCCATTCCAAGAGAAATCTGGCTGGTTCTATGGACCCTTGCTTTCTGCAATAGAGTCAATAAAGCAAGTTGTCTCCTGTCTGCCTGTTACAGTCTTGGTCGATGGTTCTGAAAAATGATGCTGATCAATCCATCACTTCACTGAAGACAATTACTGGAAGTTTTTCTTATGGATAATTAGTACCAGAAAAAGTTCATGTAAAATGAATCCATGTAACAAAAGGGCTAAAAACAGCATAGTAAAAGGGGGGGGGGGAAGGTTGATTAAAATTCTATCTTAGAAACTAAAAATTATGAAAAAAATTATTCATCTTACAATTGACAAAATTAAATTAAAGTAGCAATCATGCCCTAATTTTTTAAATGGCAAAGTATGAATTAAGTATGGATTTTTGGCATAATTTTTCTGACAAAATTGCCTCATGGCACCATTTAACATCCCTCACTTCAAATTGACTTTTGTAAAATATTCCAGAGTTTTTCATTTTTTCCCAAGGTCCCTTTTTCACCGTTTGATATTCCAATCATTCTCTTGGGAAGTACCCGTCACTCCATCATGCTTGTTGATTGTTTCTTCTGTGAATAACTGATATGACTCTCTCAGGTACTCAATTGTCCATAGATTTGGGTGTGAATTACAGTTTTTCTCTAAATTCATTTTCATTGCCTTTAAGAAGTTCTGTCCTTTTCCAAGATTTCTAATTTTACTTTGTGATCAACTTATATTGCATTCACATACATGCCAATCATATCTGACAAGCACTGATGTTTATGAGGTGGCTGGGGATTGGTGCTTGTGATAACTTGAGAGGGTTAAGTGAAGGCTAATTTAAAAGTTTCTGAGTCACAATTCTTATGTTCCCTATGCTATTTGGTAACCCTGGGGTCTCTGATTAAAAATACTGAGCTAAGGCAGGCTTCCTTAGGTGCTTTAAGGAATAGGAAAGTAATGGAATCAGTAGCCCCTGGCTTAAGGGAGGCAAGACACACACACACGCACACGAATCAACCAGCCTGGGCCGGGCAGTTGCGAGACTCTCACTGATCAGTAGCCCATCCACTCCTTGAGGTCAGGGACGGGGGTGTTCAGCAATGTGTCCTCTGTGCCTGGAACATAGTACATGCTTCAGAAAAACTTCTCAATGATTATAAAGCACTCTTCAGATGAGAAAAAAGAAACTTCCAGTCAGAATAGCCAGAAAGGACTTTGAGGAGGCAGAATTTGAACGGGGCTTATAAGATTTAGGTGGAGGGAAGTGGAGCAAAACAAGTTCCCAAGCGAAAAGGTGTGTGTCTTCCGCCAGATCCCTCACCTCCAAAGGCCAGCCTGTGCCCTCCTGGAAGCATTTGTCTTGAGTTTTCGCTACTCTAAGCCTCATCCCTTACTAGACTTTAGGGAGGTTTCTTGACAGGACCTCACTGACTCATCAAGGTTTTAACCATCTGTATGATTTATTCACAATCTCTCTTCTCTATTTAAACATTTTTCCACTGGAACACGTAGCTAACTAATGCAATGATCCTACTATGGGTAGAAGTGAGTGAAGGGGGTAGAAATACTTTGGTTGTGTATTTGTCAAATGAATGAAGGTATAGACACAAAGACACATGGATTTATTCATTCTTTCCTACATTATTAAAGACAGAAGGGGTCTTCAATATCTAGCACAATGCTACCCACAGTGTGGTGACCATTCTGATGTAATATTTGGCCTTGAGTATATGAATGTATGTGTATGAGTATGTGGGTATACGAATGAACTTTTTAAAATATTATATAATTATTATACATTTTCACATATACTACAAAAAATGAACATACATGAATCTGGTGATTATTTTTAAATGTAAAAAGTGAGTCACATTAGAGAAAAAACATTAGGACTAGTAGAGGTGCTATATGATTCATAGTAATAATTAACACTTATATAGCATTTATCACATAGCCATTGTTCCAAGGGCTTTACTTATATTAATTTATTTAATGCTCACAACAATCTCCATTTTACAGATGAGGAAACTGAGGCCCTTGACTGATGTCACATAGCTAGAATACAGCAGAGCCAAAATCAGAATTCAGGTAGCATGGGTCCAGAGTCCATGATCCTAGCCACTATATTAAAATGTAGCATATAGGGGCCAGCCCAGTGGCGTAGTGGTTAAGTTCACGTGCTCTGCTTCAGCGGCCCAGGGTTCACAGGTTCGGATCCCGGTGGTGGACCTATGCACCGTTTATCAAGCCATGCTGTGGCAGGCATCCCACACATAAAATAGAGGGGAATGGGCACACCATGTTAGCCCAGGGCCTCATGCAATCTTCCTCATCAAAAAGAGGAAGATTGGCAACGGATGTTAGCTCAGGGCTAATCTTCCCCTCAAAAAAAAAATTAAAATTAACATTAAAAAAATAAAATGTGGCATATAAAGAACTGAAGCTTGAGAAACACTGGCATAGGCCACCACCTCTCCATTTCTCCCTCTCTCAATTTTACAGGCGAGTAAAGTGGACCTCCAAGAGGCTAAATAACATGCTCAAGGTCAATAAGAATAATAGGAAGTTATTCACAGAGCTATTACTACAATCCAGTATCTCCATGCTCAGATCTGGGGCTCCCACCTCCCCAGCAGGGGGCCTCTGAGCACACCTATTTGATCAGAATGTTTGACATGCAGTTTGCGCGGTTCACGTATAACATCAGGACAGGCTTCACAGGCACTTGACCTGTGCAGTCACACAGGGCCCTGCACTTGGTTTAATGCTCTGCTGCTGCCTTCTCGAATTCTTAATTTTTTAACAACAGCCTCCATGGTTTCATTTTGCACTGGGGCCCAAAAATGACATAGCCGGTCCTGCATAGTATCTATGGTTTCTGGAGCACCAAAGGCATTTTGCAAAAGTGGTGAGGCTGCAGGGGCCTTGCCTTTGGAACCAAACAGCCCCAGATTCAAATCACAGCTCTGCCACCTCCTTGTCTTGTGACCTTGGGAAGTTCACTAACTCCTTTGGGCCTCAGTTTACTCATCTGTAAAAATGCAGATAATTCTACTAGCCTTGGTCTGGTTCTGTTTGGGGCTTAAATAAGAAAATACTGGGGAAAACAATAAGAACTACTTCTTTTCTGCCTTTCTTTTAAAAATATAAAATGATTCATTGTCCCCCAGACTAGCTATCACATGCCAGAGTACAACGTGAACCTGTTCTGACTCAGGCTGCCCTCCCAGTTATCAGGCAGAAGACAACTCCCAGAGAGGCTTCTGTAACCTTGCTGATAGCACAAACTCCCTCCAGAAACTGCTCCTCCCTGACATGGGGGGATGCTGCCCTGCAGCCTGGGGCTGGCCAGACAGAGGGCACAGGAGCCTGCAGTTCAACAAGCACCCAGCTGCTGGCTGCTGTTTTGGTATCATGATCTTTGAAGGCTGGAACATGAGTAAGTGTCACCTAGAACAAAGATTCTCAGCCCTGACTACAGATCAGAATCACCTGAGTTGTTTCTGAAACATTCTATGCCCAGGATCCCCCTGCAGAGATTTTCTGATTCAATTGGTCTGGTGTGGTCAAGCATGGGATATTTTCCAAAACTTCCCCAGGTAATTTCATTTATTTTTTTATTGAGGTAACATTGGTTTATAATATTACATAAATTTTAGGTGTACATCCTTATATTTCAATTTCTGTGAAGACCACATCATGTTCACCACCCAAAGTCTAATTGCCATCCATCACCATACACATGTGCCCCTTTACCCCTTTCACCTTCCTCTCTCCCTTCTTACCCTCTGGTAACCACCGATCTATTCTCTGTGTCTATATGTTTGTTGTTGTTTTATATTCCACATACAAGTGAAATCGGTATTTGGCTTTCTCTGTCTGACTTATTTTGCTTAGCATAATGCCCTCAAGGTCCATCCATGTTGTCTCAAAAGGCAAGATTTCATCTTTATTATGGCTGAGCAGTGTTCCATTTTATATATATACCACATTGTCTTTATCCATTTATCCATTGATAAGCACTGAGGTTGTTTCCAACTCTTGGCTATTGTCAATAATACTGCAATGAACATAGGGGTGCAAATAACTTTTCAAATTAGTGTTTTCATGTTCTTTGGATAAATACCTAGAAGTGGAATAGCTGGATCATATGGTAGTTCTACTATTAATTTTTTGAGGAATCTCTGCACTGTTTTCCATAGTGGCTGCACCAGTTTACAGTCCCACCAGCAGTGTATGAGGGTTCCCTTTTCTCACATCCTCTCCAACACTTGTTACTTCTTGTTTTTTTAACAATAGCCATTCCGACGGGTGTGAGGTGATATCTCATTGTAGTTTTGATTTGCATTTCCCTGATAGTTAATGACGTTGAACATCTTTTCATGTGCCTGTTGGTCATCTGTATATCTTCTTTGGAAAAAATGTCTGTTCAGATCCTCTAATCTCCCAGGTAATTTTAATGTGCAGCCAAGTTTACAAAGACCTAGAACAGTGGTTCTCAAAGTGTTGTCCCAGGCTATCATACGGTAACTAGTTAGAAATGAGATTTGAGACCTCACCCCAGACCTATTGAATCAGAATCTTCAAGGGTAGTTTAGGTTTTAACAATCCCTCCACATGATTCTGATGCACACTCAAGTTTGAGAGCTACTGATCTAGAGAGAAGAATAAGAAGGTATTAGCAAGCAGGGCAGATAATTTAATTACAATAACTCCGTATTTTTCAAAAACAAATTTTGGCATATATAAAATATATCCATCCCACAACCCCAAATTTGCTTATAAAATCTTTAATGATCTTATAGGATAAATATCCCACCTCTAAACTTCTGAGCCTCCAAAATGTCAGATTTTTCTTCTTAATGTCTCTATTCATAGTATAATTTTCCTGGGGAGAACAGTAGAGATATTTTTAAACGGAGCTTCTTATGAAACATTAGCTACTTTTTAAAAAGATTTACATGGTTAGGCTGAGTCATAACTTGATAATCTTCTTAGACACATTTTTTTACCCAACCTTCTCTAGATCAATCTTAATTACAGCATTTTTGTATCAATGTTTTGCTAAGCTTTTGACCTTCAGAAGACACGACTCATAGAGTGAAATGAAGCACAAGTCCCAACAAGATTGCCCAGCACTGGTTTCTTTTCTTTCAGACAAGATAAATAACACAATTAGCAAATGTTTAATAATGTCAACAAAATGAGCAGAAAGCAGGCTGCATTTTCTTTTTCTCTTAGCTGGTGTGGTTTTGTAACAGATCACCTCGAGGGGCTGGGCAGAGTCTCAGGGAATACGAAGCTAGCAGAGACCAGTGAGAACACTGTGTGATATTTTCCAGGGCATCTTTCAGGTCTACTATTCCCTGTGGGCCTTTATTATACATTAAGCGTCTGTTAGATCAGCTTGTGGGACCCCTTACCCTAGAAGCTGCCAAGTTTTCATTTGGAGTTTTTTCAGTCCCTCTGAGAAAACAAATTCTTGTGTATGGATTTAGAGAACAGACAGTGATTTGGGCCATGGACCTCATAAAACCTGTACTAAGTAAACATAAATATTCCAAAGAGAAGACACACCTTACCGCCTTTGCCAGAGATATCATCTGAAATTCTGCTGGAAATTGATCCAAAGCAGCCACCATGATGAAGGGAAGAGGACGGAAAGGAGGGGGCTGTGAATTGGGGCCTGAGAGGGCACCAAGATAAAAAAATGCCTGCTGACACATCCCATAAATAAGTTTGAAATCCTCCTTGTAGGCCAAGGAGAAAACAATAGGCACCTTCAAGAGCAAAATCATGCTCAAAAGAGCAAAAAAAACCATGAAGGCCAGAATGAGGATGGTAACAGGGCCAGTGCGATTCCAAGGAGGAGGGAGCATGGAGGTGAATCCTGCGACAGTCGAGGCTTCCTGCTGGCAGAGGCGCTGTGCTGGACAGGGGGATGCACGGGGAGGAAGGGGCAGGGTGATCTGCACCCAGTGGCAGCTGAAATGTTGGCTTTCCTTTGAGACAAAAGAGTTGAAGGGAGAGAGAACCATCGCAGAGGTGGAAGGCCCTGGAGCAGGTCTGTGCAGTGCACCTGGGACAGACTGAGAGCCATAAAGAGTGGGCGTTGGGCTTCTTTCCCTCAACATTACATTTGTGAAACTCATCCACATTGTTGCTTATAGTTTTAGTTTGTTCACACTCCTTGCTGTCTATCCTTCCACTGTTGTAATATACTGCAATGTACTTATCCAGTCTAGTGTCCATGGACACTTAGCTTGTTTCCCTTTTGGGGTCATTACACATAGAGCTGCTGAGAACATTCTTGTACATGGTGGACATTCTTGTGGGTGGACACATGAACACATTTCCCTTGGGTTTCTGGTGAGCTAGAAGTGAAATTGCCGACTTGGATTACTAGATTGTTTAATATTCTCTGACGAGATTATTATTAATAACAATATTACCAAGATATTATACCCCTCAGATAAAATAAGGGTCCTCAGCTCCATTTTGCAGATGGGAAACTGAGGCATAGAGTAATGCAACTTTATGTTAGATCAGTTGCAGGGACAGGGAGAGAATCTCCCTGCCATTCCATCCTAAGCCTGCTCTTCCTGGCCACACCATATTAAACAAACCTTATTGTTATTACAATCAACAAGGCTTGTGTGGTATTTAAAAAAATAATCAGCAAGAGTGGGAGTTGGTAGGGACTGCGGTGGGTGGGGAGAACACCTTCTCATTACCATCCAGTCTTCATTTCTGCATTGGCAAATGTCTGTTTTGGAAAGTTGATCACAGAGTAGTGAAAATAAAAAAGGCTCTGGACATAACAAAGTGCCTCAGTTATCTGCACCGGGCAGGGCTTCCTGCTGGAAAGTGCACCCCAGGAAGAGGCAGCTCCACCCAGCCTGAGGTCAGGTGGCCCATCTCCCCTGGCCTTGAGCGTGGAGCTGCCTGCGGAGGACCGGAAGCTCTGGGGACTCTAGAGATCAGGGACCTGCTCCTCAACTCTAGGTTGTGCCCACGGGGCTGGAAATCTGCTGTTATCATCTATCCACAGGTTGGCCAGTCTCTTTTCAGTGTTGAGTTCTTGTTCTAGGTTTTCTCCCACATGATCCACAGACCCCCCCGCCCCCATACCCCTTTCATTTGTAGGTTTAGGGTCATTTGCTTAATTTGCACGGGATAGATCAACACAAGTGGAGTGAGTAGGCATTTCGCCAGCTGATGCCGTGGTCTCCCAGCACCTGAAGGCAGGCTTGGCATTTCTAAACCTTCCCTGGAGGCACCTGGGAGGGATGGGAACAGCCACTGGTTTAGACTCAACAGATGTGAGTTCCAGTGCCATTTCAATCCCTGATTTATTGCACAGTTCTTAACTTCCCTGGGATGATGGACGAGAAAGCACTTTTTATAAAGGTCTTTACGATCACAAAGTGTTCTATTACATAAAGAAAGCCCATTCAACTGCTGATGGCATGATTCTTCATCTTGTCTAGCCCAAACCTCTCATAGGCACATTCTCCATCAGGGAACTTCTGTCTGGAAAAGAAGCCAAAGCTTCCCTTTGAATATTTCCCTTTGCTGCAAACAGCCTATCATAGGACTAATTGCCATGACCCCTGACCAGGGCTGGCGTTCAGCCTGTGTACCCCGGTATAGCCATGTCTGTTGTTAAAATGTTGAAACACTTCTGTGCCTGCTGCTAACTAGTCACTGCCCTGAGTGCCCCCTCCCACCACGATTCATCAGCTAAAAAATAACTCCAGCCCAGCAGGAGTGCCGATGGACCCTGATGCAGCACAAAAGATGATTCCCTTCTGATTTTTAACATCACACCTGCCTTTCATTTATTACAGATATAAGATGTGTAACTACAAAGCAATGGATCAAAGTTTTTTAAGGAACAGAAAAATTAAGTATGCATATAGAATAAATAATACTATTGGGCCAGTCCTGGTGGCCTAGTGGTTAAGTTCAGCATGCTCTGCTTTGGTGGCCCAGGTTTGGTTCCCAGGCACGGACCTACACCACTCATCAGTGGCCATGCTGCGATGGTGGCTCACATACAAAATAGAGGAAGATTGGCACGGATGTTAGCTCAGGGCAAATCTTCCTCAGCAAAAAAAAAAAAAAAAAAAAATTATTTATCCATTAGCCATCTTATTCTTGAGGCTCAGTTCCAAATGACTTCTGTTTTATGCCAAAAGCAAATCCACTCTCAAAAGATAAAACTTTGCCATCTGTAAGGATCTACAAAAGGATATGATGCCAGTCCCATCTTAAATGACAGTGCCCAAAAACTATTTCAAGCAATGATAGCATCATTGGAATAAGTGTATAGCCTCATAGGGCGAAGAGTATAATAATTCAGGAAAATCTTAATACTGCTGGATATCAGATGATATTAAGGAATTATTTTTAGTTTTTAAATGTGATAATGTTTTAAACTAAAAAAGTTAAGTTTTTTAAAGGAGTCTATTTTAGAGATGCATACTAAAATACTTACAGACGAAACAGGATGGAAGGGATTTCTTTCAAAATAATCTAAAGAGAAGAGGGCAGGGGACTGGGTGTTGGAGGGAGCTAGTGATGAGTGTATGGGGTTCTTTATAGTATTCTCTCCATTTTGGGGAATGTTTGAAATTCTTCAAAATAAAAAGCTAAGCAGGATTGTTCTCAATCAGTCTATCCCTCGTAACTACCCCTGGTAGGTGGGAGAAACGACAGCCAGAAGCACCCTGAATGAGGACACAGAGAGACCCGAAAGGATTCACGGTCCGACCACGCACTGTGTTGCTGTGGACAATCCTTCCTTTTTGTCCTGTGTCCCAGTTTCCTGTCTGTGAAATGCACGAAATCATAACCTCCACACTCATTTCCAAACAGGCCAGGAGGAGTCTGAACAAGACAACATTAGTATAAGATTTTGAGCTCCTCGACAGAAAGGTGCAGCCTGAATGGTGCATCATTACAGGACCTCAGGACCCAGAGGTGTTGTGTGAGGTTCAGTGTAGATGATGCAGGATTCCCAGAATCCCCACAGATTTTGCAGAAACTACCTCATGCTCCAGTCTCTAAGCCCACTGAAAAAGGGAGCAGAAACAAAACACCCCGCTTCTCCACAGCCGGCTTTTAGCAGCTCTGTTTACTCCGCCGACACAAAGCCCTTGTTTATGTGGGACAGATGGTGGTACATGTTTCTCTCCTCTCTCTCTCCCTTCCTCCCTCCCTCGCTTCATTTGTTCCCCTCTGTGCCTTTGTCTCCCTCCGTTTTTTCTTTTCTCCAATCCTTCTCTGCCTCACACCACTTTTTCTGAATTGACTCCTGACCCAGCAAGAAGGATAAAGGCAGACAGAAGGCCAAGAACGCCTTCGCCCAAGCCGACTGTTTATTCCGTTTATTCCGTCAGGCTGCATGCACACAGTCGCTTCGTGGTTCACAGCACTCATATTTGAAATGTATTTTTGAAGACAGAGTGACACACCTTTGAAACTGTAGGGGGCTCAGAGCAAACATTAAAAGGCCCATAAATATTTATGTGGCAGGTTTCCATGGATTACTTTCCCAAAGTAATCATAGTCGACACATTTACCCACAGACGCACACATGCACACACACACACACTCGCGCACACACACACATGTTCCTTCTGGGTCCAGCCACTCCCAAAGAACACATGTAGACCTAACCTCTTTGTGACTATTTACTGCAATAAGTATAGTCTACAAAGTAGCCAGGGGGAAGGGGAGGTGTGAAGGATTGGATACTCAAGAGCCTTTTCTAGATCTACATGGAATACCGGCTCTGCCCCTCTCGGACCTAGGAAAGTGACTTAGTCTTTCCCTGCCTCTTTCTTCTTTTGTAAACTAAAGGTATTCAAATACATGGATGATCTATAGACCTTTCTCCAGCTCTAAATATCTATGATTCTATGAGCCATCACACGAAGGCTCTTAGAGAATTTCCATAAGTATCAATCTGTCTGACACTCCGATGCCTGGTGGGGGCAGGGGAAGTTCTGTCAGAATAGATGTCAAACCAGGGCTTGACCGATGATCTGTGTAGTGGCAGAGGAGAAAAGGTAGGGGCAAGAGTAAAGGAAAAACACAGCATTAAGTTCATTAGGGAAATAACTCACTTATAAATAGGATCTGAGAAGGGGATCAGAAAGGAAAGAACTGATATAATAGATACCAAGCAGGAGAAGAAGGCAAGATTTGGCACCTGCCTGTATGTCTAGGAGAAAAGATAGCACAAAAGCAAAAGTGGACAAAAGGAGGTTGTGCCTATGAATCCCACTTAGCCTCTTGAAATTTATTCCCTGGTCTCAAATGTGCTTTAAACACAGGCATTCTCCAAGGAACAGCATCCTAGCCCTTTTAGAAGAGGCCCTAATTGAATGCCTTGTTCCACACAAGGATAATAACCATCCCCCATGGCCTCCCCCCTCCCCCCAGACAAGAAAGAGTAAAGATCCATGCTCAGAAAAATGAAGTCGCTATTTGAGAAGTAATAGCTACATCTGCAAATGATTAACTCTAGGATTTATTACCAATTAAGACTATAAATCTCTGCTTACTTTGGCTCCTGGAAAGTTGATTTCACTGGGGATGGGGTGAGGAGCAGAGGAGAAAGTCATTTGAGACAAGGAGAGAGAAATCCAAGCTTAAAAAGACACATTTCAACTTCAAAAGGGAGCAGGATTTCTCAAGCCCCGGAGTGGAAAGCAGGCTTGACCTTGCGGTTCTAAGCAAACAGCTCAGCAGATGCCCACCTGGTCAGCAAAGTCAAAGGGACTAGTGCCCCTCAGAAGAGGGTGTCGGGGGGGCTGGATAGAGGTGGCATAAGTGAGTGGCCCCCAGTGGCCATGCCATAGCATGGCCAGAGTTGGTGGTGGAGTATGTGAATCAGGCTCTTTACGTTCCTGATCTCAGGGGTTCTCAGCCTTGGCTGACCATTGGAATCACTTGTGAAGTTTTTAAAAAATGCCTATGCCTAGGTCACACTGCAGACCAATTAAATCAGAATCTGCGCAAATAGGGCTTGGGTATTGGGGCGGGTCAAACCCTCCCCGGGTGACCCTCAGGTGCAGCCAGGGTTGAAAACCACTGCTTATCTCATTTCATCCTCCCAGCACCCTATGTTATAGGTGTAATAACTCTCACAGCTTTATAGACTGGTCCAGAGTTACACAGCTAACAGTGATGGAGGCAGATTTGAACCCAGAGCTCGCTCCTTAATCATCATGCCATGGTTCTCAGCTTTCCAGGCCCTGAGCCTTCATGGGCTCTGCAAGGTAGAAAACGGGCTCTCAAACTATTTTTATATATTATTTCAAAAATATTCTAATAGAAATGAAACATTAGCCCATATTAATGCTACATATTAACTAGGGAAGAAAAGTTTCTTTCCTTTGCTTGCAATGACATCAAAACAAGGACAAAACATGGACGTTTCATGCTCATCAGGGCTTCTCATTCATTCATTCAACCAACTGTTAAGTGCCAGTTTTCTGCAGAGTCTGTAAAACAGAACCACCCTGTGCAGATAATCACACAACGGGTGTTCCGAGGGCCATAGCAGTGGCGTGCACTAGACACTCTGGGAGCCCACAGAAGAAAGTGGACAGCTCTGAGTGGCAGTGACATGTTGCTTTTGACGAGTGAAAATTGGCACCGTAAATCATAGGGTACTATGTGCACGTTGCTAAGTGGCAAAAGAAAAGATGATATCTCTAAGTGGAGGCATAGAATAACAAAATGTTATGAGAAGGTTGGGAATACGGTGTTGCTGATCCATAAATATTTAACCCAAGGTAGAAAATGCAAATTCCTGGCTGGCACCTACATGAGCGTAGTGAGCTGGATGTCAACAGGGGCGGTCTAAAGAGGCAACAAGTTCTCACCTCCAGCCCAAAGTTACCATATAGGAATGTGGGGGCAGGGTTGTCAGACCTTCTGACTTTTTTAGGGGAAGCTGTACACGTGGGTTGCTCAACGCAAGATCTCCCAATTTTTAAATGGCATCTAGTAGACCAAAGAAAACACATCCACAGCCAGCTCTGCTTCCACTGTTGAGAGTGATCTCCCCGCTAGCCTCGTGGGTCCCAAAGCAACTGCTTATTCCCTGTGCCTTTCCCCCCTGCAGGTATGCTCATTTATTTCGGGTACGGCATCTGGAACAGCACCCTGGAAATCAGCGCCCGAGAGGAGGCTCTGCACCAAAGCACGTACCAGCGCTATGACGTGGACGACCCCTTCTCGGTGGAGGAGGGTTTCTCCTATGCCACAGAGGGCGAGAGCCAGGAGAACTGGGGTGGGCCGGGCGAAGACAAAGGCTTCTATTACCAACAGATGTCAGATGGGAAGGCAAACACCCGGACAAGTAGCAAAGCGAAGAGCAAAAGCAAACACAAACAGAACTCCGAGGCCCTGATCGCAAACGATGAGTTAGAGTACTCTCCAGAGTAGAAGTGAGCACACCAGAAATGAATAGAATGGTGGGGATTTATTTTCAGTAACCTGTGGGCTAGAAGGTGAAAACCTCTTTGGCTCTCATTTCAAAAATCCAGCCTTCCCCAAAGTCAGTCCCCAGTCACACCTGTCATTTGTTACTTTTGCTCCTCAGGATAGGTCTGTCGAAGGGTTTAAACTGGGCCCCCTAACTGGTCCCCTTGTAAAAAAGTTAAACAAGAGGCTATAAGAAATTCTATCTTAGGTGCAACCGTCAGAGCTGATGGCAACAAATGTTTCCTAGGCCTTTGCTTTGCTGGTTGAATCATTTTGCTTCTTACTGAGACCCAAGAAGCAAGGAGCAAATTTCTTGGGGCACACTGAGGCTGCAGCTCCTCCTAGAGATGTGCCAAAGCAGATGGGTGTGGGCACAAGGCAGCGTTTCAGCCACCTGAGACCACAAGGGCAGAGCTCTGTTCTCAGCACGTGGGGCTGAGAGCTGCTCCCGGAGGCCAGGGTGGGCAGCTGAGCATTGGCACCTCCTTAGCAAGCAACATCTTGCCCTGAAATTTCACAGAAACAAATTCACGGAGAAGGTCCATGCTTCTTTTTATTCGCCAAGGTTCTTAGAGTCTCCAAACTATAACTTTAGGATCCAGTGAAGGTCAGGTATGCTGAGACAATTTCCCTAAAGGTTTCAGATTCACGATAAAGCAGTCATGCAGACCCAGCCATAAGGTTAGAAGCACCATCAATGCTCTACTTAAACGCCCAGAAAAAAATAAATAACCATCTCTTACGGTGAAGGTCAGAAGGGCATTGGCAGAAATGAAGTCTCTGTCGTGCCTTCTCTTACACCAGACTCTAAGCTCCTGCTGATACGATGAAAGAGCTCAAAGCTGGAGCATGATTTCATGTCACTAATATGCCTCGAAGAAGTAGGCTGTTTGTTTTGTGATCAGATAAAAATCTTTACAAGGAGAAATGACCCAGCCACTGAGATCACATTGCAAATTCTATTTCAGATTTCTAAAATTATGAATTCTGTAGTTTTTTGAGATATGCGACCACCTGATTGGTGGGTGCTGCTCTGAAGACAAAAAAGGCCTAGCACAGCGACTTAGGTAATTGCATTCCATGAGATCACGTTTCACTTCTGAACCTTATTCCTCTGGAGCAGCTCACTTGTAGACACGCACTTTTCCAGTTATGTCCCAGAGCAGTTTCACTGCAGCCCAGAGAAATATCTACCTGGTAACGTCTGAATCTGGGCCTTAAGAGGGACTCTTAAAGGAATTTTCTCAGAAACAAGCTAAATAAGAGAATTTGCAACAGGAAAAAACACATGGTCTGTAGATTCTACTCTTGAGATACGGGATTCCCATGGCTGCACTAAGATTGTATATGCATGTATGTGCAGGCACAATTTGGATCAAGCTAAAATCTTGGTGAGAATTTCCTGAAAGGGGGGCAAAATAGCAAATTCTTTGCTCTGTCTCTTCTGGATCTAGCTTTATGCCAAAAGTTTTCCAGAATACATTGACTAATGTTTAAGTTTATTCTATCTTAAAGGTTGAGGCTTGTGCCATCCTGGCAGGCTTTAGGATTCTGGAACGAGAGCAAAAGTCCATTTTTTTTGCTCAACTAACACTGATGGAGAATGTACCAGGCACTAAGTGATGGGAATGAAAAGAAGTATAACATCTGCCCTTGGGGGCTCACATTCCAGGGAACAAGCAGCACGGGAGCATGAGAAATGTAGAGAAACAACTGACCGCAACAGGTCCTCATGGTTGATGCACTGGGCTCTAACACAGTATAATAAAAAAGTCAATTGAAACTAGTTTTTTTAAAAAATATGCTTTCAAATAAATTGCATCTCATACCCATAGCCAATGTATGCTGTTAAATTCAAATAACTGCTATTTTCTAGATCTTCTTTTTCATTCCTCTGTATTAATCATTTAGAACTCTGGTTTCCTGAGGTCATTTTGTCATTTTAATGTAATGCTTGGCAATGCCGTGTTTTCTCTCCCCTAAACTTAACAGTAAAGATACAGAACCTGGTCTGTGAAATACATCCTCGGGGATTAAGTGCAAACTAATTATCAGTAATTTTTGTGAACACAAAGTTTTGACTGGTCTTAGGACTCAACAAATCTGCCTAGTTTAAACATAATCTGTTAGACTTGAGATACATCCAGATAGATGGGGCAGAGCTGTACTCATTAAAAATGTTCAAAGAGAAATATGAACGCAAAATAACAAAACCTTAACATGGGTGAAAGAGCTTCCTTTCATCAGAGAGGTTTGGGTATGAAAGTAACAGCAGTCTGGCGGCAGATGTGCAGTTTATGCAGCAGGAGAAGAGCCAACACACACTTTGGTAAACACCGTTGGTGCTGATTTCACCAAGGTCCTATGAACCACTCTCATTTCAGGAGCCATTTCTCCCAAACAGTATCTATATTTTTTTAAGCTTTGCTCTCTTTATTTCTCTAAAGTTAATTAGTCATCTCCCCAGCGACTTTGGTTTAAAAAAAAATGAGTCAATATAATGTAAAAGTTTTTTTAAGGTAAATAGACATATTTTTCCTCATGTTTCTCAGCCTCTGTGAAACAGTCGCAGATTTCACAATGCAATTTGCAAATACCATCAATTACTAGAATGATTATATTAACGTTTCCTAGCAAGTTTCTTAAGACCACATTTGTGGGACCACGTCAAAAGTAAGATTGCCTTATAAATAATTACTGTAGAAACTTAGCGCCCTTGAAAGGTTCCCAGGAAGATCTACATGTTATTGACTTCTTCTCTATAGCAAGAGCTCTTCCAGTGAGGTTTCATCATGTAGGTTTGTGGTTTGGAGCCAATTACTTGATTTTTTTAAATTGTATTCTATTTATTGGCACTCTGCTTCATTTCAAAAGGATTTGAGGTGGCTATTAAAATACACATAATACCAAAAACAATTAAATGAGGAGCTTGGGGCAAATAAAAATAGAAGTAGAAAGGATAAGACAAAGCCTGAAGTGTGTTTAGTACTCAAATGCAGAATCTTGACATGCATTGCTAAATTTGCCAATTGGATGAATGGATGGGTGGATGAGAGGAAAATGAAATATCATTTATTCAACAATTTTTTGTGGAGT
Source organism: Ceratotherium simum simum (assembly GCF_057802395.1). Lineage (NCBI taxonomy): Eukaryota > Metazoa > Chordata > Mammalia > Perissodactyla > Rhinocerotidae > Ceratotherium > Ceratotherium simum. The sequence goes on from NC_141914.1 coordinate 50,738,768, forward strand.
GCCTATTATGTGCTATGGTATAAGAAATAGGGGAAATAGAATATATACGCTATATAAAGAAAGAACAATAGTGACGGTGACAGGTGAGATGAGGGAGTTATAATGTGCAGTGGGGGTTCAAATATGGAAAAATCCTCCTTCCACTGAAAGATGATAAAGAATGCAGCCCTTGTGTTGAGTCTTGTGGGAGGGGCAGAATTCTGCCAGGTAGAAATCAGCGAAAGGCTTGCCAAGTGAAAGATCAGCATGAGTAAGGTATAGGCTGTGGCTGATGGCCTTCTCCTGACTAATAATTTGGGCCTCCTTTAAGGGAAAGCAAGAAGCTAGTTTGACAGGAGCTTATGATTTATATATGGAACAGTAAGAAAGAATGCTGAGAAGGCATGTTAGGGCTCACTCACAGACAGACTTGAATGTCGAGCTGAGCTGGCTGGCTCTCCTTGGGTGGGGGGACATTGGGGAAATGATGAAAGTGTGAATCACGGAAGGGTGGACTTTAGGAAGCTGGGGCAGTGGCTTCATCCTCCTATGCAAGGAGCTAACAAATCACATTCACACTCCAAGTTGATTTAGCCCATTAAATGGAATAAACATCTGTACATAGAGCAACGTATGACACTTTCTTGGAGTTCTATGTCTGATTTCATCATTAACCTGGGAGAAGTATAGTCATTCAACACGTGGACAGACAACACAAACAAAGCTATTTGCAGTGACTTTAAAATTTTCAACAATACATTTAAACAACCAAATCTAATAACTTTTTTTGTGTGTGTGTGAGGAAGATGATCCCTGTGCTAATATCTGCCAATCCTCCTCTTTTTTTGCTAAGGAAGACTGGCCCTGGGCTAACATCCGTGCCCATCTTCCTCCACTTTACATGGGATGCCACCACAGCATGGGTTTCCAAGCGGTGCGTCGGTGCGTGCCTGGGATCCAAACCAGCGAACCCCGAGCCGCCGCAGCGGAGCCCACGCACTTAACCGCTTGCTCCACGGGGCTGGCCCCTCTAATAACTTTTTGTATCTACCTAGTCTAAACAGTAAAACCTCACCTCCAAATTATACTCAACTTGAGCAAAAGGCCAGTTTGAACTAGAGAAATGAATTAAATGATAGAATTAGGTTAAGAATCTAGTTCTACTCCTTAGTAACAAACTAATAGCTAATCAAATACCTACATGATGGTCATGATGAGCCTGTTTAAATAAACAGGAAAAAAAGTTGCTGAAACTAATGATCCATTTTTCTCTAGAAACTGTGGGTCCATCAGGATATAAACCTAGCAATTATTGGGGCAAAAAACAGAAACTCCTTTAAGAAATATCTTTCCCTTATTCTCCTGAAAAGGATTGATGAACTTGATCTCCCTTATGTCACACTTGTTGGAAGTCTACCCTACGAGGGGCCACCTCTTCTCTGCGTTGTAAATAGAAGCTACAGGAGTTTGAGAATGGGCCTAAAAGACTAGAGGAAAGTGCTGTCCCCTCTCCCGCCAGATTTTACCACTGGCCCAAAACATCAGTGGAAGTCCATTGAGGGTCAGCCACAGGTTTACCTAATTTTGTATCTCAGATTAGAACGTCGTGTTGAGTGGAGAAGTCAGAAATCAGGAAATGTGTCTGAAGCCAGAGCTGGGGCCAGCTCACCGAGTCCAGGCGGTAGTTAACAGTCCACTCTGGATTTAAGCCTTCAGGTTAGTGAGCGGTCCAGAGATGGCCTTCATTTCTTACCCTGGTGGGGAAGTGGGAAGCAAAGGAAACACACACTCGCAAGTGAGCCACTAGGGCTGCGTGACAACACCCCATTTTCATGTTGTTTGGAACAAGACTAGTCAAGGAGGATGTTCCTATCCAAAATTTTCGCGGAGCCTTGGTTTCTCCTGTGTGCATGTACCTTTCTGACACTGAGGACCCATTTGTCTACAGGGGCCCTTTGGCGTCCCTAAGAGAGGGAGGTGCCAGCAGGTAACCAGTGGTGGCCTGGTCATAAAAGAGCCAATATTGGTAAATAATGCACAAGAGCAGAAAAAGCATCCCAAACCGCAAGCCCCTCCATGAGCAGGAATAAGGATGACGTTTCACCAAGGAGTTTACATTGCATTTCTTAATTGGAATGGTGATGGGCAGCAAAAAATCCCTTTCGTGTACAGAAGTGTTAGTCCTGGGTCTACATTCATTTTCTCTAGATCTTTAGAGGACAGGCTGTTGTAATTGATCCCTCCCTCAGGAGCAACTTTCTTTCTAAAATGCCTTCCTCTTCTTGCTCGGCTGGAGTAACACGTGTCTCGTTCTGAAGTACCTAAGCAGTTGCCTTTTGCCAAAATTACTTCTCTAAGAAAACGTTCCTTGTGTTTTTAGTACTTAAAGCCCAAAAGAGATTAATGGAAGTTCCGAAGCCCGTATCAACTGCAGTATCAACTAAAATAGTGTTAGGACCCATTAAACAGTGTTCTACATGCACGGAATTACAAAATTCATATAGGACTTTCACAAAAACGGCTTTGGGCTTGGAGTCTTCTGAAAGCAGGTAGCACTAATTTCTTGTTCTATGAGAACATTTAGTGCATTTTGGTACAATAAGGAAAGAAAATGGTCTTCTGAAGCAGGTAGCTCTAATTTCCTGCTCTATAAGAACATTTAGTGCATTTCAGCACAATAAGGAAAGAAAATGGCTTTGTATTAGAACCAGGAAACAGGGGCAGCCTGGATTTTTTCATTAGGAACTCCCTCTGCGGTTTTTTGTTTTTTTTTTGTATTACACTTTCTTGCATAGACACTGGTGACACTGGCTAAAGGGAATTGTGGGTCATGTGAATTTCCCAGGAAGTGCAGACTTTGAAGGACGGTGTTCATTCCGATATTGGGATGAGGAGACTGTTCCTTGTACGTCTCCTGCCAATTGGTCTTGGCAGTTGCCAATACACTTGTCTCACTCACTTGCACTCCCAAAGGTGACAATCTACCCTGGAAATCATAAACCCTCACTTTCCAAAGCAAAGACACTGTTAACGCTATGACGGCGCGTAAATACCTCAACTGTCTGGGCTGATAGAAGGGGCTGCAGGTTTTTAAGAGAGCAGCTGTTGTCCTCATCCCATGTAGTTACACCATCTAAAGACAGGACTCAACATTCTAGCTTTTCTCACTGTGGAGAAGAAATGCTACTGTTTAATTCATATCCAAAGTTATAAATACAGCTTGTAAATTTTACCAATTTGTTTTGTTTTTGTTTGGTCCTTGAGAAGTACAACTTGCTTTGGCAGATGGTAATTTCTGGTGTCGTTCTCTGCTTTTTTTTTTTTTTTTGGTATGAAATTGCTGTATTTGTTAAAGTTTGTTCGTTTTGTGGTTTTTAATTCCCATTGGTGCACTGTACAATGGGATGTTGTAGTATATTATGAAGAAGAAATAATGTGCAGATATGTTATGGAGTGTATTTTATTTTAAAATGACTGTGGTGTTGAAGATATATTGATTTATCAAGATACTAAGGGAAAATTCTAAATTTACCAAAATGTGTATATTTTAATAAATGTATAAAGGTTTATTGTGTGCCTTTAAATTTAAAAATGGGTTTATAAAAGTCAGAAACAAAAGTGTCTTACTATGGGGGCCGGCCCGGTGGCACAAGCGGTTAAGGGCACGTGATCCGCTGCAGCGGCCCGGGGTTCTCCGGTTCGGATCCTGGGCGCGCACCAACGCACCACTTGGCAAGCCATGCTGTGGCGGCGTCCCATATAAAGTGGAGGAAGATGGGCACGGATGTTAGCCCAGGTCCAGTATTCCTCAGCAAAAAAAAAAAAAAAAAAGGAGGATCGGCATATGTTAGCACAGGGATGATCTTCCTCACAAAAAAAAAAACTGTCTTACTATAAAATATCCATAGTAATGGAAAGCTTTTACACAGAAGACTACAAAAAGAAAAAAAGAAAAGAAAAAGGAGCTTTCCTGTATTTTGTTAAACTTAACCACAACCCGAAGTCTCATACTTTCTTTCCATTCTAAAATGGAGATGAATAAGTGAATCTTGCCTTAAATGTTTCAATTGTCCTTTGTAGAAAAGCCAGATAAATGAGCTCATTATTTTGAAACTAATTGCATTATTGTGGAAAATTTGTTTTCAGAATAAAAATATTTTAAAAATTGCAGCTAACCGACTATTAAAATTTAAATTTGAAGTCAGTGCCATCTGCCTTTTAAAATTTACTTTACTTCCATGAAGAGAACTAAAAGTTTCACTTTAGTGGACTCTTGGGAGAATGTGAAATGATTAAATCTCCCTCTCACCATTTTCTTCTAACAAGGTACAGGGCTCTGTCTGGGACCCTGCTCACTATGCTGCCTCCTTAACTACACCATTCCCAGTACCAATTCCTAGTCACAGCCTCATCCCCCTCCACCAGCACCACCGAGCATTCGACTCATTGCCCTCGTTCATTTTAAGGACAAATTGGAGGACCATTACCTGCCTATAATTCCAAACCCAATTACAGTAGCATTAGTGGTGGTTTAATTTATTTGACTTTTCGATGGTACAGGAAGTGACACCTGGAGAAAAGGTAGAGTGGTGTAGCAGGGTCACATATTTTCCACACCACATGAGATGCAAAGAGACTGCCATGTCTTTATTTCCTACAACTCATTGCCCTCCCTGGCACAGGTCCACCTGCCTGGGTAGCAGGGAGAGAAAAACAAACTTTAAATGTATTAATTTACAGAATCACAGTTGTCTTCCAGTTTAGCCTCTTTTGAGATGATTGAGTCTCTTTGGGATAAATGCTCAAACTGTTGGATTTCCTCCCCTCTCCCTTATATCTCTCCAAAATGGCCTCTGGGAAAAGAGTCTATATGATCTCATAAGGAACGGGGAGGTTGGGATGCAGATGAGAACTAGAGTGCTCTGGACCCTCAATGGATGCTGCTGCAGAGTGGCTCCCTGGACTGCTCCCTGGACAGGTTACCACTCAGGAAGGACTGGCCCGTCTAGCCATATGGGCTTCATGATGACATTCACCTCCCGAATCCACAGGTTTGGCGTTTAACTCCAGTTGTAAAGTTCCTGCACATTGATGCCTCATCGTGTGGACTTCAGGCCCTTGCTGGTCCACTGAGCCCTCAGCACTTCCACGTTAGAACCCACTGCATCCCTCCCCCTGAGACCTGGGGCACCAGGAACACCACCCCAGGCTCAAGCATCCAGCCACTTCCTTCACTAACGATACACTATCATTTCTGGTCTCTGCTCATTGAGGCGTGTGGTCGGTGGTGTGCTACAGCCTGCTCAATTATTAACTTTCCATGACCTTTGTGGGTCAGTTGCTAAACACAATCATTACTAAAACCTAACTTCTATAACCTTACATCTATTTATATTGAAAACAAAGGTAAAATACTTGAAACTAATTATTTTACTATTTTTAACTATTATCTATGCCCTTGAGGTTATTTGCAGCTATTATGTCTGTATGAGGGAAATACCATGTAATGATGTGCTATTGCACATCTCTTCCCAACTCCAAGTTCAGTGGGTTCAATTGGTAGCTTGCAATCAGCCTTGGTGGGAGTATTACACCATGCAAATTGGCAAAAGATACAAAATCAGGGTTGTTTGTTTTTTTTCAGACAGCTGCCTGTTAAACATTTATCAGCATACCACTGCTTATGTCCTTCCCAGCTAAGTATGCCACTATCCCATCCACTGTTTCAGGCTTTCTCACTCCCATCACATCCCCCCCTTAGAGGGGGAAAAGCCTAGACAAGTATTTTTTCCCTCTCTGTCCTACCTCTATTTCTCTTCCTCTCCCCACCATCCAGCAGGACAAGCAGGGGCTGGCTTTCCGCTCTTCTTTCAGTCTGACAGGGATCCCCCCACATATTACCCTCCTTCCTGGGGACAATCAGCCTCAACACTCAGTCTCACTGATGGAAGGATTACCCATTTGCCTGTTTACAAACAGTATCCAGGAAGAGTCCCAGAACAACTTGGAACTAGGGATTACCAGGATCATGAATAATTGGGTTAATATTCCAAAATACAAGCTCATTACATGGGTCTTAAAATTCAAAGGTTATTTAATAAGAAGTGTTGACAAGGACGCAGAGAAATTGGAACACTTGTGCACTGTTAGTGGTCATGTAAAATGGTGCAGCCACTGTGGAAAACAGTATGGCAACTCCCCAAAAAGTTGAAAATAGAATTACTGTATTACCAACAATTCCACTTCTGGGTGTATATCCAAAAGAATTGAAAGCAGGGTCTTGAAGATACTCGTTCAGTTCATGCCAGCATTATTCACAATGGCTAAAACAGGGAAGCAACCCAAGCGTCCATCAATGGATGAATGGATAAAGAAAATGTGGTATACGCATACAATGGAATATTATTCAGCCTTAAAAAGGAAGGAAATTCTGATACAAGCTACAACATGAATGAATTTTGAGGACATTATGCTAAGTGAAATAAGCCAATTTAAAAAGATAAATACTGTTTGACTCCAGTTATATGAGGTACCTAGAGTAGTCAAAATCATAGAGATAGTGAGAAGAATGGTGGTTGCCAGAGGCTGGGGAAAGGGATAGTGGGAGTTGTTGTTTAATGGGTATAGAGTTTCAGTTTTGCAAGATGACAAAGTTCGGGAGAGGGTGGTGGCAATGGTTGCACAACAATATTGATGTACTTAATGCTACTGAACTGTACACTTAAAAATGGTTAAGATGGTAAATTTTATGTTGTGTACCTTTTATCGCAACTTTAAAAATTGAAAAAAATTTTTTAAATTATGGGGCCAGCCTGGTGGTGTAGTGGTTAAGTTTGCGCACTCCACTTCGGGGGCCCGGGGTTCACCAGTTCAGATCCTGGGTCTGGACCTGGGCACTGTTCATCAAGCCGTACTATGGTAGCATCCCACATACGAGGTGGAGGAAGACGGGCACAGATGTTAGCTCAGGGACAATCTTCCTCAAGCAAAAAGAGGAAGACTGGGGAGCCGGCCCAGTGGTGTAGCAGTTAAGTGCACATGCTCCGCTGTGGCGGCCCAGGGTTCGGATCCTGGCCACACACTGACGCACCACTTGTCAAGCCACACTGTGGTGGTGTCCCATATAAAGTGGAGGAAGATGGGCACGGATGGTAGCTCAGTGCCAGTCTTCCTCAGCAAAAAAGAGGAGGCTTGGCGACAGATGTTTGCTCACGGCTAATCTTCCTTACTGAAAAATAAAAAAAGAGGAAGGTTGGCAACAGATGTTAGCTCAGGGCCAATCTTCCTCACCAAAAAAAAAAATTATTCAGAATATCAAAGCTGCTTTAGAGGCATCTTCCCCTTAGGCCATAACTCAAAACCATTTTAAAAATTAAATACCCTATTAGTAATTTAAGGGATCCCCATATTCTAAACACTAAATTGACAGCTCTTTGGCCAGCTTGGTGGCATAGTGGTTAAGTTTGTGTACTCTGCTTCGGTGGCCCAGGGTTTGCAGGTTTGGATCCCGGACACTGACCTAAGCACTGCTTGTCAAGCCATGCTGTGGCGGTGTCCCATATAAAGTGGAGGAAGATGGGCACGGATGTTAGCCCAGGGCCAATCTTCCTCAGCAAAAAGAGAAGGCAACAGATTAGCTCAGGGCTAATTTTCCTCAAAAAAAAAAAAAAAATTGACAGCTCTTCCACATTTTCTTTCCAGCTATCTGCAGCTCACCAACTGGCAATGAGAGTCCTTCCTGTGTCAAGCTCCCGTTCCTCTCCTTCGCCCACACGAACCTCTTCCCCTACCTGAGGATGGGTTCCTTCCAATCTCACACTGGCCTCAGTTAATTCAAAATAACTCTAAACTGTGAGGCTCAGAGAGAAAACCACACACTCCCGTTTCTATGACCTAGAAATTTGAATTCTCCAAGCTTTCATTACATGTATGTGTAAGCCTGATGCTCACCCATCAGAGCCATTTAGAGTGTTTTCAGGAAGGGACGAGCCCTCTGTAAGGCAATTAACTGGATGAAATAAGTACTGTGGCCGGCTTTCCTTCGGAGACGGGAAATACAAATGATTTGTGACTCTAATTGACTTCAAACACAGCAACAGGAATACAATTTGGAACAGAATCCAAAGAGGAAATAGTCCATCCAAATTCAATTCTGGTGGCTGGAAGACTATGATTGAATTTCCTTCCTAGCGGAGACACTCCTCACAGAGTGAGGTGGGGAGGAGGACGAGGGTTTCCCAGCAATGGGATTTCCCTGTTCTATGAAGCTCTATGTCCAAAGCAACCCCTTTAATGGACTGGAAATCAGTTCAAGGTGTGGATACGATGTCCTCAACTTCCTCCCCAGCCTTATCGATCTTGTACGAGAAGGTGGAGATTGGGTTGACCAACCACGGTTGGTAGGACATGGGAAGATGTGCTGGGAGCCTTGAGGACCAGTGGAGGAAGGGCACCTCCTCCTTATCTGCTCCCTGATGCCCAAAATGCCTCCACTGGAAACAAAGTCTGGCATTCACAATAAGAAAGAGACCTTTAAACGCCTTCACAGTTAACTCCTCCTGGAAGAAGGAACATATTGTTTTAACTCTTCCACGTGGAGATATGAATGACTGATATCAGTTCTTTCTCAGAAAGCAGGTTTTTACAAGTCATGAGAAAAGATTAGGAGGTCCCTGAGTGCCCAAGAGGGGGTTGGGGAACTCCAGCAGGGGAAAGGGGCACAGAAGGGAGAGGCCAGGGTCCCAAAGACACACTTGGCCCCATCCACTTCGCAACCTCGCCAAGAGTTAGAGCTAAATACAAGGAGGGCAGAAGACACCATAAACCTGCCCTGAAGTGATGCCTCCGAGGGGGGAGATGGCTGGTGGGCTGCAGAGGCTTGGACTGTGAGGGAGAAACCCATATTCCAGCCTTGGCTCACCAGAACTGGCCTTGTAAATGCGGGCAAGCCACTTCCTCTGTTCTCTCATTTGTAAACAAGAAGTGGACCCATGACTTCTAACTTTCCAGACCACTGCCATGGGAGCAGCGAATACATCTCTCTTGCTCCCAGCTGTACCTCAGTGCCTAGTGCACAGCCTGGGATGCTGGAGGCAGTCAATGAATATTTGGTGAAGGAATGAATGAATAGAAGTTAAGTTTTCCTCATCATTCAGAGGCCCTCCCCATGCTTTTGCCAAAGTGGAGAATAATTTCAATCACTCTATGTAAATATTCAACGGTTCACCTCTCTGACAGATTTCAGATCCTTTGAATCACTTTTATAAATTGACCCTTGGAAAATAAATAATCAGAGATATGATCAAATGTTTATGCCAAAGGATATATCTATAATTACAGGAAAAAAATAGCAGAAAAATTGAAATCGTTCTAATGTTCCAAACTGGAGGTTATTTAAATAAGTTATAGTGTAACTATAGTACTCAATACTATACAGCCATCTAAAAGTACGTTTTCAAAGAATGTTTCACAACATGGGAATCTTCATTAATTATATTAAATTGTAAAAGTAAGATTCAAAGATTATTTATAGTATGTCTTTAGTTTTGAAAATATATGTATTTTATATATGTATAGAAAAAGATTTAGAAGGAGATTATATAAAGTGTTAACCATCTTTACCTCTGGAAAGTCTGATTTGGGGTGGTTTTGCATCTTCTTTTTATACTTTTCTTTTTTTCCCACATGTGCTTCAAAATATATTTTACTTCTATAACCAGAAATAAAATGTCATTAATTTTTATTTCCTATGACGTAAGATCTTTTTCAAATATTTGCCATGTCCTAAATGGCAAACCAAATCCTGACACCTCTCCCCAAGTAAGGATACAAGCAATAGAAGCTATCTTCTCAAAGCCACACCATAGACAGATCTCTCTCTACACGGGCACAGATAAGTTTAGGATCCTTATATTCTCTCGGCAGAAGGAATCCACACTCAAGTAGAGTTCATTATCTTGGAGACTTGGCTCACATATGTATTGTTAAGTATTACATACTAGTGTTAATTCACTCTGAACGTAAAGGGTATCAAAAAGACATCACAATTTTAAAGGATAAATGCAGGTATTTGTTTACTTAGTTGTAAATATTCAGCTTAATCCCTCCACCAAGCAAAATATGTGCCAAAATACCTTTGTGCTGCCTTGCGGATATTGCCTGTCACACAGAATATGGTCAATAATTATCTGTTAAATTCGATTGAACAGAATTTCATCCACATCTGCCAAGAACGTAATTATTTTCAAAATGTACATATTTTTCATGATTTATAAATGAAATACATCCTTCCCTAAGGTCATTCTGCTACTTAAAATCCGCAGTGGATCCACCGCCAACAGAATGCAGCCCTTCACAGCCTGCATCCCGCCCGTCTCTCTAGTCTCATGTCTAACCCTCCCCGCAGTGTCCTATATTCTCACCCCAACAAACTTTCAGTGTTTCCGAGGCACATTCTCTTGTCTTCTTGCGTCTTCTTGAATATCCTTCGCCCCCTTGTCCACTCAGTAAACTCCCCCTCATCCTTCAAGTTCCTCTCGAATGTATCTCCTCTCTGAATGTCTGGAATTTACCCTCCACCTTACCCTCTCCACCCCTAACCACAGGTTCCCACAGCATTCTTTTTTTGTGTGTGTGTACTGTTCATGGTTTTTTTTTGTTTGTTTGTTTTTCTGGTGAGGAAGAGTAGCCCTGAGCTAACCACTGTTGCCAATCCTCCTCATTTTCCTGAGGAAGATTGGCCCTGAGCTAACATCCGTGCCCATCTGCCTCTATTTTATATGCAAGATGCCTGTCACAGCATGGTTTTGAGAAGGGGTGCGAAGGCCCTCGACCAGGATCCAAACCCGCGAACCCTGGGCAGTGGAAGCAGAGCTTGCAAACTTAACCACGACGCCACCGGGCTGGCCCCACGACAACATTCTTTTTTTAGTGTATATAGCATTTTACATGGGGAACACAGTTATTTATTTATATGTCGTTCTCCTGCTATAGATCAGAAGCTCCCCAAAAAGATACAAAAAAGAAAATATTAGAACTTTTATTTTTGCAAAATATTTTAATCTAAAAATTAAGAACAAAATTAAGCCTTTTATTCAATATAATAATATTATATAATATTAGTATATTAGTATAATATATTCATTATATTATATATATTAATCATATATATATTATTAATTTTATATATTAATTATAACATATTCAATACGTTGAATATAAGGCTTAATTTGACTCGTATTGTGGAGCTTATTATGGATTATACCGAGCCGCATATTCATCAGCCCATCCCTCTGAGGGTCAGATGGTCATCTGGGGCTCCAAGAGCTCCTGAGGGCAGAGGAGCCTCTTCCATGAGGAGCAGTAGACAGCACCACCCTTGCCACCCTCACTATTTCATTCAAGTTATGATATTTTGCAGACTAAAAATACCGATTTAAGTGGATTTATAGATGGCACCATCTGTTTTTATTAAACTAACCCCACAAAAAGAGCCAGTCACTTTAAAAGATTCCTACAAGATACAAAGGATGTTGCCAGAAGAGGGGCTGGGGAGTAGATGAAAAGCACAGGTGAAGGGCGTCAAAAGGCACAAACTGCCAGTTACAAAATAAGTCATGGAGACATAATGTACAGCATGGTGACTATAGTTAATAATACTGTATTGCATACTTGAAAGTTGCTAAGAGAGTAGATCTTAAAAGTTCTTATCACAAGAAAAAAATTTGTAACTATGGTGATGGATGTTAACTAAACTTATTGTGGTGATTATTTCACAATATATACAAATATCAAATTAATATGTCATATACCTGAAACTAATACAATGTTATCTGCCAATTATACATCAATTAAAAAAAAAGATTCCTGAAAAGAGAGTGTAAAATAGCCAATGCAGCAAAAACAGTGAAGCCAAAACAAAAAAACCTGTGAAGCCAAAAGTACAAATGCTTGCCACCTACCAAGAATTTAAATACAAAATAAACCTTGTTAATCTCTGATCTTGTAACAATTCATGAAAAAGCAATTGCTTTTCAAAGGAAATTAGCACAATGAGGAGACCATTTTGAAAAGAGATACTTGGACATGTATGTGATTTTATTACTGAAAATAATATGTATCAACTATAAAAACGTTCCTCCTGGGGCCGGCCCAGGTGTAGTGGTTAAGTTCGAACATACTGCTTTGGTGGCCCAGGGTTTGCAGGTTTGAATCCCAGGCACCGACCTACGCAGCACTTATCAAGCCATGCTATGGGAGGCGTCCCACATATAAAGTGGAAGAAGATGGGCACAGGTGTTAGCCCAGGGCCTATCATCCTCAGCAAAAAGAGGAAGATTAGCATCAGATGTTAGCTCAGGGCTAATCTCCCTCATCAGAAAAAAAAAGGTCCTACTGTACATGTAGGACCTTTTAAGTTTTAAGGAAAACTTAAAATTTTTAAATCTGATAAAGACACCTTACAAAAGAAGAGTCTCTATGGGTTTTCAAACAATTTTTTAGAAATATAAAAATGTAACCTATCTGATTAGTTTGAGAAAACAACTGAAAGGCATCAAGGAAGATGAAGGACTGCCAAATTTTAATACAAATCTTTGCAAAATTGATGGAGAAGGTTGACATCAGAGTATAATGATTAAGGAAGACAGTCAATGATGCATTCCTCCCATATGGGTCTACGTATTCATATGAGGTGTCTTTTTTCAGCCAAAACAGCTGTTAAAACCAAGTAGTAAAATTAACTGAAGAATCAGACTTTTGCATGTTTATATCCTAGTATCAAACAATGAAGTAGGTTCAAACTCATTGCTCTCATTAAAATGTTATTACTAACATAAAAAGAATAAAAAGTGTGTGTATCATTAATAAATAATATGAAATTAAAATATTATTTCATTTTTTCCCATTCTTTTAATATTTTTGTGTACATTTTATGCTGTACACAATACATTAATACACTTGTTCATCTGTAGAGATAAGTAAGTAAACATACATGTAGAGACAGGGGAGATAGTTAATAAAAGTTTGCAGAATGAAAATGTTCTTATAAGATTTAATAGCAGAGATAAAAATAGTGCCCATGAATCCTGTCTATAGAAGCTGAAGGGAGACACAAAAAGGGAAAATAAACATTCTTAGGTAAGTCATAGGCTGTTTATTTTGTAATAATCAAAGGGAAAGAAATCCTCTCTAGGGCCGGCTCCGTGGCTTAGCGGTTAAGTGTGCGCGCTCTGGTGCTGGCGGCCCGGGTTCGGATCCCGGGAGCGCCCCGAGGCGCCACTTCTCCGTCCAACGCGAGGCCGAGTCCCACATACAGCAACTAGAAGGATGTGAACCTATGACATACAACTATCTACTGGGGCTTTGGGGGGAAAAAAACTGAATAAATAAAATCTTAAAAAAAAAAAAAAAAGAAATCCTCTCTAAAAGTTTTGGTGCCCTGGAATTCAAACTACACCACTGAGAAAAGATAATAATGTGGAATTATATATCCAGCTAAGAAAATGTATTAGAAAAGAATTATATATTGAAGTTTAGTGGCATTTTCTGGCAGACTTTCAAGATCTAATCATTAAATAAAAATAAATTCACTTGACCAAACAAAGGCACATTCTAGCATCTTTCCTAAGAACCACTAACTGGAATTCATGACTAAAATGACATTCCACTATGTTTCCCAAAAATGCCCAGCCAGTTAGTGAAAAGAACAAAGAAGGAAATTAGAGGCATTTTTATCACTTATCGTTATAAAGCAATATACTGTTTTGAAAATGAGATTGAAACATGTTTTGTATTCTTTTCACAAATTCTGTGGAGCTTTTGTTTCCATTTAACAGATTAGAAGCTGGGTGCGTTTGAGGCTAATTCATTTGTTGCTGTGCCCGGATCTTCCAACTCTGCACAAAGTTTCCCCAGTCTTCTTCGGCAAAGTTTGCATCTCAAAAGCTGCTCCTTCTCAGGTGCTGAGATCTGTTTATTGACCTATGAGAGGAGGTGAGCAAACTTGGTGGCAACCAAGTGAACTATTGATGGAACAAAGCAACCAGCTCACAGGAGACAATTTGAGGACAAATAAAAGGAAAAAATACTTTCACCATGGGTGGTAGACATACGGACTCGTTAACTCCAAGTGACAGTGCTCGATGAAGCATAAATGGGTTCAAGGAGGGTTCAGACGCATTTATGGAGAACAACTCTCTAAAGGGTTATCAAATGAAAGCTAGATTTGTTCAGAGAAAACCCCAGGCTTTGGAGCTGGACCTCAAGGAGGACACGATCCCTCTCCTCTCCATCAGGAGCACTGCAGCCAGCCCAGCCCGACACAGAGCAAGGTTCTTTTGTTCTTATCACGATATCAGAAATAAATTCCAAATCCTAATTCACAGAGAGAGTCTTTGATATCTTCCCAGGTCTTGGCACTGCCCACCCTCCTTGGGCCAGGAGGGAAAGTACGAGAGTAAGAAATCAGAACCCTGCCTCCCTCTTTTCCATCCAGAAACCACACATATTTTTGTAACAAAATCAAGGCCCTACTTCCCTTCTAAGGGTCTTGCAGGACTGAAAGTGGCCCAGAAAGATCTCCTGACCTAGAGTGCACTCTTTTATTATTTTCAAGTTTTAAGCCAAAACTGGTTAACTTCAAAAGGGCTCTGTGCAAAAGTCATAACATTGTTTTCCTAAGGAGGCCTTACTGAATGATTGATATTTTGAGGATTTTCCAGCCCAATGATTTCTTTGCTAAAAATAGAGTGTACTCACTCGTTTTGGCATTTGTTTGCAAACCAAACCCACAGTCTGAACACTGTCCATCCCCTCACCTTAACAACACGGGGAATGGCTAACATGTGGTGACCGCAGTGGACCAGATCTCACAAAAGTCACTCTCGTGTGACTTTACTTTTTACATACAGAGCGTGACCTCTGTCATTCATTGGGACTTCAAAGTCTATAAGAGAGTTTACTCCTTTCGGTAGCTAATTCCCCTTGTTTCCTGAAAACCTGTTTGTGGAGTGGTGGAGAATATGAGTCTACACTTCCTCTTTCCAGAGATACAAATATTCAATAGCCCTGATTCTATAGAGAAGCTCGAGTTTCCTTTATTTTCCAATTGACTATAGATAAAGGATCCCTGCCTAAGAATATTTGTTGTGAATACTAACAGATCCAGAATTTAACCCTACCCCTAAACTAACACTTTTAATTGGGAGAGTGTTTATGTTAAAGAATTTTATGCTAATTTTGAATCTGTCCTTTCATTAAAAGACTTTCCATAGTAATGCATCTCATTTTCTTAGGGAATAAACCCCACTTGAAGGCTAGAGTGGTGGCTAATACTTCAGGCTTTGTAGTCAGACCTGCAAGGATTATAATTCTGGCTGTGGAACCTTAGGCAATTTACTTAACCTCTCGTGCCTCTGTTTTCTCATTTGTAAAGTGGGTATATGATAGCCCCTAACTCATGGAATAGTTGTAGGAATTAAATGAACAAATATGTGTATGGTGCACTCTATGTTACTATTTTAAGTAAAATGTATGCTTCTCTTTAATATCCTATGAGAAAGATACATGTTTTGGACATTTTCATTCTATCGTATTTTGTTAAACATGATTTAGTTTCATTTTGTAAACTCCAAGTATACTGCAGCAGTATGTGAACTGGCCTTAACATTAGAAGACATGAGTTCAAATCTTGACATTGAAACTTACGAATTCTGTGGCCTTGCCTCATTACTTCATCTCCCTGAGCCCCAGGATCTCCACAGGGAAAAAAGAGATGATACTGATAGCTGAATGGACTGAATGTTTGTGTGCCAGAAATTCATATGTTGAAGCCCTAATCCCCAATGTGACTGTATCTGGAGGTGGGGCCTTGAGGAGGTAATTAGGTTGAGATAAGGTCATAAGGGTGGGGCCCCCGTGATGGAATTTGTGTCCTTATAAGAAAAGGAAAAAAGACTAGAGTTCTCTCTCTCTTTCTCTCTCTCTCTCTCTCTCTTCACCATGTGAGGACACAGCAAGATGTAGCCATCTGCAAACCAGGAAGAGAGCTCTCACCAGACTCTAGATCTGCTGGCGCCTTGATCTTGGACTTCTCAGCCTCCAGAACTGTGAGAAATAAAAGTTTATTATTTAAGCCACCCAGTCTATGGTATTTTGTTATAGCAGTTCAAACTGACTAAGACAGATATCCTCCTCATAGAATTGTTAGAAGATATGACATAGGCTACAAGTGCCTAGATTTTTGTTTTTATTGTTTGTTTGCTTTTTAATCAACTATGAAAAGAAAAATTATTCTTCATATTTTTCTTTAGAACAGGTCAGCACCCCCAGACCATCTACAGTCCCCAGCATGGGGATCATTGCTTAAAGTCTCTACTTTGCTCTGCTAACTGTACCTGGTCATGCACTTTACATACACGTGAGTGCCAGCTGATTACGTTATGTTTTTGTTGCACCTACCACAATAAAAGCTGGGCTCTGACACCTGAGGAAGAAGTTTTTAAATCAGTCAGACAAGCAAAAGATTGATGCCTTCAACTAAATTCCAGCCCTAAGAAGAAAGAACATGCTCCTCTTCGGGAAGTCTGAGCAGGACACTGTGCAGAAGCCTGGAGAAGTTTGGTTCATAATTAAATCAGTAGACTTTCAGAAGTTTAGGGATTGGCTTACTTTCAGTACCCATAAACAAGGGGCAAAGTTGGGAGAAGACCTAGGCAAAATGCTTTTATTCATCAAGTATTCGGTAAACTCTTATCTTTAATCTGTGCAATAATGTGCTTCTGCTAGCCTCTTTTATTTTCCCCTCTCAGTCAGGGGGTTACTTTCCAAAGTAGATTAAAGATGACAATGATAAGAAGCTAACAGCATCATTATTCATGACACACCTGATTGCACCACCAGACTGTGAGTTATTTGAGGGCTGGGACTGTTTTTGTGCTTACTTTTTATATGTGGTGGCTAACGCATCGCTGGCAGATAGCAAGTGCTCATTAAATGGTTGCTTAATTAAGTAACTAATTAACTGATGAATCAATGAATGAATGAATGAACAAATAATATAATCTTAGCAGATGCTCATAAAATCCATTTAAAGATGACCAAAGTTTTAAGAGCTTGTGAATTTTTAAATAATAAGCAAGACTTTAATAAAACATCAGTAAGCATTAAGGAAGCCCAGATTTAAAAATACAGCACAGCCATGAATTATGTTGCTTGCACCATACCCTGCAGTCCTACTTATTCAGAATTTTGTGCTATTCTAAGAAGACGGAAGGAGGGAGATATTTTAATTAATCATGGCTTTTTAGATTTACTGAAAATATAAATAGCCTCAGGAAAAGAGTTTAAAATTTATGATAATTAATTTTCCAGGTGATTGTTCCTATCAAGTGTCCCATGTTTAGTGATGATGGATTCCCTCTGAAGGATTCTCTAGATGAGATCATGGGGCAATGGGGCAGAGGGAGCTGATGTAAAAGAACTTTCATGACTGAATTAAACTTTTGGATATTGCTAAGTTTAATGGACATGTGTTATTTTGCATCCTCTCAGAATCAATGTCCCCTTTTCTTGTCCCCTTTTCACCTTAACTTCCTTTGTGGAAACCATCCTTTATCTGAACCCCCAGGAAAAAAAATACCTATGGAGCATGTGACCTGGCCTGGCCCAATTTCCCTGGCTTCAGTGATTGGCTCCGGAGCAGGCAGGTGACCCTGCTAGGCCAATCAGATGCTCCCTTCCTGGTATTTGAATCTTAAGCTGAGTGATAAAAAGACTAAACCTGATTCGAGTTCCTTCCTCTTAGCAATAGAGCCCTTGCAAAGCTGTCCTCCTTGTGCTTGCCCCTCTCTGAGTTTGATTTTCCTGAAAAACTGTTCTCTTCCCAAAAAATCCTGTTTTCTTTTCCCCCTGCCCCCCAAAAATCTCTTTTTTGTTTCATCTAGCCAGAGTCTGTTTCTCTTGCTCATAACCAAAACCCCTCATCTAAATATTTTTCATAAAGGCCAGGTAGGTTAGGGACATATTATGAAGCCTTGCATGCCAAACTAAGGCCTTGGCACTTTAGCCCGTGAGCAAAGGGGACACATCAAAGGATGTCAAGCCGGGAACACACATGTTGAGATTTGCTTGTTGACAAAGCAGAAGGTGGGCTGGAAGGAGGTGAGGGAGGAGTCATCCAGGAGGGAGATGATGCAGTCTTGAGGCACTAAGGAGGCAGTGAGAATGCAGAGGAGAAAGGGCGCCCGAGAGGAACAGCCAGGGTAACATCAATGGGAAAGGAAGCGGTCCAGAACCCGGGTTCTGGTTCTGGTTGCAGGGAGCCCAGGAGGAGAAGCAGGTTCATCTCTAAATCTGAGCAGTAGAAGTGTAGGACATCCTGAGTGCCATCAAAAGCATAACCGCTTCCAGTGAGGAAGATAGATTTGGGAATCAGTTTTGATTTTTTTGGTTTCTGTCTTATTTGTTTGTTTTTTCAGAAAATTAATAGTTATAAAACTTTTTTTTTTTTACAGAATCAGTATAAAATAGCAATAATTACTCCATAATCATCAGAATTATTTATAATCACGGTCTTGGCTAGTGGGACTGAAATCAACAAAAGGTCTTGGACTTGGCTCAGAAATCATCCTAGGAAGCCTGCCTCCTTGATGTCTGTCATGCTTAGCTCTTATGAGATGACTGGGTCCTTTAAAAAATAACAAGTATCTCTTTATTCATTCTTTGGAGGCTTCAAGTGAATTTGGCAGCATTCATTAAACACCTTCCGGCTCTTGTCACTTACCACTTCATCCACATTCGGTTCTGACTGAGTCCATTTCAACTTTGTCTGTTCTTTTCTAAGTTGCTTTAATAACATTAAATTGTCCAAACTCTTTTCTCGGAAATTTTTTTTACTACTGATGAGATCTGAGCCATACAGTTTTTTATGACTCTGTTCCTACTTGCATGAGCTGACATCAAAGACTCCTAAAGTTGTTTACAGGTTTCATTGGTATCAATTTTCCCTACAACAGAAGCTGTTGGAACTGCAGCGTTTAATTCATGTACTATTCTTCACTTAATCATCCTCATCACCTTGAGTAATTCCTGGAACTCGGCGAACTCCTCACAGTTCACAACCACGGTGAACTGGGCGCCGCCATATTGGACTGGGAATCAGTTTTTAATCAATGTCCTGAACAAGTCCAGAAGTACTTGTCTGGGAGGTACTTACCGGCAGGCTCTCAGAGAGTGCCCGCCCTCTGCCCCACCCCCGCCCTTCTTGAGGTCTGGGCAGCTATCAGATTTTGAGGCTTCCTAATCCTTGGACCTGCTCTGCTATATTCAGAATTAACTGCCTGGGTGCTCTGAGAACCATTTCCTGCCCTTCTCTTACTCTTCTATCTACATTTCCCAGGCTCCTTTGACCTCTGGCTGGCTTCTGGCTAGTTCAGCCAAAGGGAGGCACTGGCAGAAGACTGGAAGGTAGGTGGAGGGGAGAGACCAGGGTATTTCTCCCTCTTTTGCTGTGCTTTGGGTGGCTCCTTCAGGATGGGCTGAGTCTCCTCCATGGCCCCAGATCCCACAGGACAGCCTCTCCCTCTGTGGTCTCAGCCTTCACCAGGCAGCCCCACTATAGTCCCAGCTCCCACTAAACAGCCCCAGTTTCTGCGTTCCAGACGCATGGCCTTCTTCCATTGCTTCTCCATTGCCTGGTAGTGGCTTCTTCCTATTGCCAAACTCTAGGTTACTTCGTCATCCTGTTTGGCTTTTCAGTGGTTCCATTATTTGCAACCAATTCCCTGAATTAAATTCTGTCTGTTTGCAATCCTAAGGTGGTTTCTGTTTTCCTGATCCCTGTCTTAGCAGCTAGTATATGGTGGGGAGCTAGGGGCAGAACAGTGGTGGAGGTGAGGAGGGTGTCTATGGGTTTCAGTTAGGATAAACATTAATGATGAAACCTCAGCCTTCTGCTCTGCATAAATTTACCACAAGCAGCAACCCAAACATGAGATTGCCTCAGGCTTGAAGTCTAAACCTAATGATTCAAGGGGCCCTCTATTAGTGAGGACTCTTTTGAGTAAAAGTGACAGCGTCCCAGCTCAGACTAGCTTTGACCGAAAACAACGGTGCTGGCTCCAGGGTCACCTAGAACTAGAGACCTGAATGTTGTTGGGCTCCCTGCTCTCCATCTCTCATGTCTGCTGCTCCTCTTCCTTCCTACTATCTGTAGGAAGGTATTTCTACAACCTTCACAAGGTTGACAGACACCATGGATACTGGAAGCTCTCTAACTGAAGAAGAAAGGTCTCCTCCCTGAATTTCAGTTTGAAAAATGCCAGGAGAGAACTTTGTTGGCCTGACTTGGATCACACATCCATCTTCTGGACTTTTCATTGTGGCAAAGGAGGAGGGTCATGGTCCCATTCAGACCCAGCAGCTAGTGAAGGAGAAAGTGCAGTGCCCCTAAAGGAGAGAAGAAAACTGACGAGGACACTGTGGGAGCTGTGTCTATAACTAGACTCTCCTCCTGGTCAGAATTCCTTTGGTTGTAACTGACAGAACTCTACTAGGAAAACTCTATTAGGAGTGAGGGTATTGGTTTCTATAACCAAATAGCATTTGTGAAGCTGGCCTCAGAAACGATGGAAGCAGGCCCTGTATACCAGAAAGCCTTTTCTATTTTCTTTGGTCTCTACCTCCCTCTGCATTTGGCCTCTTTTTCCCAGACTCACTTTTTCCACAAGGCTGGAACCACAGCTGCTAAGAGCTTCCAGGCTCACATCTTCCCAGTCTTGCTATCAGGGAGGAATGCGCTCTGACCCACAGCTCCGATAAAGGATGGGCTATGGCTGGTCCAGTTTGGATGAACTGCTGGCCACCTGGGCCAGTCCCTGTACACTCAGGGCAGTGAGGTACTATGATTGGCCCAACCTGAGTCAAGTGCTCACCCCAAAACCAGGGAGGAAGGGCCAGGTAAGACAAGGGAGGCGCTCATTCTGATGGAATGGCTAGTTCAAAGAAGGAGCAGTTCCCCCAACCACAACCCCATCATTTTATAGAGTCCTGTGGAATGGGAAATAATGCCCTAGACATATAGCCTTGGGCAAATCACCTGAACTTTCTGGCTTCTAGTTTCTTCATCTGACCAGATATTCTTTCTGTAATGGTCTCTTCCAGTACCCACATTCACTGAAACTTTCTCAGTGGTTCTCAAACTTTAGGGTGCATCAGAATCACCTGGGGAGCCATTTAAAATGCAGATTCCTAGGCTCTGTCCCCAGGTACTGTCTCCATAGGTCTGGGGTAGGACCCACAAATCTCCATTTTACTGAATGAGTCTTGTGCTGGTGATCCCCATAGCATACTTTAGAAGTAATGAATGGAATGGCTTGAGGTTCTTGCTTAGACACTTTGCGACTGAGGCAAATCTGAGCTGTGCTCTGGTTTGGGAAAGGCCAGGGCGAGAGAAGAAGGGTTTGGCTTAACCCAGAATTGAAGGGAAGGGCAGCACCCCCAGGTCAGCCTGTAGGCTGGAATATACTAGTGAGGTCTCCTAATTGCATGCTGGGAAGGTTCTGCTCTGCTCATGGAGACCAAGCAGAACCAAGAGAAGGCTCCTGGCTGCCCTGTGGCACAAACGCTCTCATCTCCAACAGTCCTGGGCCTTCTCACGCCTCTAGAAGTTCTCCTTTATGTGCATTTTTCCTGACCTTTTGTTGAAATATAAATAAGACCAGGGGGTAAGAGAACCCAGATAAATTTTCTTTCCAGCATACACACAGGATTAATGTCTAGAAGGCTTGGGAAAAGGGCAAGTGATTCATTTTCACCCTTCTTTGGTTTTATCTCAGTAGACTATGCTTAGTAGATTACGGTGGGAGCAAATAAAATAAAGAGCAATGATTTAGCTAACAATACTCCCAGAGTGTCCCACTCCTAACCAGGGCTCCTGGGATCAGAGTACCCCTAGCACAAGGTCTCCTGGAGAGAAACGCACCCAGTCCCTGTGGACCAGAGTCAACTGAAGCAGAACTATAATGTAGGGCAGGCTGAACTTCAGATCCCAGACTCCCCTATTCGCATCTTTTCTCCTACCATGAATACTTGTGGAACTTTTCATTAACCATTTATTACAAGTATTTTCTTATATAATTCTATATCAATGTAAGTTAAATTTTAAATATTCCAAATAATTTTAATTGAATAACATATTAAATTGATATACTACATTCTATTATAAGAGCTGGGGGAAGGTAGGCACCCCCCCTACCAAAAAAATAAACTGTTCTCAAAACACTGTCTGGAATATGTGATCCAGCAGTTCCTTTCTGGAATTTATCCTAAAGTGATCATCATGTGCACGTGCAAAGATTTACCTGTGAGGATGTTCATGGTAAAATTACTTTGAAGAAATCAGAAAGGAACCAAGATGTTCTTGGGAACTCATTGAGTAAATTGTGATACATCCAAACGATGGAAGATTATGCAGATATTAAAATCTTGTTATAGAAAAACAATGATATAAGAAAATGTTCTCTACACATTAAGTTTCTTTTAAAAAGCAGGTTACGAAACTATATGTAAAGTATGTTAGAGATTTTTGTTTTAAAATAAAATGATGACCAAGAATATTTAAAAAGAAATTACTCTAATGATGAAATGATGGGTAATTTTTTATTTTCTTATTTGCATTTTCTAAGTGTTCAAATTTTCTCTAATGAGTATATATTACTCCAGATGTGAGTCTAGACCAACAGCATCAGCATCCCCTGAGCGCTGGTTAGAAATGCAGAATCCCCGGCCCCACCCCAGACCTGCTGACTCAGAATCTGCATTTTAACAAGATCCCCAGGTGATCTGTATGCACATTACAGTTTGAAAAGCAAAGCTGTGTATAATTCAACATAAGAAATAACCGTCCTGAGAAAGACATCCTCAGACTGTGACAATTGGGTGCTCTTTGCTATTTGGAAGGTGATTTTGATGTAAAGCATAAGCAAGTCTTACCTTCCACAATCCTCTAGAAATGCCTTAACATTCCCCATTTTTCATTTCAACAATGGGGCATGGAGCAGTGACAAGTCCCTCCGTCTCCACTCCCTCCCCCAGCCGCAGGGCCACAAAGCCGGAGCTCTGAGATTCTTCGTGAGGTAGGGAAGTATGGATTCCTCAAGAGCTGCTATTCAGGCCATAGGCAGCATGTGCCAGAGCTCCACCCACGGTTCTGCTTCAGCCTCCATTAAGCTGCACATCTGGCTGTCACACACTCTTTTGTGGGGACATCTCAATGGCAGCACTGATGCCGCCTCTCCCCGGGCCAGCCCGACAGTGGCCTCCCTGTCCTCCTCGTATGTGATGTCATGAGCGTGAACGTCCTGCCAAACATTTAAGACGCTGCCGCTCACATTGTGTACATTGTATAGAGAAACACTGACATGCAGATTGGAAATTTTAAAAAAACACACACATATGGCAAGATACAACCAAACCTTGTTCTATTGTTATCCCAAACCACCAATTCAGCACAAATGTGTAGCTTGTATTCTTTAAAGACACGGTCCTCTCTTTTTTGTTGCTGTCGGTATAACTAGCATCCCTAGATTCAGAGATTTCCTTGAAACATTCTTTCTGTAATTTGGTTTCTATCAAATTCTTGGAAAGCATGAGCTGAACTGGTTCATTTCAAACCAAAGATCCCCTGCACGTGGTCTCTTCAGACTAGGCCAAAGAGAGGGGGGAAGCTGGGTGTACCTCTCAAAGTCACCTCGTCTCCGAGGACCATCAAAGAGGACGAGGGAGGGGATTAGTTGCTCTACAGAAAGGCAGGAGCAAGAGGCCCTTCCCGTCACTGTTTCTCAAAGTGTGGCGTGGGGACCACCTCATCAGAGTCTCTGGGGGGGGGGGGGGTGGGGGCAGTGCACAATAAAAATGCGTATTCTTGGATACCAACCCAGAGTCGGTGTCTGTGGGTGAAGAGAGAGAATCTGCATTTTACCTGACTCCCTAGTAATGATTCTTAAATTAGAGAATGAGGGCTTTAGAGTTTGACAGACTTAAATCCAATTTTAGTTCCACACAGTAGCTATCTGACCTTGACAAATAACCTCAACTCTCTACACCTCATTGTCCTCATCTGTATGATAGGGACTGTGGGAAGCATTAAATGTGTGAAGTTCCTGGCACAAACAGGTTTCAAGAGCATGAATTCCTTTTTCCCTGTCATTCAAGTAGAACCCTGGAGGTCTGCCATTTCACCTGGGATTGGGGTCGTTGTCTTCCCCTGGATGATAATTATTGTCACTGTAATGGCCAGATTCTAACAGAGCTCTAATGAGAGACAATAAAATCATCAAGACTGAACCCCTCTGGATAGTTTCTGAGGCTGACCTGTTATTCTATAGCTGTCTGCCCAATCCAATAGCCACCAGCCCTCTGTGGCCCTTGAGCACTTAAAGTGTAGCTAGTACGAACTGAGATGTGCTGGAAGTGTAAATTACACACCGTAATCCAAAGACTTAATACAAAAAGAAGGACGTAAAATATCCCATTAATAATTGGTTACATGTTGAAATGATAATATTTTGGATGTAGTGGATTAAATAGAAATATTAAAATTAATTTCATTTATTTTTAGCTTTTTTAAGATGGCTCCTAGAAAATTTTAAATTACATATGTGGCTCCTATTATATTTCTACTGGACAGCGCTGTTCTAGAGGAACAGCTACCCCACCCTCCCTCCCTCACACTGATGAGAAAACCCAACACTGAAATTATGACCAACAAAATGGAATTCCCCATTAGGAAGGCAGCAGTCAGCTAGGAGAGGTTTGGGGTGTCTCTTCTGCTGCTGCAGGGCAAAGTGGTGCTCATGTAGCACACCCCCTCACATGAGAAAGCAGCCTAGGGGAAGGAGGTGGGCGAGTGGGCACTTACATCCATAAGAGGAGAGGAGAATGACTTGACACTTCTGATTCCAGCTGGTGGTTGTGAAAAGAGGGGACCTGGGGACTCAAAGCCTTACTTGTCCACCCCCGACTGCCTTTTGCTCCGTTCATGTGCACAATGGTTACACCGTGACAAGTGTTTATGAGGAAGGGAGGGTCCTCCAATGTCATCACATGACTTGTGTCCTTACAAAACTGTGTCATCACTAAGCAAATATTTTGATCAACATGAAGATTGTCTTTTCTGCCTAAGTAATTTAGAAATAGTTTCCACCAGGTTATAATCTTCTAATATACACAAATATCTACAAAAATGACCAGCCCAAATGGATATTTCCAAAGAGGAAATGTTTGCCAATTATTATACTATCAGCTAGTGACATTGGTATTTTTGGAAAAATACAAACAAAATAGATTGTAATCTGTTTTCTAGAGTAGGCTCATAACTTGACAGAGTTTCTGGAATAGAAAACAAACAAAAATCAACTCAATGTGTCTATCTTTGTCCAAAATTTCCCAACATCTATATGCACATGTTTGAAAGAAATGTATTCAGATATTATTACCTAAAGACCCAATACAATGGGTTTGTTTTATACTTCCCTTTATACCTAGCCAATTCCTTTACTAAGTGTTCAAAGTAGATAAAGGAGTTTTTATATATATAGTCACATATAAATGGGCAGCAATCAGAAACCAAATGTCAAGCACTGCTGCCCATTTATATATGACTTAAAGATGCCATACTGTCACTCCGCCTAAGAAACCTAGAGAGCATCTAGGTCACACTTTTATGACTACACGTTACCATCAGGATACACTGTAGTGAATAAAATATAACTTGTTAATTATTCAGGGCAGTGCAGAATGACTTGTTCTTGAATCACTGATCAGGTTCCCTACAAATTACTAGCAGAGATTAATGAAATTTTTTAAAATCAATACCTCTGGATATAACAGAATATTAAAGGCCAGTTTTGCAGACAGTATGTTATTTTATTGCACAGATTTCACTTAAAGAACAAAACGCACCATCAAAGTTTGGAGAGTTTGGGGTCTCAGATACTGATACACCATCAGTGTTTACACCCGTAGAGCCAAATTCAACAGTACAGTTTATGTTAAACGATGTCACTTCAGGGTGGCTAACAAAATGAAAATAGAGAGAAAGGAAAAAAAGCTTTAAAAATGTGTTAAGTTGAAGCATATGCAAGCGTAGGATTAAAAACTACATCACACAAACTTGGAAATCAAAAATGTTTTGCGGAATGTCAGAGTTATACTCACTCATACTGTTATTTATCGCATAATTAAAGTCTATTTGGTTCATTTCCTTCATACTGATGAATTGAGGATTTCAGGAAAACCATGGTTATAAAAATGACCAATCTTGAAAAAATATGTACAGATCAATTTAAAATCAGAAACTAAAATATATCCCCACCCCTTGCCCTCAACTTACAAAAGAGAAACTTTCCCATGGAGAGAAAGTTCCACTATTCCTTTCCCTCCCCACCCTATGTCCCCAATTCTATCTTTTTCTATCGCTTATAACTAAATGACCTTGGAGCTGAGGAGCAGCGAGGGAACAGAGAGGCATCTTATGAGGCTCCCATTGTCATCTGTACAGTTTGAAAAGTGTCTTTTATTTCTCTCCTCCACACCCAAGTCAGCAATGTTTGCAAGATATTTAAAATTTAAAGAGAGAAAACCAAGCAAACAAACAAATATATATATATATAAGATATATATATACTTCAGTGAAAAAAAAAGGAATGCCCAAGAAAAGAGCTAATGGGGGGGCAGAACCATGAGAAAAATATGTGGGCATTATCTGAGCTGAAGATTTCTTTTAAGGCAACAAAAAGGGTGGTGTTAAGACTATAAAATGCCAGACAGGATGCTTTTCTAGACCTTTGGCTTTGGAGACTGGCACAGGAGTGGGCTTCCCCGTCCCTGGGGTGAGCAAACCCGGGGCCATGGGCCCAGCATCGACAGCACCTCCTCGGGCAGCCTCTCTCATACATGGGCACTCTTGGCATGAGTGGGGGAGCTGGAGCCCGAAGAATAGTAGAAACGGTTTTCACCGAACGCCTGGGCATCTCCAGCGCAGCAGACGATGACACAGCCACCCACGAGGCACAGCACGGAACCGATCCAGCCCGCGTACAGGGAGTAGCCAAAGCTCACGATGGTGGTCTCACGGTGGGCACACACAGGGAACCAGATGGTGGCGACCATGGCGCAGAGAGCTGGGGAGACATGGAGAAGGCTGTGACTGGGCACACCCATCACACACCAAGAGCAGCGGGCAGGCTCCCCCTCACTCCACAGACACACACCTTTGGCTTCCAACCAACGCCAAAAAACTGATACACACAGCTCTGCTCCCTTGGCAATCTGAACCTGAAGGTTTGCATCTGTAGAATAAGCTGATCAAAAGCTTGTGTCAAACTGCTGGGTCCTTATTTTTTCGACAGGTGGCAGAGACAAAAGAACTCTGATGTAAAAACCTAGAGATAAATCATTTAAGCCCAAAAATATTTATTTTTATTTACTTATATATCTTGACCTTATATATCTATTGTTATAATTCTATTATTACACTTACCTATTGTATTATAACTATCTCTTTACATGTCTATTTCCCATTCCAAGTTCTGAGTTCCTGGAAGGCAAGTGCCATCTCTACCTGATGTTTGCAAAGTCAGCATTTAGTTCACTACCATTGAGTATATACTATGTGCTCAATGTATAGTAGTTGCATGACTGAATGACCTGAGCTATTCAGAAATGAGAAACAAGATGGTGCCCACTTCAATTTTCCACTCTGTTTTTTTAATGTGGTCAATTCACATTACAAAGACCTGAAGAAGCTATGAAAATTCTCTTGCCGTGGTGACTATTGCTAGGCATAAGTGGAGGATCAGCTAAGAGTCTGAGTTTGTGGTATGCTGTTCACACTCACAAACTCTCAACACACAAATGAACAGTTCTTGGAGTAAAAGAATTTACCCATTCAAGGATTTTACAGTGATGATATTTGTTGTAACGGGTCACAAGGGTAGAACTTTATGGTCTTGTACTGACCAGTCTAACTTTCAGATTTGGATTAGATTTTAAAGAATAATGTAAGAAATGCCTCTAAATCATTTAGTTCTTCCCTTCCGCCTAAGCGAAGTAACCAAACAAGGGCAGGCGGAAGCCTATAAAGAATTAAAACAATTTTTAAACCTCGAGACCAGCCCTGTCAAATAGGGTAGCCACAGCTACATGGACTTATTGAAGGTTTCACATGAGGCTATTGAGACTGAAAAATGAATTCTGAATTTTAATTAATTTACATTTAAATGGCTACATGCAGCTAGCAGCTACTGTACTCATCAACACAGCTCTAGACAAAGTAACTCTGTAACCTCCTTGGGTATCATCTGATTTCTCACAACTACAAGTAGGACAGAAGTTTTGGATAAAGCTTTCAGTTGGCATGGCACTTTAAAGGGGACAGACATTAAAAAAAAATAACGAGGTTTCCAATCATTAGTCATAACGCCCTCAATAAATTCAAGACAGAGCATTGCAATGCCAGTCCGCTGTTTGCGACCTGAGGTGCAAGCATTTTCTGATTTCTGCTCATACTGAATTATTTTCTAACTTACCTCTATGCCCACAGAGAAGAAATATAATTTTTCTTTAACAGCCTCGAACATTAGTTTTAAACTAAAGAAAAGATTTAAGACTTACCCATTTTGAAAGACCTTTTAAACTATCTCATTGCATTTGTGTAATTTGTAACACAGGTTTTTGTTGACAACAGACTAAGCCCACCCCCACAAGCTGGGTATAAATATACATAAATAGAAGTGATTTCTATCCTTAAAAAGTATAGATCTCAAGGAGAAGTCAGAGGGAAGAAAGTGAATTTGGGGACTCTGAATTGCCCAAATTGGCTTTCTAATAGCCTAAATTCATTCCATTAATTGTGAACTATTCACATAATTAAGGAGTTTATATAGATTATCTAAGAAGCTAAAATCTATCCATATGCTAAGGGCTTCATTTTTCTTGAAGAGTCAGCACAATCATGCCAGCTTCTGTAGTATTTTTATATGAGATACCATGAGGAGATGTATTTTCCTTCTGTGAAAGGATGTTCAAGAAGATCAGTGTTAATCAAACCTTCCCTTTCCAGCCCAGGGAAACCTCAGATACAGGGAAAAGTCTTTTTCTTTCTCTTCCTCTGGCCATGGAAGCCAAACCAGGCTCTCTTGGAGAACCACTTGGCTATTGCCATAGTCATACTCTCTGCGAGGCACAGAGAAAAGCTTTTTCTCTATCAGGACAAGGGACAGAAACCTCTTCTAGAGTGTTTCAGCCAGAGAGAACTGCTATAAATTCTCCATATCAATACACAATCCAGCTACACACCCCAAGACCCCAAAAGTGGGCATTTGTTCTGCTATGGACAAAAACAGCAACCCAGCAACGACTTCCAAACACCCAGCCTTGTTTAGAGGAAAAGAGTGGGAGTGAAAAGCTGAATTCCCTAGGAAAAAAAGATTTGATTCCCAAATAACTGATTTGGTTCAATCTAACCGATCTTTCGTATAAACAATTAATGGTCTCAGAACAGCTTATGGTTCAAATTAAGTTTTATATTTTCAATTCCTTTGTATTTATATATACAACACAAACATACACACACACAAAAGCATTCCTCACATTTCATGTATATCTAACTTTCAGATTTGGTTTCGATGCTATAGAATAAGATAAAAAGTTGCCTCTAATTTCATTTAATTCTTCCCCTCTTCCTAAGCAAAGCAATAAAAGAAGGTTATCTTCACATAAGGAAAGAATCAGGCTTAATATTCCAAAAGTAACCATCAGTCTTGATTTTGAGTGTTCTACGGATTTTGTTAGATTTTATTCCAATATAATTCACCAGAAAAAGGAAAAATCAGAAAAATGTCTAAATATTGAAATAATGAACCTACAGGACTGGATGAGTGAATATGTGGATGGATGGACAGATAGAAGAATGGATGAGAGATGGTCTCATTTCAATTCTACTTTCCACTTCATACACACCAAAACTGACTTCCAAAATCGTAAAGCCTTAATGTGACTTCAACACACTTAATGTAACACACTCATGATTTACCTCATTAAAGATTTCCTTCTTTTATAACCCATTCCAAACAAGGCAAATGAGCACCAGCAGGCTCTTTATTTCCTAGTAGATAAATGAACTCTGGGTGGAATTCCTGCAGCTCTCAAAAATGAACCACATCAAAACCACCAAAAGATGACAGACCGCCACACAACATGAAGGGAAATGAGGGGTTCGCTGGAAACAGTGACCTTCAGTTGAACTCACAGTGAAGAATGTTTAGAAACTAAAAAAGGAGAATTTACTCAATTTCAGCAATGGTTTGAGGGGGAAAAGGGATATGTTTTGACCAACAAAGTTAAAAGTGCAAGTCAAGTCATTATTTAACTTACAAATGTGAAGTATTAATAGAATTAGCAATAATTTGGGGCTTTTTTAAAGACAGAAAAGGCCTGCTGGATTTATTTCTATTTGCAGACACACACACACACATTCAAAAAGAGTTTGTAACGGTTCTCTCCATTATCTGGGGAAAATACAGAAAATGCTTTTCTAAGGAAGTCACAGTTACCTATAAGGTAAAGAAAATTGAAGAAAAATAACGGGAATTTTCATTGCTTTTCTTTTTATGTCATCAGAATTTATTCTTAAATTAAGGCTCTGATAACAAGACAGGAGAATTTTAACACTCACATTTTTCAATCAGTTTCTCCTCTTCCACCCTCAGAACTTGAACAGTGAATTGCACAGGCGGGGAGCTGGAAGAGGGAATCTGCCATTTGTAGGGGAGTAGAAAGTGAAAACTGGGGACATTCTTAGCAAAAACAAAACAAAACAAAAGAAGAAGGAGAGAAGAGAGGAAAGCTTCACCGTGTAGATAGAAGTCCATCTGGACTCATAAAGAGACACACAAGAGAATTCCTTGCTTCACAGAATAAAATTATTTGCCTCTTTTGATAACTTTTAAATAATGTAATACAACGTGTTCTTTAGTTGATAGAATGCACTCTAATTAAAATTGAGAATGATCTTGATGTAGCCAAACAAAGAAAATATTTGGAAAGACAATTTTAGAGCAATGAAACGTATGCGTAGCTTTTAATTTCTTTAGGGATTAGATGACATATGATAATACATGGAGTGATTAATGCTATGAAATTAAATAAAATTGGTACAAGTGTGTTTGTCTGTGGAGGTAACAACTTAGAAACCGAGAGAAACTTAGAGACAGACAGACAGACCGACAGAAAAAGAGGCCCAGAAAGGCGCAAGAGCACCAGACCCTGACATTCCTTCCTTCCTCTAACGAACTCCTCTGTTTTCAGGCCTTGTCACTTTCAGGTACTAAGCATGGAAAGGACTTTTAAAAGCATCATTTCTAGCACAAAGCAATATTTTCACTAAAATCACTTAAATTACTCTGATGTATATTAGTCATACTGGAAAAAATCTTCCTTGATATTATAACCGAGATTTGCTTTAAAAAAATCTGGGGATTGGAAGAAAAGGAGAAGTACATAGATGAAGCAGATTGGCCATGAGTTGACCATTATGGAAAATGAGTTTGGGTTCATGGGGGTTCATTATACAGTTCTTTCTGCTTTTGTGTATTTTCCAAATTTTCCACAATAAAAACTTTTTTTAAAATCCCCCTCCATTTAACATTTTACAATGCATTGACGCTGTCTTCTACAATCGAAGCTATTCTAACACATGATCTAAATGGCAATTAGCTTTAGCTTTTCACAAAGAAGCCAGTCAACTCAAGGAAACAAGTAACAAGATTTCTAATGAGCTGCTGGTTGGAGTCATATTTATTTTTTGTTCCTTAAAATGTGAAACTAGAAAAGTTTTTGTTTTTCTTTTCTCATTTGTCATTCTCTAAATTTTGACTTAAGAAGATATTGCTGCCAAAGGACATACTCCTCTTACCCGATGACTTTCATGAAAATCTAATACTTACAACAATCATCAGGTCAATGGAATATCTGAGTACATTATTTTCCTGGCCTGCTTTCAACATTTTTTCCCTTATTTCTATTCCACGCATCATCTTTTTTTTTTTTCCTATAACCTTTTTTAAAAGCTAGTCTCATGATCATTTGTTAATTTTTTTTTTTTAAGTCACAGAATTTAGAAACAGGAGAGACTTCAGAAAGCAGTTAATTCCTCCAATTTTAGTGATAAGGTCATTTTAAGCCACAAACATACTAAGATGCCACATCCTTTCCACTATCCATATGAAATCTGACTTAGATTAAGGACTTGTTTGCAGAAAGCTAATGAGTTGGAAGAAGACTTTTCCTAACTACTCCCTTAAGACCCCGGGATTAAGGGCATCCCTGTTGATTCCACACCCAAGGATTCCCTGTAGGACATCTGACTCTGTGTACATGACAAGCTCAATGTGTTCCACATCTGAACGCACCCTGCATTTTACTGCACTTTCATTATTAACTTGTAAGTTCCAAGTTAAAACAGCTTTTTTCCAATACCAATAGGATTCCTGGGGCCATATTTTTAAAAACCAAGAGAGAAGATGAAAGGATTCCACTTAGGAAGGAAAATACATTTCCTTTCCTTCCATTCCCTACCCCATCTCCCCAAAAAACACCCAAATCAAGTACTTTCTAACTTCTAGCGAGGTGAGAATTAGACTGAATCGGAACTAAGCTTGAGCATTTTTGGTTGGGTGGCTTAATGTGGCTTTTTATAATGGAATAAGCAAAAAACTCCAACTATTGATCTCCACACTCTGGTTTCTACAAAGTAAACAAAAGAAATATTTCCATTAGACCAGGATGCGACCTAGTGTTTCTAGGAACAGTTCATTGTCTCTCCTTACCAACTCCGTGTGTGGAGACTACCCTGCAGAAATTAGACGAGATCAGAAGAATATCCAGTTGCCCTCTGGGCTAGCTCTCTATCTCCTCTAACCAATGACAGCAATAATAATAGCAACCATTTGTTGAGCACTTACTTGTTGAGCCAGACATCACACTAAATAACCTGCATACATCATTCCACTTCTTACCAACCTCAGAAGTAGGCATTATTGTTCCCATTTTATATAAAGGCTCAGAGACATTAATGGCCCCAGTTCACACAGCTAGAAAGTGGTAGATCTGAGATTCAGTACAGTTGGTCTAACTCCAAATGATAAGATAAAGCAACTCAGGGCACAAGTACCTCCTGCCTTGGCAGGGGCTCTTAAAAAGCCACAAACAGATTAGATTCGCCTCAGATCCACCCCAGATCTGAGGCGCCTGCTGCTCCTTGAGCTGCTCATCTGGCTTAAGAAGACAGCAGCATCGGGCTCCCATTCCTTCCCCCACAGCAGGAACCAAATCCTCACACCATTAAACTTAGACTGCTGAGAAGATAAAGCTGTTATACAACAAACATAATTTTTTTAAGCTTTCAGAAAAATAATTAAAGCTTTTCAGGGTCAGGAAGAACTGATTTTAATTAATAGCGCCTACAGTTTCCATATCAAGATTAGCTTCGATAGGGCCGGCCCTGTGGCATAGTGGTTAAGTGCATGCACTCTGCTGCTGGCAGCCCGGGTTCGGATCCTGGGTGTGCACTGACCATGCTATGGCGGCATCCCATATAAAGTGGAGGAAGATGGGCACTAGATGTTAGCCCAGGGCCAGTCTTCCTCAGCAAAAAGAGGAGGATTGGCATGGATGTTAGCTCAGGGCCAATCTTCCTCACAAAAAAAAAAAAAAAAAAGATTAGCTTCGACACTGTTTCCAGTTCCCAGCCCCCAGACCCTAGTGTGGCCTGGTCCCCTTTGGTCAGTGACCACACCTCAGGTAGAGCACCGTCGGTGACCCCTAGGACCTAGCACGAGCC
Organism: Ceratotherium simum simum; assembly: GCF_057802395.1. Taxonomy (NCBI): domain Eukaryota; kingdom Metazoa; phylum Chordata; class Mammalia; order Perissodactyla; family Rhinocerotidae; genus Ceratotherium; species Ceratotherium simum. The sequence goes on from NC_141914.1 coordinate 50,772,645, forward strand.
CAGCACTGGCTTCTCCCAGGAGAGCGACAGAGCCAGTGCAGAGGGACACAAAGGGAGCCTTCAGTCTCTCTTGCTCCTCCCACCCCCTGCCAACAGGGGAAACAAGGCACCCGGGCTCCGTGGGGAGAAGGCAGAGGAGAGCAGCAGGTGCCACACTTGAGACAATGAGCTTTACATTTTCAGAGCCAGCTCGTTCCAGTCAAAACATCCAACCCAAAGGCAAGTGGTGGCCCGCTGAGAAATAAATCCGGACAGGAGCAATCAGAGAACCAGGTAACACCGAAGTGCAAGGCTACAAGAGGGCAGGGAGCGCCGCCCTCGACCCACCCCAGGCCGTGTGGCCAGAAGAGTGCAGCCTTCCTTGGGGGCTGGATCACTCAACGCCCCCTCCCTCCTTTCACTCCAGGCAGCGACAGGGACTGAGGGACTCACATCACACGCTTTCCTCTCTGAATCTGTCTGCTGCCACCAACCCCTTGAAAAAAATAAAGAAACACTTCGTCTAATTCAGCTAGGAAGTTTCAAACAACTGGTTGCTATTTTTTTAATAACTCTGTTATTCAACAACAATTCATTTGTTTTTAGGGTTTTTTTCATACTTATTTGTCTGTATGTACTTTGCTTCTATATCTTTATTTTCCACAGGGCTTGGGTTTGGTTTTGCTTGTTTTTAACGTATTCTCTCACTTGTGGATATTCTGTGACTCTCATACGGAAGGCCAGAATTTCTAAAGATGAACACCTAACGCAACAGACCCATCCTTTGGCTTTGGCATCCTCAGAGCCAAAGAGAGCTGTCTGGGGCTTCTGTAAGAAGTGAGGATAGTAACAAACAACAGCAAATGTCTAGGATGGGAAGGGTTTCACCTGGGTTCCGCAAACCAGTTTACTCGCGGAGCCCTGGCAACCCATTGGAAAGGGAATTCAGATACAAGGACCTGACGGCCAAAGAGCACCACAAGAGGGGACCCTGCGAGTTAGGTGAAGCGTGCGATGCTGACTGTGGGCTCCATGCGGCGCTCCCACACAAATTCTTTGTGGCTGGAACCAAAATGCCCATGCCCAGATTCTTTTCCGGAAATTACAGTGGTCTTCTGGTCTTTTCACTCCTGTCACCACACACACACACACACAAGCCCTTCCTCTGAATTCTCCGTGGCTTCACAAGCCCCTGAAAACCTCCATCCCTTTGCAATCTTGTGAAATGGTACCCCTACTTCTCACATCCCCTCACCCCACTGGTGTCACTGTGGGTGACCATCACTAAGTGGCACTGACCCACACAGAACCCTGATCCCTTACCCTTACCCCTTAAGCACAGGGTCTAATATGTGTCTGGGGATGGGAATTCCTTGTCCCAGGAGAACTTGACTTTGCACCTAACCCATATGCAGACCAGCGTCTCCTCACTGACGTATCAGTACACTCTGCAGCAAGAGCTGCTGTTCTTAAAATTCATGTCTTCTATTAGGATTTAAAATATACTGAAAGAATTAGCAGTCAAGAAAAAAAACAGAGGAATGAAGTCACTGAAGAGAACAGAGCTAGAAGGATCCTCCCTGGGTTGTTAAATCAAGCCCTCCCTGTGCAGAAAATCAGGAAACCTGAATGAGCACATGCCATTTGTTTGGCCTGGACGGTCCCTCTCTCCAATCTATGACCTGACTACCTTCTCTTCAACTCTCAAAACTCATTGCTGGGGTCCTCTGCTCTGCAAAACTCCTCCAGTCCAGCTTAGGTGCCTTCCTACGTGTGTGCACAGCCCGCATACCTTTTTTAGATGAGCACACAGCATTTTCTATTGAGATGTCCGAGTACACTCAAAGCAGAGACCGCCTCTTCTTCCCCAGTATCCCCAATGCCTCCCACAGTGCCTGGCACACAGCAGATGCTGGATGAATGCTTATTGAATAAAAGACTGAATCATCACCAGTGATCTCCCACCCTCAACATCTTACTTTTCTCTTGCCCTCCTCTTTCTCTATATGTGAACTGAAGTCCTCGATCCTGACTGCACATAAGAGCCACTTGGGAAGCTTTCAAAAAATATCTTTGCCCGACCTGATACCCAGAAATTCTGGCTCAGTTGACCTGCGGGGGATCCTGGGCAAAGGTGTTTTCAAAAAGGAATCCCACTGTGAAGCCTGAGTGGAGAGCCACTGTGTAACTCTCTTCTGTCCTTCTGGTCTCTCTCTTAGGTATCCTCAAAATCCGTTCTTTCTTTTTGTTTTTTAACTTATTTTCATGTTCAGTGACCCCCGCAGACATTCCTTTAATATATAAACTGCCCATGAAACATAAAGGGATACACATTGTGGGGGGCACTATTCTGCCATGGATTCACTTGACTTCCTTTCACGTGTGTCTTGAACACGAGGAAGCAGCAGCAAGATCTGCAATTCATCAGGTTTGCTCAGAGTGGGGGCGCTGTACCGAAAGCTGTCTTACCCAGAAGAATGAGCATAACACCAGCCAGCTGGGCCCGCCTGTACTTGGCCACGCCAGGCTCGTGTCCCATCCGGATGCAGGGGAGAACCGTCACCAGCAGGAGAATGGCCGGCAGACCCAGGACCGAGGCTGCAATCATCAGGGCCCGGCAAGCCTGCACATAGCCTGGAAACGAGAGAGGAGAGGGGGTGGGTTAGGCCCTGGGTCCCCTCGGATCCTGTCCCCCGAGAATTCAGCACCATCTACCTTCCTCCCTCTTGCCTCATCCCAGGACTTAAAGTGTATTAAATGCTGTCCGGGATCACTTCACATGTCCAACTTTTAAAGTGACGCAGCGACAAAAAAAGGAGGTTCAGGGCTGGAGAGACTGAATGGGGATCCCTGGTTTAAACCACTGGTCCAAGCTTCCAGGATGAAGGGGCCAAGAGCCCATCACGTTATTACATCACCTTGTGAAAGTTCAGATTAAAACTCAAATCTTTCAAGGAGTCTTCTGTGATGGGCTGTGTTGGTTCCAGCCTGCTGTTGATATGCTCTACCTGTGTGATCTCGGGCAAGTTACTGAAGTGCTGTGTCTTGACACCTTCCTCATCTACAGAGTAAAAATAATAACAGTACCTACATCTCTCTAATAGAATTCAACTAAGATGAAATCAGTTAATTCACGCAGTGCTTAGAACAGTGTCTAGCACACGCTAAGTACTCCAAAAAGGTCAGCTATTGTTACTGGTGTTACTCTGTGTCACGCAGTACTTTTATCTCTAAGTGTACTCAGTGCTTTTGTCCCTAACCATGTGTTTGTCATTCACGTTGTGTGTAAATAGCATGCGGCCCTAACTAGGACTCAGGGTTCCTCTCTTGATATCTCCCCACAGGCTGCTGTGCTCGTGAACCCTGCCCCTATAGACGGTCAGGCTCCATCTCCTGCCTCACCCACAGCGCCCTGGGCATGCTTCCGCAATGGTCCGTTATTGCTTTAAAAGCATCTCTCCAGCCCTGAGGATTCTTGGAGGGCAGACACCTGCCTCTGTCTTCATGGAGCTAACACAGTGCCCACAACAGATGATGTAAACATACAATTACGAATGAAGGAATGAGTGAGTTGAATAACAAGAGTGGAGCAAAACTACCTGAACTATATGTTGTCAAATAAAATGCCAGGGAACAACTTTATTAAGAAACAGATTACAATATGTGCAATATTTACATAAAATAAATGTGACAAGATACTGGATACTGGATATACTACATAAAATAAATCTGACAAGATACAAGAATACGATAGACTTAAATGTATTGTTTCTCATTAAAAAACTCTCCTTCCTCCAAAAAAAGGGGGCAGGGGGGCTGTATTTGTTGCTCTCCCTGTTTTGCTCAGAGGGAATTAGAGCTAGTGGCCTGGAGGAGGTAGAGTTCATGGCCAAGCCAAAAACGGGCCCCAACTTCTGCCTCACATGCCAGGACCCTCACACCAAATCTGGCCAGCCTGCCTCATGCACCAAAACCCACCAGCAGCACTGTCTCTTAGCAGGATACATTCTGCAAGAATTCAGACTTCACAAGGGCACTCTTCCAACAACTGCCTGTCTCAGCTTCCTCAGAATTACAGGTAATCAATCAATCAAGTATCTATTGACTTGAAGACCCCCGGAGAGGAGCTACAGGAGGTCTGAGGCAGGACCTCTGAGCACAGCCCTGTGCCCCGGAGGCTTGTAGGTGAGCCAGGGCTGACATAAAGGAGACAGTCTCCTCAGCCTAGCAACTGAGGCTCTGAAATTCACAGCACAGGCTGTCCACGTGCCAGGTGCCAAGGCCATGTGTGAAAATCAAAACATGGAGACTCAGACCTATCCCTGTCCCCACCCAAAGTGTGAGGGAGGAGGACAGCAGGAAGGATTAGGCCTTCCCTAAAATGGACTCCATCTGTGGGAGGCTCTGTGTTCTCTGAAAAGAAACCACTTGGCACTGAGTGCTCAGTAAATTTAATTTCAGGGGAAAGAAGCAGAGAGTAACTTTATGCTTCAGTCAAAGATTCCTACAGATACCACGCCCAGCTTTTAATAAAAAAATTATAGCTAGCATTTAGAAAGCATCTACTACATCAAAGGAGGATTACATTTCTCATCTCATTTAATCCCCAAAACAACTCTGAAAGATAGGTGGTTGTTTGATTTTAATTTTTAAAAGAAGACAACTGAGGTTCATAACTTGTTCCAAATGACCCAGATTGTAAGCACTGGACCCAGGGTCTGACCCAGGTCTACTAACAACAGCATTAATGGAAGGTGGGTCCAAATCTGGGTCACCCCGACCTCTGTCACTCTGAAAGTCCAAAATGGAGAAAAGGATTGTGAACCGCAGGACTGGCATGCATTGTGCTCACCTGCGGTGGGCCAGTGGCAATGCGGGGTCCCTGGGAAGATGCAAAGAGAGTAGGACGCCATCTATATCTCTGAGGAATTTAAAATGTGGTAGAAGAACTCGACTCACAAACAATGAACAAAAAATCAAAATGTGCCCTGATGGGGATAAGAGTCAAATACCAGGACAGCAAGGAGGAAGGGGGAATTGATTCCAACTACAAGGCCTGGGAGACAGGAGGCACTCGAGGTGGGGGGGGGGGGGGCTTACAGGGGGAGCAGAGTCTCCGGGAAGCGAAAGGTTCATCCGGGAGAAGGCACCAAGCCAAAGGCTCCTAGACTGGCGCCTCAGGCAGAGTTACTCCGCTTGTTCGGAAACCGGAATAGGCCTTTAAACGCGCACCATCCTCAAAGGCTAGCGGGACAGGAGGCAATCGCGTACAGGCCACGGCCGGGACAAACCCCACCTGGCAGGACAGATTCCCAGCAGAAAGCCCCAAGGGGCGCCCGCCGCCTCGCCAATCACCCAACTGACTCAAGGTTTAAATGTGAATTGAAACCGTTGCCCAGAATTGTTCAACGGGGCAGCAAGGGAAGATGGGGCCCCCGGCCGGCGTCGGCCTCGGGGGAGGGGTGGGGGGAGTCCTTCCCTCCTCCCCCCACCCGGAGACGCAGCTGGAGGGGAGGGGGCGGCCGCGGAGGCGCGTCTTCTCCCAGGGAGAGTCGGCCCTCCGAGGGGCGCCCGCTTTTCCCCATCCCACCGAGCGGTGCGGAGGCGGGGGGGTCAAGGCAGGCCCGCGGACCGATGCCCCCACTGCGGGGACAAGGGGTGGGGGAAACAAGATAGGCCCCGGGCCCTGCGGGAACAGACCCGGCGGAGCTAGAAGAACCCTAACTTGGCCAGGACGCCTCGTCCGTCCCAGGAGGACGGGGAAACAGCCTTTTTCGGAGCGCTGGGATGCTTGTGTTTCTTTCTGTCTTCCTCTCCTCTGCAGGGGGAGGCCGGGGCCAGGGAATAAAATACTTCTGGCCAACCTATGGCGGGAGCATGGGACAGGTGGGGCGACGGTAATTGGACGACATGGACTGAGTTCCGACTATGTGTCTATGTCTTGGTTCATTAACTTCTCAGGATGACTCGGCCAGTGGCCACCACTATCATCCCAAATTCCAGATAAGAAAACTGAGGCTGAGAGAGGTTAGATTCGGAGCTAATTCCTCTACAAAATGTGCCTAAATGACTTCCAGCCCCCAATATGTTTCTGTGGACGTCCTCTAATGCCCCCCGCCCCGGTCTGCCCCGAGGGTAAGGGTTTAGGACAGCCACTTGCAAGGCGGGGGTCCTTACCCGGCAGGATGAGGATGTCCACCAGGGGCTTGCAGTGGTACAGCCCGGTGGCCATGACGCAGTCGGCCCACAGCCCCTTGGAGCCCAGTTCGTCCAGCTTGCGGCAGGTGGGGATGGTGTAGCCGCAGGTCACCACCCAGTCATTGGTGGACGTGGTGACAATGATACCGATCCAACCCACGAAGCTCGTGACGAAGCCCACTACCTGCAGGCACGTGGCCACCATCATGGCCACGCCGGCGCCCCTGCGCTTCGCCCCTCACAAGCTGTATCCGCGCCCCGGGCTGGACTGAGCCTGCCCCGGTCCTCGCCCTCCCGCGCTCGCGAGCCTCTGGCCGGAGACGGCCCGATGCGGGATGCTCGCAGCGGCGACAGGCCACAGGAGGCTGCGGGCGCAGCTCCGACGGCCCGGCGGGCGCACGGCGGGGACAGCAGCTCAGCTGGGCAGCGCGCCCCCGCCCCCCTCTTTAAACCCCGCAGCCCCCGCCGGCGAGCGCCAATCGGCCACGGCCCTGGGTCGAGCCGGCCAATCGCAGGGCCGGGTCCGGAGGGGGTGACGAGGGGAGGGGAGCGATCCTGCTGCCCGGCGCGCCCCGTCGCGCGGTCGGTGTTGGAAGTAAAATAGTTCGATCCGGTCCAAGAAGTGGAGACGACAGGAGGGCCCGCGTCAGGCGCGTTCTATGTTGCTGCGAATTCTCTCTCTCCTTCCTGCCCCTCTCTCATCTCTGTCTCTCGTCTTCGCTTTGCTCCATCCCTCCTCAACTTTTCCCCACTCGCTCCTTCTTCCAGGCCCGACAGCTGGACCGGGGTTCTCCCGAGGACACACAGTTCCTCCACGGCCCAGCATTGTAACTGATGAGCTGGGAATTGCCCTAAGGAATAGACGAAGCATTCAGCATACCACAGCTACAGGTAGAAAGAAAGTGATCCTTTCCTGTGGTCAAAATCATCAGAGGGGGCCATGGCTGTGATAATGGTGACAACAACAGCAACTCACACTTACCAGCTGTGTCGTGTACTATGTGCATACATTTATATTTATGTATTATCTCATTTAATTCTCATAACAACCCTTTGTGGTAGGGACAATTGTTTACACGTAAAAGCACAAAGCGGCAGCATGAGAGAAGTTAAGTTGCCTGAGTTCACACAGCTAGGAAGGGGTAGACTCCGTGGACCCATCTCACCCCGCTCCCCCCACCATTCCTGGGAAGCTGTCCTGATTATCACTTTCTGAAAATTCCTCAAGGGTTCAAGTGTCCCATTTTTGACACATTAAAAGCTAGGCTCAGGGCCGGCCCTGTGGCTTAGCGGTTAAGTGCGTGCGATCCGCTGCTGGCGGCCCGGGGTTCAGATCCCCGGCAGGCACGGACGCACCACTTCTCCGGCCATGCTGAGGCCGAGTCCCACATACAGCAACTAGAAGGATGTGCAACTATGACATACAACTATCTACTGGGGCTTTGGGGGAAAAAAATAAATAAATAAAATTATAAAAAAAGCTAGGCTGAGAGCTCCGGCTCATTGTAAATAAGTGAATATCTCTGCTCTCCTGAGAACACTCCCTCACCTAGAGTGAGTGGTCTGCAAGTGTAAGCTGTCATGGCCAACATCAACATTATTAAGCCACCTTCTCTCCCTGCATTCAAGGAAGACCCATTATGTGCACTTTTTTATCATGTAGAGAAGTCCTCCTTGGGCTCTATTTACATTAAATACTTTTAACTCCCTTTGATACATTTTGCTTATCTTATTATATCCCTCTACCAAGAATCATGAGATTTAAAGATGCGAAGGATTTCAGCAAGCACAGAACTTCCTACTCAACACTCTCAGTCTAAGATATGGATCATAAATCACAGGTACTAAGCTTTCCCATATCTATACTGGGTGTCAGGGCAAATCACCACATCTTCTAGGGAAGATGGGCCTCCAGAGACCCCAAAGGAATCAAGTGCACAAAGAGAAAGGGCTCCGTATAGATGACACAGTGTCAAGCACTAGAGCCACAGTAATCACCCAGGAGAGCACAGTGGTTAGGAAGGAGGGCCCGGCTGCCTGGCTTCATATCCTGGCTCCACCACTTACCAGCTGTGGGACCAAGTTACTTCACCTGTGTAGGCCTCAGCTTTCCTATTTGTAAAACAGAGATGAAAATAGTGCCTAAACCTCAGAGATTTCTTGATGATTATGTGACTTAACACACATATAGAGCTTAAAACAATGTCTAGTTCAAAGTAAGCACTCAATAAACCTGGGCTGCTATTATCATGATGATTCAAAACTCTTGCTTCTGCCCTCTTATGTATTCTCCTTGCATTCGTACAAGTTTGATCTGTGGAAACCACAGTATAAGACATATGTCCCTTTTTTTGTTTTGTTGTGTTTTGTTTTGTTGCCAAGGAAGATTCCCCTTGAGCTAACATCTGCTGCCAATCCTCTTTGTTCGCTTGAAGAAGATTAGCCCTGAGCTAACATCTGTGCCAATCTTCCTCTATTTTATTTTTTGTATGTGGGACACCACCACAGCATGGCTGGTGAGTGGAGTAGGTCCGGGCCTGGGATCCAAACCGGTGATCCTGGGCCACACTGAAGTGGGCCAGGCCCCCTATGTCCCTTTTTTGAGTAAGCCATTGTGTTTGGGGTCATTTCATCACTAGGGTCTATTGACCTGCATGTTTTCAGGTATTTCTTCATAACATAAAAAAAGAGAGAGAGAGAGAGCACTTTTGTTTTAAGTATGATGTATGATATAAAATATAAAATCCAAGCAACACCAAGTCATTGAAAAAACAGTTATGAAATCTGCACTCTTGTGACTCCACTAGCATTCGACATTCCAACGATAAAAATTTCAACCGCTCAGAATTCAGCAATGCCCACATCACCCACAGGTCACACACACAGAGGTATTTGGAAAGCCACATTTCAGAACTCAGGCACTAAATGGTAGAAAGAGTTGTCAAGTTGTTAAGAAGGAATCTCCTGAGTTCATATTCCAACTTCATCACTTGGGCTGTCCCTTAACTTATGTGACTCTCAGGGTCTTCATATATGAAGTAAGAATAGCAGAGGCCCTCCTAGGATTATTGTGAGGACTGAGTGAGATAACTGACACAAAGTGCATAGCACAGTGTCCAGCATGGATGGGCACTCATAAATGTTAGCTACTGTTAGTATTATTCACAGGCAATATAGTTCGATTGGAAATATGAGTTACCTTTGATAGAGACTGAAGCTGAAATAATTGGATTATCATTATCATTATCTATTAATGGAAGAGAAATCCTAAGATGAATGTCTAAACGATCACAGCACAGTTGTACAAAAGGCCACTTAAGGGAGGCCAGCAAAGTGTAACCCGTTTGAATGAATTAGCCATAAATAGAGAAAGTGTGTCCCTTTGGAAAGGAAGTAGGGCAGCCATGGAAGCACAGGGAACTGGGTGCCAAGAGGCACAGAGAGGCCATGAGCATCCTCTACTATCCACAAGAGATGGTGTAGTGGCCCACAGACTCCAAGGATGTGGTCCCTCTGTAGTGGAGAGGCCCCTCAAGCTGTCTTACCTGAGGAACTTTTCCTGAAATCATCCACACTCCTCTGTGCCTCTACTCACCAAGCCCTCCTTGTGATTAGAATCTGACTTCCCATGTAGTGTAACTTGATAATCTGACATGCCATGTCTACCACAGCACCAGGTACCCTTTTAGTTGTGAGAGTCAGTCTCTCAGGGTCCAGTCACCCCACATAAGTGTCAACAGTGGGTCTAATTACTTTTCTCCCAGGCAAAGGCCTTTCTAGTTACACTTCTCTCGGGAAATGTTGCCATGCCATCTCTTCACATTTCTACAGTATGTAACAGAACTAGTAAGGTATAGCTGAAATCTGATTCCAGGCTTTTTGACCCTAAGTCCAATATTCTTCCCATTATGAAAAATATAAGAAGAGTCTTCCCTATGGCTTGAGCATAAGTTCCTTAATCTTATTCTTATTAGAAAATATTTAAAGGGGAGAACTAGAGAGCCAGTCAATGCCCTAAACCCTAGATGTGTACTGAACAAAAGAAACAGCCTGGTTAACTGTTCTTCTACCATTTACACTAAAAAATAGTCAATCAAACTAATGGGTGATTCAGTTAGAGCGTTAAAGTGTATTGCAGTGGCAAATGTGTCTGCTGACAAGCAGCAAAAGCCCACCTTAAAAGCAAAGCTTGGGCCCAAGGAGTGGGCTCGCAGCGACTACTAGTGGTTGTCTTTTATCATTGCATGACTGGTAAAAAACGTGGTCTGTGTAACCCATGACCTGCAGAGAAACATGATTGACCAGAGCTTCCCACATTCCAAATGTGTGTTCATTAGACGCAGATGGAATGTACATTTCTCTGTGAAAGCTTTCCTCATATATTAAAAAAGATGCATTCTTTAGGAAACCAAACATGAAAACATAGGACATATATGAAATTACTTAGGTGAGATTATTCATTCAAAAATAAAGTACTTTTAATAATACCTTTTTAAAGGATAAATTCCTCTGGTGGATTTTACTATTTGGTAATACAAAAATTCCATATATACATACACTTTTAGAAACATTGTAGTACACAACTGTACACAAATTCATAGTGTAAACAAATGTATCAAACATAGACAAAAAAATGAAATGCCTTGTGAGTTTTGGGGTTTTGTCTATTTTGTTGATCACTGAAATCTGAGTGTGGCACAGTGCCTGGCACACATACAGGCACTTACATTTCTGTTTTATGAGGGCACTAATCCCATTCATGAAGGCTCCACCCTCATGATCTAATCACCTCGCAAAGGCCCCACTTCCAAGACCATCACGTTGGAGATTAAGTTTCAACAAATGCATTTGGGGAGGTGACACAAATATTCAGTTCATAGCAGATGGGAATGTGAAGACATGGTGCAGAAGCAATCAGAAGGTGAGGATTAGAACAGGTCTAGGGAGTGGGCAAGAGGAGAAGTGAAGTCACTCTGTGGTCTCAGCAGCCACCTGCTGCCCTTGGTAAAGCACAGCCTTCTGCAATAGAAGGGATGTGCGCTGCTCAGGCCTCAAGCAGGAAAATCTCTGATTACCTAGAGATACTGGCCTCAGTCAAGGCATCTCCATCAAGAGAAGAGAGCACCTTCACTTCCATCTAGACTTTCGAATTCAGCTACTAGGGAAAAAATTGCCTTTTCGGGGTCCCATTTCTTAGCCTTTATGGTGCAATGAAATACCATTCCTTCGGAAGCCATTTTATTCCCAATTTCCTCTCCTTCTGCTTGGAGATAAAGCAAAATAATGAAAAGTTTGTACCTGGAGTGTTAAGTTTAGTCCTTTCCAGAACATTTTCTCTCTTCTGCGTCCAACAGCCAATTCTAGGTATCTACTTCTCTACCAGAAGTTTCAGAATACATTGGATGATATCATGTCTAATTCAACCTATGAAATCATACTTCCTGAAGAGCAGTAAAAGTCCTTATTTTTAGCTCAAACTGAAGATCACATTTTCTAAAAATAAAATAGTAATAAAGTATATAAGTACTAAAAGGAAAAATAAGAAAATTAACTACAAAGCCACACTATTAAATTCTCTTAGAAATTAGGAGGTGGTGTTTCCATTTTGCTACTTAGGATATCAAAATACAATTTGTCAAACTTTGTCTTTTACTGAAAATGTATGAATTATAAAGTGATCAAAACTATCATCTGTCCTCTTGTTATTTACTATATATAATATTAATATCACATAAAACATAAACTATATTATCAACACTATACTATTCCATAGAAAAATAGCTAGAAGAGAAGCCTATGTCTCAATCATACCAATTATTTTCTTTATTTGTCTGTTTCTTTGTTTCTTACATGAATAAAGATTCTACTTTATGAAATTATCCTGAATGGGAACATTCTTGGACACCAAGATCCAAGGGAGACGTTAGAGCAGGGTGGTTCAGGGCACTGGGTTAGAATCCTGGCTCCATTACTTGCTAGTTGTGTGACCTTGAGCAAGTTATTTAACTTTTTACTAAATAACTCTGTTTAGTAACTAATATTTTATTTCCTTCTAGTAAAATGATATTAAAAATAGGAATTATTTCATAATAGCCATGAGAATTAATGCATTACTGTATGTAAGACTTGGAGCAGTGCCTAACACATAGTAATGCTCAATAAATATTAGCTTTTATACTAAAAATAGTTACTCAGTTGGTTATAAACCTGTTTGAAACCAACATAATCTTAACCTTCATGTTACATAGCAGTGAAATTCAAAACATTTCATAATCTGGTAGAGCATGAAAAAGAATTTGGAAGAAAAGCAAATAGCATCTCTTCCCTAGCTACAGGATAAGGCCTTTTTAACAGCGAAGATATTTCTATCCACTCCCCTGTTTTTGCCGTTAAGATTTAACAACTAGATATGACTCCTTTTAGTTCCACTGATAATAATATTTTTCCAGAAATTAGCTGGGCCACTGGAGGGCTCTCACAGCCTCTCATTAATGCTATATAAAAGTGATTCGATAAAAATAACTAACACAAAGAATGAGCATTACAAAATACCAATAACACAACTGATACACCCTTTTCAAAAGCAGTTCAGCAATATATAGCAAAAGGATTTAAAATATACATATTCTTTGAACCAGCTTCTAAAAACCTAAGAAAATTATTATGAGTGTTCAAGTTTTTCAATTTACATTTCAATTAAGTGTTCAATTAAGAAGGAGATGTATATTATAAAATATAAATTTCAAAATGCAAATTGCTAAATTTCATTTAAAAATATCTGTACAGTTGGAGATTGGTTTTTAAATATATAAAAATATATTTGGAAAATATACACTGAAACGTTGACAAGCAGTTCCTTTGGTTAGTGAAATTGAGGGTTTTTTCTCTCTTTTGTTTTTTAGGCATTTTCCAATTTTCCATAATAAACATAAGCTGATTTTATATGAGAAAAAATTTTTAATTTTTTAATTGAAAATATTTTTAAGTATTCATTATTATAAGGCTCTATAAAGAGCACTCATGTCCCTTTACGCTATGTGACCATCCTGATGATTATGTCACTACCTCATTGGCAATCCTCTTCACCTTCAGAACATAGTTCAGACCCTTGAGGATAAAAGACCACACAAGCCTTTTATGACACAACACTCTCAGCAACCCCTCCCCTCCAAGGAATGTCCACACCAGTCACAATGAACTCCTTGGCAGTTCCTCATAGAGGAAGAGCGCACTTTCTCATCCTCTATGCTTTACACCTGCCCTCATCCTGCAGGAAACGCCCTTCTCCACCTAGCTACTTTCCGGTCACCCAAAATTAATGAACCTTCTATGATAGGATTTTCCTGCCTCTTCCTATGAAATTCTGAAGAGTTCCCATAGCACCTTATGTATACTTTTATCAAAACATAAATTACCCATATTCTACTGTTTAGTTTCGAATTTAACTGTGTGAATTGTTTTCTCACAAATTATAACCTTGCATTCATTCCTAGCCCCCAACCTACCCTCATGCAGATCCTTCTGCCTAGAATGCTTCCCAGCACAGCCCCACACCCCCTCCCCCAACTCACATCTCTCAAAGTTCTGTTTGGGTGTCATTTGGAAGAGGAACACTCCTCACCCTTGGGTTGAGCTAGGTGTACTTCTTGTGTTCCCCTAGCCCTCTGTATAGAACTTGAGCAACACTGCTTTGAAATTATCTGTTCATCTATCTGGGAGTTCCTCAAGGGCGGAAGCTGTGCCTGACTCATTCCGGAAAGTCCCGTATCTAGCAGAGTGTCAGTGTCAGGCCAGGGCAAACAGTAAGCATTGTTATCTGAGCTAACCATCCCTTCTTAAAGCTTTCCAAACGAAAGTTCTCGCTTTAATGTATAAAACTCTGTGGTTTCAACCAAGATCATTTTGGAGGAAAATTCTGGTCCTATTCTGTGGTAAGCAACCTCTAAGATGACCCCCAGTGATCCCCACCTCCTGGTATTCACGCTCTTGCGTAGTGACCTCCCACACTGCTCCAGGGGGAGTCTGTAAGAACAACAGCATAGGACAGAAGCAACGGTATATCACTTGCAAGATCAGGTTATAAAAAGACTGTGGCAAAACAGGAGCGTGGTAAGCAAAATGATGAACTAGGAGGCTCCAAGCTTTCATTCTATCACAGAAACATTTTTAAAAAAAGAAGACACTGTAGGGACCAACTTTGTCGGTGCTCTGGAAAATAGTCAAAGGTTTTTAGCAACCAAGCAAAATACCCCATCAAGAAAAGGCCGTATTCGAAAGAAAAGTTTGGGGCATTTTATTCACTTTTTGCCTCCCTTTCCCAGTGCAGCAGCAGTCTTGATCTTGAAGTAGCAGCAGCCCAGTTCCAAGTTCCCTCCCTTGAACAAGAAGGAGCAGAGCAGACCTTATTTGAAAATCATAGTGTACATCTGTTCTGACCTGTTTGGGGAATGCTTGAACTATGAACACAAAGCTCTCATCTTCAATTCGCCTAACTTGGAACTTAAGTGGAAAAAGCAGTTTCCCACTTTTCCACTTTTGCACTGCTTGCAAATTGGACTACAGACTCACAGATGCCTGGGACAAGAGATTATGGGTGGAAACAATCAAGAGACTGCCTAAGGACTGGAGGAGAAGCTAGGATGAGATTCTTTGGGAAATTAAGACATTCAAAAGCAACTGTATATGTGGGGGAATTTAGAAAGTCACACACATGTCCAGGCAAGATGCATGCCCAGAAAAGACCTGAGATGGGCTTAAGCTTTCACTTTGGGCTGATTCTTCAGATCAGAGCAAGCCTAGCTAAGTGTTGAAGGAATGCCCCACCACAGAGCAACCCTGAAAAGACTGGGAGAAGTGGTCATATTTTCTGTTGTTATTTTCTGCTTCTCTTTTTTTATTTTTTTGTGAGTTTTTCTGTTGTTGTTTTGTTTTGTTTGTTTAGCTCCTGGCATCAAGGAAATCTGTCAAAACATTAGTTGAACATGAGCTAAAGGAACAGATACTTCACTGACCACACACAATAAGGAATAGTCTTTGCAAAATAGTGTGGAAAAGCCTTCAAACAAATGGACTACCACAGCCTTCAACAATTAAAAGAAAAAAAAAATAGCAAACCCTGGGGAAAAGAAAAATCTGATTTCCAGAGTTACCAGATTATAACTGTCAAATGCTCAATTTGCAACAAAAAAAATCACAAGGCATACAAAGAAGCAGGAAAATATAACCTATTCAAAGGAACAAACAAATTGACAGAAACTATCCTTGAAAAAGCCCATACATTGGACTTACTAGACAAAGACTTCAAAACAACTGTATTAAATATGCTCAAAAAGCTAAAGGAAAATCTGGACAAAGAACTAATGGAAATCAGGAAACAATTTATAAACAAATGAGAATATCAATAAAGAGATAGAAATTATAAAAATAAACCAAATTCTGAAGCATCATGGGAGTCCTAGAAGGAGAAGGGAGAACGAAGTAGAAAGATTAACTGAAGAAATAATGGCCGAAAACTTTGCAAATTTGAAATACATGAACGTACAAATCCAACAAGATCAATGAACTACACATATGATAAACTCAAAGAGACGCACACCATGACACATTATAATCAAACTGTTGAAAGACAAAGACAAATGGAGAATCTTGAAAGCAGCAAAAGAAAAGTGACTCATCACATATAAGGGGTCCTCAAGAGGATTATCAACAGACTGCTCAGCAGAAACCTTGAAGACTAGAAGTCAGTGGAATGATGTATTTTAAAGTGCTGAAAGAAAAAAACTTTCAACTAAGAAATTTGTATCCAGCAAAGCTGTCTTCCAAAATGAGGGAAAAATTAAGACATTCCCAGATGAACAAAAGCTGAGGGAGTTCATTACCACTAGACCTGCCCTACAAGAAATGTTAAAGGGGATCCTTCAGATTGAAATGAAAGGACACTAGACAGTAAATTGAAGCTGTAAGAAGAAATAAAGATCTCTAGTAAAGGTGAATACGTGGGCAAATATGAAAGCCAGTATTATTGTAATTTTGGTTTGTAACTACATTTTTTATTTTCTATGTGATTTAAAAAACTGCATTAAAAATTATAAATCTGTTATTAAGCATATAATGTATAAAGATGTAATTTGTCACATCAAAACATAAAGGGGGTAATGGAGTGGCATAGGAGCAGAGGTTTTTGTATGCAATTGCAGTTAATTTGGTATCAGTTTAAAATACATTATTTTAAGTTTAGAATGTTAAATGTAAGCCTCATGGTAACCACAAAGAAAATATTTATAGAATAATACACAAAAGAAAATGAGAAGGGAATCAAAATATTTCATTACAAAAAATTCAACTAAATATAACATAAGGCAATAATGGAAGAAATAAAGGAGGAAAAAAACTATAAGACATACAGAAATCAGCAAAATGGCAATACTAAGGCCTTCTTTATCAGTAATTACTTTAAATGTAAATGAATTAAACTCTCCAATCAAAAGACTGAGATTGGCAGAATGGATGTAAAAAAGATCCAACTATATGCTGTGTACAAGACACTCACTTTAAAGACACAAACAGGTTGAAAGTGAAAGGATGGGAAAAGATATTCCATGCAAATAGTAACCAAAAGAGAGCTGGGGTGACTATGATAATATCAGACAAAACACAATTTAAGTCAAAAGCTATTGCAAGAGACAAAGAAGGATATTATATATTGACAAAAGGGTCATCAAGATGATATAAGAATTATGAACATATATGCACCAAATAACAGAGCCCAAAATATAAGAAGCAAACATTGATAGAAGTGAAGGGAGAAATAGCTCTACAAGAATAGTTGGAGACTTTAATACCCCACTTTCAATAATGGATAAAACAACAAGACAAAATCAATAAGGAAACAGAAGACATGAACAACACAACAAACCAATTAGACCTAACAGACATGTGCAGAACATTCCACCCACAATAGCAGAAGACACATTCTTCTCAAGTGTACATGGGAATTCTCCATGTTAGGCTACAAAAAAAGTCTTAATAAATTTAAAAAGATTGAAATCATACAAAGTATCTTTTTCAACCACAATGGAATCAAACTAGAAATTAATAACAGAAGAAAAATGGGAACATTCAAAACTATGTGGAAATTAAATAACTCAATCTTAGATAACCATGAGCTAAAAAAGACATCACAAGGGAAATTAGAAAATACTTTGAAACAAATGAAAATGAAAACACAACATAACATATCAAAACTTATGGGATGCAGCAAGAGCAGTGCTAAGATGGAAATTTATAGCTATAAAAGCATCCATTGAAAAAGAAGACAGACCTCAAATAAATAACCAAACTGTAAACCTTGAGGAGCTAGAAAAAGAAGAGCAAACTAAACTCAAAGCTAATAGAAATAATAAAGATTACAACAGAAATAAACAAAATAGAGAATTTAAAAAATAGAGAAAATCAAAAAAATCAAAAGTTGGTTCTTCAAAAATACTAACAAAATTGATAAAACTTTAGCTAGATTGACTAACGAAAAAAAAAAGACTCAAATTCCTAAAATCAGAAATGAAAATAGGAACATTTATACCTATTTTACAGAAATAAAAAATATTTTAAGAGAATATTGTGGTGCCAGCCCCAGTGGCCTAGTGGTTAAGTTCAGTGTGCTCTGCATTGGCAGCCCAGGTTCAGTTCCCAGGTGTGGACCTACACCACTTGTTCAGTGGCCATGCCTTGGTGGTGGCTCACATACAAAATAGAGGAAGATTGGACACAGATGTTAGCTCAGGGCAAATCTTCCTCAGCAAAAAAGAGGAAGATCAGCAATAGATGTTAGCCCAGGGTGAATCTTCCTCAGCAAAAAAAGAGAGAGAGAGAGAGAGAGAATACTATGAACAGTTGTCTGCCATCAAATTAGATAACTTAGATGAAATGGACAAATTCCTAGAAACACACAATCTACCAAAAGTGACTCATGAAGAAATAGAAAATCTGAATAAACCTATAACTAGTAAGGAGATTAAATCAGTAACCAAAAACTTCCCAACAAAGAAAAGCCCAGGATCAGATGGCTTCACTGGTGAGTTGTACCAAACATTGCAAGAAGAATTAACAACAATCCTTCTCAAGCTCTTCCAAAACATCACAGCAGAGGGGGGCTGGCCCAGTGGCATAGTGATTAAGTTTGCATGCTCTGCTTCAGCGGCCCTTGGTTAGTGGGTTCAGATACCGGGCATGGACCTACACATCGCTTATCAAGCCATGCTGTGGCAGGTGTCCCACATGCAAAGTAGAGGAAGATGGGCACTGACGTTAGCCCAGGGCCAATCTTCCTCAGCAAAAAGAGGAGGATTGGCAACAGATGTTGGCTCAGGGCTAATCTTCCTCACAAAAAAAAATAATAATCATAGCAGAAGGAACACTTCCTAACACATCCTACAAGGCCAGGATTACCCGTATACCAAGACCAAAGACACTACAAAAAAAAAAAACCTACAGACCAATATCCCTTATGAATATTGATGAAAAATCCTCAATAAAATCCTAGCAAACCTAATTCAGTATATTATACAACTTATAAATGTATCAAATTAACATGTACACAATGTTTAAATTTATACAATGTTATATGTCAAATATATTTCAATTAAATAAATACAAAACAGCATATTAAAAGGACAATGCAGCATGAGCAAGTGGGATTTATTCTTGGAATGCAAAAGATGGTTCAATTTAGGAAAACCAAGCAATGTAATACATCACAGTAATAGAATGAAGGAAAAAGCCACATGATCATCTGAATTGATGCAGAAAAAGCATTTGACAAAATTTAACATCCTTTCATAATAAAAACACTCAGTAAACTAGGTATAGAAGGGAACTTCAATAAGATAAATAGGTCGTATACAAAAACCCACAGCTAACATCATACTCAATGGTGAAAGACTGAAAGCTTTCGATCTAAGGTCAAGAACAAAACAAGGACACCTGCTTTCATCACTTTTATTCAACACAGTATTGGAGATTCTAGCTAGAGCAATTAGGCAAGAAAAAGAAATAAAAAGCATCCAAATTGGAAAAGAAGTAAAATTACCTGTTAGTAGATGATGTGATTTTATATGTAAAAAACCCTAAAGAGTCCACACACACGCACACACACACACACAAACCTGTTAGAGCTAATAAATGAATTCAGCAAAGTTCCAGGATATAAAATTAACATGCAAAAATCAATTGCATTTTCTACACACTAGCAATGAAGTCTGAAATGGAAATTAAGAAAACAATTCCACTTACAATGCATCAAAAAGAACAAAATACTTAAGAATAAATTTAACCAAGGACAAGACTTGTACATTGAAAGCTACAAAACATTGCTGAAAGAAATTAAAGAAGACAAATAAATGGAAAGACATCCCATGTTTATAGATTGGAAAACCTAATATTGTTTAAGATGACAATACTATCTAAAGTGATCCACAAATTCAGTGCAATCCCTATCAAAATTCCTATGGTGTTTTTTGTAAAAATAGAAAAACTCATCCTAAAATTCATATGGAATCTTAAGGGGCCTCAAATACCCAAAACAATCTTGAAAAAGAACAAACTTGGAAGACTCACACTTCCTCATTTCAAAACTTACTACAAAGCTACAGTAGTGAAAACAGTGTGGTGCTGGCATAAGGACAGATATATAGACCAATGGAATAAATCAGAGAGCCCAGAAATAAACCTTCACATACAGTCAGTGATTTTCATCAAAGGTCAAAACCATTGAACAGGGAAGGACAGTTTTCAACAAGTGATGCTGGGAATTGGATCCCATATGCAAAAGAAAGAAATTGGACCCTTACCTTACACCATATACAAAATTAACTAAAAATACATCACAGACTTAAATGCAAGAGCTAAAAATATCAAACTCTTAGAAGAAAACACATAGGAAAATCTTCATGACATTGGACTTGGCAATGATTTCTTGAATATGACACCAAAAGCACAGACAATAGAAAAAATAAACTGGACTTGATCAAAATTTAAATCGTTTGTGCATCAAATGACACAATCAGAGTGAAAAGACAACCCACAGAATGGGAGAAAGTATTTGCAAATTATGTATCTGATAAGGGACTAATATCCAGAATATATAAAAACTCATAGAACTCAACAACAAAAAACAAACAATCCAATTTTAAAGTGGGCAAAGCTACATCAAACTAAAAAGCTTCTGCACAGCAAAGGAAACCATCAACAAAACGAAAAGACAACCTAACAATTGGGAGAAGATACTTGCAAACCATACATCTGATAAGGGCTTAATCTCCAAAATATATAAAGAACTCATGCATCTCAACAACAAAAAAACTAACAACCCAATTAAAAAATGGGCAAAAGACCTGAACAGACATTTCTCCAAAAAAGATATACAGATGGCCAACAGACACATGAAAAGATGTTCAAAATCATTAACTATGAGGGAAATGCAAATCAAAACTACAATGAGATATCACCTGACGCCCGTCAGAATGGCTAATTAACAAGGCAGGAAACAACATGTGTTGGAGAGGATGTGGAGAGAAGGGAACTCTCATACACTGCTGGTGGGAGTGCAAACTGGTGCAGCCACTATGGAAAACAGTATGGAGATTCCTCAAAAAATCAAGGATAGAACTACCATATGATCCAGCTACCCACTGCTGGGTATTTATCCAAAGAACTTGAAAACACCAATGCGTAAAGATACACACACCCCTGTGTTCATTGCAGCGTTATTCACAATATCCAAGACTTGGAAGCAACCTAAGTGCCCATCAAGGGACGAATGGATAAAGAAGATGTGATATATATACACAGTGGAATACTGCTCAGCCATAAGAAACGATGAAATCCAGCCATTTGTGACAACATGGATGGACATTGAGGGTATTATGCAAAGTGAAATAAGTCAGAGGGAGAAGGTCAAATACCTTATGATTTCCCTCATTAAGTAGTAGATAACAACAACAATAAACAAACACATAGAGACAGAGATTGGATTGGTGGTTACCAGAGAGGAAGGGGGGAGGGAGGATGGTGAAAGGGGTAATTCGTCACTTGTGTGTGGTGATGGGTTGTAATTAGTATTTGGGTGGTGAACATGATGTAATCTATGCAGAAATAGAAGTATAATGATGTACACCAGAAATTTATACAATGTTATAAACCAATGTTACTGCAATAAACAAAAAATTAAAAAATAAAATAAAATGGGCAAAGCACGTGAATAGATATTTCTCCAAAGACATACAAATGGCCAATAAGCACATGAAAAGACGCTCAACATCATTAGTCACTGGAGAAATGCAAATCAAATCACAATGAAATAACACTTCACATCCATTAGGATGGCTATTATCAATAAAATAGAAAATAAGTGTTGGTGAGGATATTTAAAATTGGAACCCTTATGTATTCCTGGTGGAAATGTAAAATGATGCAGCTGCTGTGAAAAAGTTTGGTAGTTTCTCAAAAAGTTAAATATAGAATTACCATATGATCCAGCAATTCCATTTCTGGGTGGAAAAAATAAAACAGGAACTTAAATAGATACTTGTAAACCAATATTTATAGCAGAATTATTCACAGTAACTAAAATGTGGAAGCAACCCAAATGTCCATCAACAGATGAACAGATCAACAGTATTTGGTATATATGCACAATGGAATATTATTCAGCCATAAAAAGGAATGAAATTCTGATACATGCTACAACACGGATGTACATTGAAAACATTATGCTAAGTGAAAGAAGTCAGACACAAAAAACCAAACATCTTATGATTACACTTATACAAGGTAACTAGAATAGCAAATTCACAGAGACAAAGTAGAATAGAGGATATCAAGGGCTGGGGAGGGGGGGAATAGGGAGTTATTGTTTAATAGGTAGAGAGTTTCTGTTTGGGATAATGAAAAAGTTCTGGATATAGTGGTGATAGTTACACAACATTGTAAATGTATTTATGCCACTGAATTATACACTTAAATATGGTTAAAATGGTAAATTTTGTTATGCATATTTTGCCACAAAAAAATAAAAATTTGGAGGATGTCATAAACAGACTCTAAGATGGCCCTCAATGATCCCTGCCTCGTGGTATTCATACCCTTGTGTAATTCCCTCCAATTAAGTATGGGCTGGACTTAGTGACTCATTTCTACCAAATAGGATAAGGCAAAAGTAACAGTATGTGACTTAAAGTCTAGATCATAAAAGAAATCGTGGCATCTCTCTTTCTCTCCTTTGGATCACTCATTTGGGGGAAGCCATCCACCATGTTGTGAAGAGGTTCCATGGACTGGTCCATAGAGTGAAGAACTGAGCGCCTGTCAATAGCCATGTGAGTGAGCTTAGAAGTAAATCCTCCAGCTGTCAAGCTTTCAGATGGCTTCCCCCCAGGTAACATTGTAACTTCACCCTTCTAAGAGCTCCTGAGCCATCACTCAGCTAACCTGCTCCTGGATTTCTGACTCGCAGATACTGTGTGAGTTATCTGTTGTTTTAAGCTGCTAAATTTTAGAGTAATTTGTTACACAGTGATAACTAATACCAGAGGTAGGGGTACAGGGTAAGGCAAAGATGTTGAAGCAAGATTCCAAGTATCATGAAAGAGAATAATCACAAAATGCTAGTATGTTCATCAACTGAAATACTGCATAAAATTTCACATTTTAAAATTTTAAAAAGGTTTCTCAAGTTAATCACTTAGTGTGTAATGAATAATAGACTTTAAAGGAACAAAAGGAGAAAATGTCAATCTTAAGGGATAAGAAAATTGAGCTCACACAGGATACTAAGAAAACTTGAACCAATTTCATTGGCATTAAAAGTTTTTATTTGGAATTTAATCCACAATCTATACAAGTTATTTACAAGGCATGAAAATGGAAAACAGCACAAAATACAATTGAGGTATAAGCTAAGAGCACAGTATGTCATATTTCAATAAATATAATTCAAAATTTGTAAACTAAGTGACCAGATAGATGAGTCTTGTTTTATAGTAAAACCATATAAAATATTTATTTCACGTGAGGTAGAGGACAGTTTTGTGTGTCATGTAATGCAACCAACCACAGCAATTTTAACCATAAAACTGTACATCATTGGCAAAATTTTAAATTGAATTATGGTCAATGTAGTCAACAATTTCAACAGTTGCAGAACAGATATTTACTGCCTTCACAGATTGGAAATTCAGAAATAATTTAAGACTATTGTGTTGGCTTAAAATTATCAGGATAAACAAATACTTCTCACAGGATGGTTAAAAGCAAGTCTATTTTATTTCTCCCAATCTATAATTTCCCAAAAGTTGTCCTAGATTTAGCAATTCTTTTTGTAGGATTTTTTTTTCTAGAACTACTTTAAGTACGCTGTGCTTTATTTTCAAGTGAGGTATCTCTATTGAAGAAAAAATCTTATAAATTCCTTTTACATTCAACTAAATACACTATTTTGTTTTCTGGGCTTAATTTTTAAATTTCAGTTTTTACATTTGATCGCTTTGTAATTTAAAAACAGTAGCACTATATAAGACGCTTAATTCTATTACTAAAGAAACAGGCTCCAAATTGCATTATGTAGTTTAGAAGCCATTTAAAATGGAAAGATTTTACAAAAAAAAAAACACTGTCCTTTTAAACAAGATGCAATATAGAATACCCATACAAATTTCTTCCAATAATGGAAATGCTGAAGTATCCTATACTAGAAAAAAATTTAAGCTCTGTTTAAGTTATTCAACCCCGCAATGTATAATACAGCAGTAATGTGTCCCTTATTGCTGATAGCTCCAATACAAACTATTAACAAGTAGTTCCAAGCACAGAAATAGATGTACAGTATGAGCACAATTTTTCACTATATTAATTTTTAACGTCCTGTCGTGAGGATTAAATGCATAGAGCAAATAAAAATGTGGATTCTTCCCTAAGCAATCAAAACATAAGTCATTGAGAAGAAAATTTTAGAAGCTGATCAAAAACCTTCAGCACCAGCTTTACCATTAATTTTAGGGAAATACCTTGAGCATGTTTCCTATTACTGGAGTTTCCTTATTTTACTTGCCTTCAAACAGAAGTCATAGATGTGCAAATAAATTATTCTGTCATGACTTCCAAAACATATGGCTAACCTGTAAATATCATTGTACTCAGTCTATTTCACCTATTTAGTAACTGGTTTTTAATTCAATTATGTACAAATGATTTTATATCTCAACTGGTAATATATTAAATATGTTATAAAATTAGTTCAAGAAGCATAAAACATCCTAACTCTCATGGACACAGAAATTCAAGCAAAAAAATATGCTTTACAAAACTAAAACACAAGCCAAACTTACGCTGTTGGTCACATCCCTTCACAGTGTTATAAGTTGCAACTGTGAAATCAGGGTGGTTCAGAGCTTCCTCAATGACAGGAGGTTTTACATCTACTACCTTGACAGATTGGTATCTTTTTCTCACCAAGTTTAGAGTATAGAAACCATCATCACCCAAATTAAGCATCACCCATCACCCAGTAAGCTAACATTCTATCTTTTCTTCCTTCTAAAGATGCTCTAGCACTTTTCATAGGCTGTTCCTTTTATGTAGCTTTTTAAAGTAAATATTTTTATATTTTTTCTAAAAAGAATAATATTACAAAGTCTGAGGAAAAATCTCCTTGCCTAATGAATTGGCACACAAAAACTAACACCAAAACAAACTTTAAGCTAGCAACCAACACTCAAAATGAGCATGCAAAGAATAGAATAAGTTTATATGGATAAGCTTTTTTAGCAGAGGTCACTTTTAAAGTATACAAAATCTCTATATTTTCAAGCTATGTGGTGCAGTTTAACTTAAAATTACTTTCAGCTAGAATAGGTATAATATTTACAATGGACTAAAAGACTATTTCCAAGGAAGTTAGACAGAAATCTATGGCACATCAACGTATCTTCTGGAAAATGAAGACTACAATTTCATGTCGCAAGTTTTCCTTACGTGAAGGACTAGAAAAAATATTCCTTTACTCAATTCTAAATTAAGAGTTTATGATAATTTAAAGGTGTTTAAGAACTGCTTAAAATCTTAACATATTTCAAAGTTTAAGCAATTTATTTTAGAAGTTTTGGGTTGAACTTGGCTTATCATTCACTGCATAACGTAAGTAGAAAGATTTTGAGTGAATGAGAAAAATAAGTGAAATTATAGTGGCTTGAGTTTGTCTCCCAAAAAGCTTAGCTGTAACACAACTAATTCACAACTACAATGAAACTGTATCCATCATAAACTGTCTTTGTGATTCTTCTTTCTCTGGATCTAAATAAAAGGTATTAGGAGGGTATGTTATTTTTAACATTTGTTCCTCCTTAGGGAGATTCCAAGAATCAACAAATTAAATTTTAGGGTTAATACAGTAACATTTAAATGAAAAATAGAAAACACACATTTAGATCACACCCTAGCAAAGAAACTATACTTTGTGAAGTACAAAAATTCTTTTAGGACATGTAAGTACCATTAAGCAAAATATGGAAATAACTGGCTAAATGATAGATAACTCACTGATTTTTGAAGTTCTATACCATTCAAGTTTCTATCATCTATGCTGGGACTATAACCTTAACTGTAGCTGAGTTATTTTAAATATAAATTTAGCTCTCAACTAATTTCATACAGTCCCTTACGTGAGAACATAGACAAAATTCATGGGATAATAATGTCAATTAATGGCAGCTTCAGAAAACTTCCTTTAAAAAATGCACACTGGAAATTTTACCTAACATCTTTTAAGCCAAGAATTAACTAATATGAAATTTGCCATTAAAGAATGATAGACTTTTCTGTGCAAAAAAAAAAAAAAAAGTGCAGAAGATGTTGCCCCTACCCCAAACTATGGAATTCCTTTGACTTCTAAAAATTATCTAAAAACTTTTAGTAGCAGATAACTAAAGTTCCCTAAATTAACCTATCATACACTATCAGTTGACTGTAACTACCTGATTTTGATATTAAGTAGTAATTGAAAATGGTCCATCCGTGCAAATTTGGTAAGACTTAACATTTAAACATACAAAAGTCCAAAATAACCTTCAAGGTGTTTAATATTTTACAATTTAAAGGAAAACAAATCCACTAAGGAAAACAAATCCATTATATAAATTTCAGTAAGACCCATAACTACATATAAAAACTGTACAGGAGGATTATGGATTGTATAGAAACTGATGTACATCAATGGTTATCAGTTTTCCTCAAGAACATTAATGTTTTCTCACCACTATTAACAACATAAACAAAAGTTCAAAAATTATTCCATTTTATTTCCTCTTCTGAAGTTGCTACATAAAAAAATTTTTCTAACTATAACCACATTTAAACCAAAAAACAAATTACAACTGCTTCTTGTGTTTAGCAGCAGTGTATAACAAAACACGTTATCCTTCCCCATTATGCCCATGGGGTGTGCTGTAACCTCGTCAGTGAAATTCCTCTTCTGACAAAACGTCTTTTAGGAGACACTAAAGAGAACTGGTGAAAATTCATTCCACAATATGAACAAAATAAAAGCAAATTTTGTATATAATAATGAGCATACTATATCAACTTAGAAAGGAGATTATGTTAATGAAAAAAATGGAGATTCAACTCCTTGAATAGCTCTATATATCTGAAATATGAAGTCACTACTGTATCTAAAATTGAGTATGAGATACGGATAACAAAACTGGTCACAACTATTTTCCATCACATAACGCAGCTTTTAAAAAGTATACAACTGCTAAATTTGTATTAGAAATATAGGCAGATTATCTAATAGCTGAAACCATATAGTACTGTTACTAAGCTGGTGGAAAAAAAAGTACAAAGAAACATACATTTTCATTCATTTGGAAAAATGTAAAAATTTATGTACTAATATATAATCTCTTCACTTTCTCTGATCTACAAATGGATAGAATGCTAAGTAATCTTCATGCAGATAACTTGTTCAGAATTCAACTACCAAAGCAAACAAACAAACAAAAATAAACCCTGTTGGGAATACACAGATGAATCTCTTTAAAGGTTTCTATTCTTTAGCCGTCTTTGATGATTTCACAATTTGCTGCTTTAGCTCTTTTATCATCATCTCCAACTTCTGTCTTGCTTCTCGCTCCTGTCTGAGTTCATCTTGGAGTTCTTGCCTATCAGTCTCAGCATGGTCCAATCTCTGTCTCAGTTCTGCCAACTGTGTGATTTAAAAGACTGTGTCAGCTTTCATTCAGTTTTGTTTTTCCATGTAATCCTCACATCAAGGTAAAGACCTATTTTCAAGTTACTTCTTACAAAATGAACTACTTTCATACATACTATAATCTCTTGAATATCTAATAATATTAACCTAACTTTAACATGACATTAAATTGAGGGAAAAACAAGGGTCAAGAGAACTGAACACCTAGAGCACTTTCCTTATGCTCCAAGCTTTAGTACACCTCTCATCACAGCCTGCTCCTGTTAAGAGTTATTTGTTCACCTTCCCCAAGTTGTGAGCTACCATGCATTTTTGCTCTAGTGCTTTTGAACATAGTAGGCAACAGAGCATGTTTGCTAATTTGTTGATTTGAAAGCCCATATGCTACATTAAAATAATATAACATTTGATATTCACATAGCTAGAGATTAGCAATATGGGCAACTAAACTACAGAAACTCAATAAAAGTTTAAAGTAATAAAGCAATCATGGTCAAAAAATCATCTTGGATGGTATGGCATAAAATTCTTTTAACAGAATTATCTATTTTGAAATATAGCCTAATGAGCTTGACGAAAAGTAATTTAATAAAGGCGGCTTCAATTTTCATGTTGAAAGGGCAACATCAAACAAACTGAGTAATTCTTACCTGTGCTGCATATTCAGCCTCTTTGTCTTTTTCTAAATTTGAGTCACAGGTACATTTTTGCTTCATTACCTGCTCTAATTTTTTCTCTAAGTCTTTCTGTTCAACATAAAATTCTTCCATTCTTTGAGCATGTTCATTCTGCAAAGATTCGAGCTCTTTCTGTAAATTCTGCTGTTCTTCAGTGAGTTCCTTCATAGCTTTTGAACTATTCAACATTTCAACTTCCTGTAATATCAAGAATCACAATACAATTTTTACTTTATTTCCATCATGTTAAAAATTTCAATTCAGGAAAAAATAGGACAGAAAATATCTAAAATTCAGCTATCATGAGTTCTATACAGAAGTGATTATATTGAAAAACTATTTTCTCTAAAAATTTAAAAGTATATTAAAATTGCTTATCAGTGTACAAGTCTGAACAATCTTAAATACATCTGCAGCATCTCATCTTGACTTTTCTTAAGAATATGCAAAAGTATCTTTTCATAATGGACTATCATTTAGATAACAATTTTACCATCTGAAGTTGTTGCTTCTTCTGCAAAATTGAGTTCAGTTTTTCCTGTTGTTTTACATAAGTTCTCATTACTTCTTCCATGATTTTTCCCTTATCATCCTCACAAATGACATCTTTGACAAGAAGTGAAGATGAAGCTAGAGCATCATGGTCAATTCCCGCCTTGCTTGTGTCTCGGACTAAGTTGCAAGTGGTAGACTCAGGTTTCTTTTTACTTGTAGAATTATTTGAGACCGATGGATCTTTGAGAGGCAAAAATGAAGTAACAAAGTATGAATATCACTGTTAAAAAGTCACCAGAACAATCCATAAGTGAAATTAAGAAAATAATTCCATTTACAAATGGAATAAAAAATAATAAAATATCTAGGAATAAATTTAACAAAAGCAGTACAAGACTTGTACAATGAAAACTACAAAGCATCACTGAAGGAAATTAAAGACCTAAATAAATGGAAAGGCATCTCATATTCATGGACTGGAAGACTTAACACTGTTAAGATGGTGTTATGAACTAAATGTTAGTGACTTTCAAAATTTATATGTTGAAATCCTAAAATCCTATGTGATGGCATTAGGAGGTGGGGCCTTTGGGAAGTAATTAGGCCATAAGGGTGGAGCCCCCTTGATGTGATTTATGCTCTTATAAAAGAGACTCAAGAGAGCTCGTCCTTTCCACCATGTGAGAACACAGTGAGAAAATGGTCATCTATGAACCAGGAAGCAGGCCCTCGCCAGACACCAAATCTGCTGGTACCTTGATCTTGGACCTTCCAGCCTCTAGAACTGTGAAAAATAAATGTCTGTGGTTAAGCCACCAGTCTGTGGTATTTTTGTTATAGCAGCCCAAAAGGACTACAATAGACGGTGCTACTCCCCCAAACTGATCTACTTTTTCAATGCAATCCCTATCTAAATCCCAGCTGACTTTGTGGCAGAAACTGACAAGCTGATTCTTTTTTTATTCATTTATTTGTCCCCCAAAGCCCCAGTGTATAGTTGTATGTCATAGCTGCACATCCTTCTAGTTGCTGTATGTGGGACTCGGCCTCAGAATGGCCGGAGAAGTGGTGCATCGGTGCACACCCGGGATCCAAACCCGGGCCACCAGCAGCGGAGCGCGCGCACTTAACCGCTAAGCCACCGGGCCAGCCCGACAAGCTGATTCTAAAATTCATAAGAAATGCAAGGAATCCAAAATAGCCATAACAATCTTGACAAAGAATAACAAAATTGGAGGACTCACAATCCCCATTTCAAAGCTTATTATAAAGCTACAGAAATCAAGACTGTGTGTAGTACTGGTATAAGGATTGAGTCCAGAAATAAACCCATACTTTTATGAGCAACTGCTTTTATGAGCAACAGACAAGGGTGCCAAGACAATTCAATCAGGAGAAAATTGCCTTTTCAACAAATACAGTTGGGGCAACTGTATCCACATACAAAGAATGAGCTTGAACCTCACACCGTAATTAACTCAAAACAGATCAAAGACCTAAATGTCAGAGCTAAAACTCTTAAATGTAAATCTTTGTGACTTTGGATTAGGCAATGGTTTCTTAGACTTGACACCTTAAGTAAGGAACCAAAAAAATATATAAGTAAATTGGATTTCATCAGAATTTAAAACTTTTGTGCTTCAAAGGACACTAACAAGAAAGCGAAAAGACACTGACAGAATGGCAAATCATATACCTGATAAGGGTCTAGTATCCAGAATAATACAGAACTCTTACAACTCAATAGTATAGAGACAACCCAATTTAAAAATGGGCAAAGGATCTAATTAGACATTTCCCCAAAGAAGATCTGCAATGTCCAATAAAAACATGAAAAGACACTCAATATCATCAGTCATTGGAGAATTGCAAATCAAAACCACGAGACCACAAGATAACACTTCACAACCACTAGGATGGCCATAATCAAAAGACAGACAATAACAAGTGTTGACAAAGATGTGCAGAAACTGGAACCCTCATAAGCTATTGGTGGGAATGAAAATGGTACAGCTGCTTTGGAAAACAGTTTAGTAGTCCCTCAAGATGTTAAACATAGAGTTACCATATGAATCAGCAATTCCACTCCTAAATATATACTCAAGAGAAATGAAAACATGTCCACATTAAAACTTGTGCCTAAGTGTTCATAGCATTATTCATAACAGTCAAAAAGTGGACACAATCCAAATGTCCATCAACTGATGAATAAACAAAATATAGTATATCCACACAGTAGAATACTACTAAACCATAAAAAAGAAAGAAATACTAATACATGCTACAACATGGACTGAGAAAATATTATGCTTAATGAAAGAACCCAGACCACAAAAGGCCACATAGTATATGATCCCTTTGATATGAACAGGCAAATACATAAAGATAGAAAATAGATTAGTAGTTGACAGTTTGAGAAAAGGGGAGAATGAAGAGTAACTTCTAATGGATTACAGAGTTTCTTTTTGGGGTGATGAAAATTTTATGAAATTAAATAGTTGGAATCATCGCACAACTTTGTGAATTTACTAAAAACCACTGAATTGTACACTTTAAAAGGGTAAATTTTATATGAATTATATCACAACAATTTTTACAAGTCACTAGACCTTAACTAATATGGGAAATAAAATATAATGCAAATAGGACATAATGGCACATTACTACTTACTGTTTACAAATTTAAATCCCAAGAAAACTAAGTTTTTAAAATCTCAAAATTAAAGTACAGAAAATCCCCCAAGAATCTCAAATATCTACGAAAACAGTTAAATGACTAGAGGACTCTTCAACTGTTGCGAGAAAGTAGAATAACTATCACACTTGCCTAAGCTGTAAGAAAAGCTCTACTGCTATATAGAGGGTAATATAGGCAGCATTTGAGTGGACATGTCTGGTTTGCCCCACGGTATTTTAAAAGCCACTATAACTAGGTAGCTAATTTTTTTAGATGTCTAGCAAGCATTCTGCATTTATGCCACTTGCCTTGCTCCCACAGCTATGAGATTTCAATTCTTGCTTATTCCATGACTAAGTTTCCCTGAGTCCTATACCTAACTACTCCTACATATACTTCTTAGCATTATTAGTTAAATGTTTTCAGTTCACGGCACATTAGAAAGAAAAACAAGGACCTTCTGAAGAAATCTGACAGCAAATAAAAGGCAGGAAGGGTAAAAAATAATCAGACAAAAATCACTTACAGTAGGAAGCCATGTAGCCTATGTATCCATTTCATCAGCCTCTAGAACTATCACCATTTTAGAAAATACAGCAATTGAGGTTCAAAATAGTTCCTCAGAGCTTTGAAAGGAGGCATTTTTTTAAGATAAAAGCTTCAATTATTTGGACAATTCTCTTAAATAGAAATCCTCTTTGAAAATGCTGAATATATGTGTTCATTAGATATCTGATTTAAAAAAAATAATTTCTGAATACTTACCTAAATGGCCACATAATTCTCTACTTGTTTTTAAATCCATTTTCTCCTGTTCCTCCAGTGAGACATCTGGATAAGACACTGTTTTTTGATGTTTCCCACCACTGTGAGGCTTCTCTGACTGTCTTGGTACAGATCTACTCGCCTCTATCTTTGTGACCTCTTTAGACTGGGATACAGCAGAAGTAAGCGACACATTTGGAGCAACCACTTTATCACACATGTATAAGCAGTAACTGAAAACAAAGAAAGGCAAAATAAGACACATATTACATTCAGGTAAAAAGTAAAATATGTTACATCTATTTCTATGGTTAAACAATTTTTTTACCAAAACAGACAACATAACAACTCAGAAAATAAAGTCATAGAAAACAATTCTTGAAAAAGTCAGTACTTTAGAAAGTAAGAGCAAAATCAGGAGGAACTTTTGTTATTCTGCAAAAAGTAATTTCTAAACACTAAAATGATACTCACTGGGAAAGAAAAATCATCGTCTCTCCTCTTTCCTTCAAAACCACCTGAGAACTAAAAGCATGAAGCACTTTCCAGAGCTGTTTAACAGCCCTGAGCAGGTAAGTCTATGCTAGAAAGAAAAGAGACGATATGCTACTTTGGAGGACCGTTTTCTTGCCCGCTACTCCTCCAAGGCAAGAAATTCTTGCTTTTTATTATGGTGAGGCTGATCCAGCCCCACACTTCATGGCTATGGCCTGATTTACCATAGGTCCAATGAGGAGCTCCCAGGGCCCTCCTTACATAGCTCAGGGAGAGAACAGGCATTCTGAAGGCTGCCCAGCTACTGGGCAGTCCTTCTTGTGTCACACCCCACAGAGCAATCTGCCTAAAATACTTTAGCACTTCCTACTTATTTGATAAAACAGCAATAATAAATTATGCAAAACTAAGATTGAAGGGATAACTACCAATTCTGCTCAAAATTCACATAAAATTGTTCAGTCAATTATCTGAGAGACTCATGGGACAAATTTAAGCTAGATCTTTAGGTACCATATTATTAACTATAATTTGCATAAGTAACCTTTAGCCAAAAGATGCAACAATTTAACTGATAAAACACTTCATCTCCTAAACTCTAAATAACCTCCTCTTACATCTCATTTTCTTTGTACAGGACATCTATATTGTTTCTCTTTACCAATAACCTGAATTCTGAGGATGAAAACTCAGTACTCTGCTAAGAAAACTGACAGGTTTAATACCTTCCAAAGACTTACTCCAAATTCAATAGGAATGGTGGAACTGTGTAAATGTAAATAAGACTGAGACTCTTCATCACTATGCATGGGGGAAATATACATTTACAGCAACAGACAAAAATCTAGGATTCAATAAATAAAAAGTTTATAATCTAAGGTCCACTTTTATCGAAAATAAGAAAACTTGATTTTGAGGGGTGTGGCTACTATGAAAGCTTGTAAGTTTCAAAAAAAAAATTTCTTTTTAAAATATCAAAGTTGCACACCAAACTCTTAAAGAGTTCATTTATCTCTTAATGGGAAGCAAGGAAATTAAAAGAAAACTTTCATTTTTTACTTTGGGGCAAAAGGGAAATGACCTATTTCTAGAAAAAACATAACATCAAGAAAAGGTTCTCAAATACTCAACACAATTTACAATTCATTTCACTGATTAACAAGAAAGCCTAAAACTAAATAATAAATTCCCAGGAACTAGAATAGTACCTGACATATAGATGTTGAATGAATGAATAATGAACGAACGAGCCAATACCCACTCACCTGGGGTGTAAAAATGAATGTGTCTGAGAAACATGGTCACCTTCTTGCTTTATAACAGGATACCATGATGGTAATTCCATTCCTGATGGTGTATCTATCTGTAGAAAAATGCAGAGGGAAAAAGTTTATTCAGGGAAGCTCTGACGGTTAATTTTGTGTGTCAATTTTACAGGGCCATAGGGTGCTTCTGGAAAATCCTGACTAATAAAGAAGAGTTATATTATTTAAGAGTCACCTTCTAAGAAGGCAGTCTTTCCTTACAGTACTATCTCTGAGAGGCTCCACTCCCTTCTGCAACTAGGCAAGGTGTGTGGGGAATGACACCCTCATCTGATTACTACTCCACACTCAGGGGACCGCCACTAAATGCCAAAATCTTCGGAAAACTATTTCACCTGATGTCCTAATATTCCAGTTCAGAACCGAGAAACTAGATAAAATGGAACAGAAACAGATCTCCAGACGCGAAGCAGTTGTGATTAAAGCAAAATCAAGTCATAAACTGTCAAAGGGATAATTCGGCACATGTATGTGGTGATAAACCAGTTGCAATTAGTATTTGGGTGGTAAACATGACATAATCTATGCAGAAATAGAAGTATAACAATGTACGCCTGAAATTTATACAATATTATAAACCCATGTTACTGCAATAAACAAAAAATTTTTTTAAAAAGTCATTAAAATATGCAAAAAAAAAAAAAGTCATAAACTGTCCATGATTTAATTAAGGAGCTCACACCAATGGAGGAAACCAATGAGGATGAAGAAACGCAGGAGAGTCCTGACAAGAAACCCACTGCCCCAACAAAATGGACTGAAAATGGAAAGGAAACAGCTTTTGGAGCACACACTACACAACTTTATCAATCAGGAGATGACTTAAGGCCAATTAAAAGCCAAAAATAAAAATACAGTAACTTGTATTGGTGGGAAATCAACATTTTTGTTAAGAATTACTGGGAAAAGAATCTGAAAGACTAACAAGACCACAAGCTTATAGGGAAAATAATAATATTCTGAAAGGATTTAAGACTTGAGTATTCAGTGAGGGCCTCTAGCCTCTATATAAGAGTAGAATGTTTTTTAAAACCTCACAATCCTGATCAAATACTCTAAAGAAGTTCAGAATCTGGGGTAAAATCAATTGTTTATTTATAAAATAAACAAATCGCTTGTTTACATAGTTTCTCAGCCTACAGTTTAGTTCTACCAGTAAATTAGAAAAGGAACTAACTGCTGGCAACAGAAATACTAAATGATAGATGCCAGGTGACAGCTGACAGCCTAAGGAGAGAGAATTACAAGATGCAAACATAAAAACTGATTCAAAAAGCAAGACAATCTGAGGGTTTTTATAGGCCAGGGCAAATAATTTAATATATCTCAATTGACCCCTACCCTCATCATAACAGAGTATAGTAACTGAAATTTAAGAAGTCTTGGGGCTGGCCTGGTGGCACAAGCGGTTAAGTGTGCGTGCTCCGCTGCGGCGGCCCGGGGTTCGCTGGTTCGGATCCCGGGCGCACACCAACGCACCGCATCGCAAGCCATGCTGTGGCAGCGTCCCATATAAAAAAGTGGAGGAAGATGGGCACAGAGGTTAGCCCTGGGCCAGTCTTCCTCAGCAAAAAAAAAAAAAAAGAGGAGGATTGGCAGATGTTAGCACAGGGCTGATCTTCCTCACAAAAAAAAAAGTCTCGAGTCAACATGACGTAGTTAAACTATGTTCTATAGTTATACCCTATATAAATAGTATACCATATACATATATACCATACTATATACCACTTAGAAAGACTGAAAACTAAGATATTTTAGAATTCATGAAAAAGGTTACTTTTAAAAAACACAGTGCTGAAAAGAACAGCTTTATTATCTAGAAAATTCACGTAGGCAGAACATTTTTCACCCCAACACTGTATGATAAAAGAGGTGTTAATGAGCATGGATAAGCTCACTGTAACAAATCAATGAAATATAAAATCAGCTTGAAGGGCCGGCCCTGTGGCTTGGTGGTTAAGTGCGCGCGCTGCGATGCTGGCGGCCCGGGTTCAGATCCCGGGTGCGCATCGAGGCACCGCTTCTCCGTTCATCCTGAGGCCGAGTCCCACATACAGCAACTAGAAGGATGTGCAGCTACGACACACAACTATCCACTGGGGCTTTGGGGGGAAAAAATAAAATAAATAAAATCTTAAAAAAAAAAAAAAATCAGCTTGAATTAAATGAGAATTTCTTTTCTAGAAGTTATTTGTTAAACTCATGATTTAGAAAATAAAGCTCCACTTTAAATCAATTTTATATCTGAAACAATTCTGGATGTACTGCCCAATAAATCGTTCCAGATTTTTTTAACTAAAATTTATTTACATATTAAAAGTTTTCCCTATTATGATGATCTGGAATCTCAAATCTTGGGAATAGCAAATTCTTTTTTTTTTTTTTTTTATTCATTTATTTATTTTCCCCCAAAGCCCCAGTAGATAGCTGTATGTCATAGCTGCACATACTTCTAGTTGCTGTATGTGGGACGCAGACTCAGCATGGCCGGAGAAGTGGTGCGTTGGTGCGCGCCCGGGATCCGAACCCGGGCTGCCAGTAGCGGAGCGCATGTACTTAACCACTAAGCCACAGGGCCGGCCCATGAGAATAGCGAATTCTAAACTTCTTCAGCCAAAGATCTTGACTTGAAATCTGACTTAATTTTGATAATCAAGTTCACTTCAAAACTCTACAGGCTTGATTTAAGTTTTACTTTTATTCATGATCCAAACTCAGTGTATCTTTATTTGTATGATGTCTCTAAACTTCAGATGCCTCCTTAAATAATTGCTAGCACATTCATTTGTTTTTAAACATCCATTCTTCTCTAGTTTCTGTCCTTTATTTTATTTCCTGTTCTTGCACCATCCCACTAACAGAGTCACAGACAAGGAGTT
Source organism: Ceratotherium simum simum (assembly GCF_057802395.1). Taxonomy (NCBI): domain Eukaryota; kingdom Metazoa; phylum Chordata; class Mammalia; order Perissodactyla; family Rhinocerotidae; genus Ceratotherium; species Ceratotherium simum. Next base: position 50,809,397 of record NC_141914.1, read on the forward strand.
CTAAAAAAAACCTCCCTTAAAGATCACCCAGTGCAGTCCTCTAGCCAATGTCTGAAATCCCTATTCGAAATCCTGACAAGTGGCTACCCAGCCTCTGCTTGAACAGCAGTTTGAGATCAGGGACTTCCTTACTTTTGTATTTTCGTACCAAGCACCATGCCTGACATATAGTAGGGACTCAATGAATATTTGTTGAATGAATTCTGAATGACAGCACAGCTCATTAATACCCAGGGTCGCCTTTTATAAGGTTACTCTGCTACCACAAAACTCACAAGGATAGTCTCTTTCACGTTCAATACCGTTCTACTCCATGAAGTACCAAAGAAGCCCAACAGTCTCTGGAATCTATTTTTAGAGATCAGATCTACAAATTAAATAATACAAACGATGGGGAAATGCACAACATAACCATGATAAAATGTCGGGAGTTAATTTTACCTATTACGCTGTGGTAAGCCATAAACACATTTATAACAAATTATCCTAACTGCGTGTTAAAAACAATTAAGAAAAGCACACATTACTCAACAGAACATTCACAGGCATGCCAGATTTTCTCATCCATTCTGCATTTGTGTCAACATACAAATTAGGTCTTCAAAAAAAAGAACAATATAATTAAATGGCACAGCAGTAATGCTAAGTACTGATCGAGAATAAAAATAAGATACCGTGATATGAGCATCTATTGTCTTTTATCTTAGCTTTCAATATGGGAATAATTTAATTTCCTTTGTGTAAACATTAAAATAAAATACATTACATTACTTGGAAAAGGAGAGAAGTAGATCACTTAGTAGCTTAAGTTAGAGCCTTAACATTTTAAAATGCTTTTATCGCCCAACTTCCCTACCGTTATCTACCACAAAATGAACAGATGGCATCTTATCTGAAACACATAAGAAAAATTTCAGATATATTATTTCATTCCAAAGGTTCTTTCTCTAAGTCATAAAACAACAAATAACGTCTAGGAAAGCAAAATTTAAACAATTTCAAAACGTAAAGAGTTAATTTTAAATAATTAGGTTATTTAAAATTAGGTTAAATTAAAAGTTAATTTTAAATAATAATTTCCTTATTAAAAAATTAGGAAACGTTTCATGAAAGTTTCTCTAAATTTCAACTTACTGTGTTATACATACATGACCCTTCGATAATCAGATTTCCTAATAAAGAACCCTTGTATTTTGGTAGTACAATGCTTACTAGTCTCACAATGACAAATAATTTAGAGAACTTGATTTCATTTACAAAAAAACCAATAAGCATTTTTGTTACCACTTTCTAGATACAAAAGCAATTCCACCCACTCAGCACTATTCATATACAAACATTCCAATTTGTACTAAAAAAAAAAAATCAAAACCTTTAAAATCCCTAGGCTTATCTTCAATAATAAACTTTGCTTTTAGGTGGCAATCTAGTTTTTATTTTTTTTATTTTTTTATTTATTTTATTTTTTTAAAACATTTATTATTTTTGTGTGTGTGAGGAAGATCTAATATCCATGCCAATCCTCCTCTTTTTGCTGAGGAAGACTGGCCCTGGGCTAACATCCATGCCCATCTTCCTCCACTTTATATGGGACGCCGCCACAGCATGGCCTGACAAGCAGTGCGTCTGTGCGTGCCCGGGATCAGAACCTGGGCCGCCAGCAGCAGAGCACGCGCACTTGACCGCTATGCCACGGGGCCGGCCCTGGCAATCTAGTTTTTAACTACAGTATCAAATTAATATGATGATCCTCAATTAAGTCCTAATGACAAACATTGACAAACTAAAGAAATCAAGACAATGCCTCAAAATATCAGTGGGATTTCCAAAATCCCCCCAAGTCAGAATTAAATCTTTTTATTTTTTTATTTTTTTTTAATAATTATTTATTTGTTTATTTATTTTTCCCCCAAAGCCCCAGTAGATAGTTGTAGGTCATAGTTGCACAACCTTCTAGTTGCTGTATGTAGGACGCGGCCCAAAACTAAATCTTTTTAAAACGTGGGGGCCGGCCCCATGGCTTAGCAGTTGGGTGCACGCGCTCCGCTACTGGCGGCCCGGGTTCAGATCCCAGATGCGCACCAACGCACCGCTTCTCCGGCCATGCTGAGGCCACGTCCCACATACAGCAACTAGAAGGTTGTGCAACTATGACCTACAACTATCTACTGGGGCTTTGGGGGAAAAATAAATAAACAAATTAAAAAAAAAGTGGAAAAAACTATTTCTAAAAACTGAATTTAGAAAGTGCTATGAAAGATAAAGATTAATTTTTACGTTTTGGTATTCATAAGACAGTAAGCATACAAAGGACTAGTAGGTTGGTAAACTTAGTCTATCTTACTAATGGTGTGCTTACACAAGAAATAAAATATAATGCATATTAAAGACACATTACTTTGTACGAACCCAACATAAATCCTTAGCAATCTTACTAAACACATAACTGAATACAGTTAAGCAATAACTCCTTAGGTATAAAGTGAATATACCTGTCAGGGTTTTTTTATTGTGCATAACACTAGGACATTCAAGTGGTCAATAAATGATTTCAGAAGGACACAAAAGACACCGTACCAGACAGCTGCCAACAACTCTTACTGAAAGAAACTTCAATCTCTGAGTACAGGATCAGGTTTCCTCAAAACTTCCACCATGTTGTGAATCAACGTTTCAACAACTGAAACAGGAATAGTGTTACAAGGTAGCAAATAGCTACTTAAGAGATTTTAAGGCTTAGTCTTCTGCCTCAGTTCATTGTAATTATTAGAATTAATCGACCTAAAGCAAAACTGGAACAATAGGATCTAAGCACCTCCACTAACTTATTAAAGACAGACCTTCAGGAGTTAGAGCAATGCCCCCACACTGAAAGATCATACCACCTACCTCACAAAGCCAATTTTAAGTTTAAAGTGCTTAGAAATCTTCACAGGAAAAGCAAAGGCTCACGTTCTTATAACGTGCAACTATTATCATAAATCCTTCATGGAAACAAAGCCATGTGAAGTCTGTAGTATGATGCCACTCCCTTTACAACTTGTTCCTTTGAACAAACTGATAAAAAATCCTGTCAATTCCTGGGACTGTTAAAAAATACTGGAATTTTATACTGGAATTCTATGGTGTCCTATCCATTTAATATTGCAATTACCTGGAAATCTCCATGTCATATATATCTTTTCACTAAAACACTTGTTGTCAAAAGTTTTAATCTATATAAATCTAAGGCTTTCCTTTTCTATCCCATTTCAGCATATATGCTTTAAAAAAATTATGATCTCGGATTATTTTGGCCTTCAACTAATGTAAACTGATAATAACAAATTGTAGATTAATTAGTTTTACTATATACAATGTACTCTATTTTTATTTTACTCTGTTTCATGTTTTTTTAAATGCTGGTGACCCACTAAATTGATTTCATGACCCCCTGGCCCTTCTCCACTGGGGTTCTCAAGAGCCCAAATGCCCCGAGGCATCCATTGTACGCAATGAATTAACTTCTCTTCAAAGCATTGAGAATGGTACGATACGCCATCCTTGGGAGAACTGACAAAACCATCACTCAAATCATTTTCTGTAGGGCTTCATTCTCCTCTCATGGAACCCCAGGTGAGAAAGGCTGCATGGGTGACAAAGTGCAATTTGAAAAACACCGCTCTAAGTGAACTGTCTTAAAAATGGTCCAAAAGTATTATTTCAACAACTAGCCCGGTATTAATTAACACTTGTGCACTCTACAGATGCTCTTGCACAAACAGATGTACAAAGTATTACAAATGTAAAGGAATAAATTCCAATAGTAATTATCACTCCATGGTGAAAATATGAGTAAATTTTGTTTTCTTCTTTGCGCTTTTTAGGATTTACTACAATGGGTCTAAATTGCTTTCATAATCACACCAAAAAACTTTTATAACATGGAATAAAAGTCCTAGTCCTACCAAAACGGTCTTTAGTAAGTTTCTTAAACTTTTTTATTCCTTGTCCCCGTAAGATAAACAAAATATGCACTTTAAATGCTATTTGAAATCTCCAAACAAATTGAATTTGACAAATAAAAATAAAATATTACTTTGCCTTAAAACTAAATCTGTTTTCCTCATCGAAAATCACTGGTAACTTTACAGGGCTACTAAGTCTTTTCATTCAGTTATCCAAACCTTTTTTAAGCATCTACCACATTTTAGATTCGAAAACTAGATAAATTCCTGCCCCAGAGGGCCTCCAACTAGTCGTTAGATATATATTTCTGTGACCCACTTCGCAGTCTAGAAATCAAAATGAGTTTTAAATTAATTTTCTATCTTGCCTATTCATTCTTCTTTCTGCCTAGCATGTGCTGTAATATTTTACTTAGTGATTGAAGCAAACCACACATTAAAAAAAGGTTTATGGTTTAACTATATATTCTTTTTGCTTTTTATAGTCTAACAAAATACTTAAATTATTTTATGGATATAAACCCTCAATAGACCAAAATTCTATATACGGACAAAACACAGGTTTCAAGCCATCCCCAAAGATATTCCCAAACTAGTTCCACCTCTTTTCTTGAACAGGTTAAGTTCTGGCCCCACAATCATTTTCCACTCCCAGAATTCTAAAGGGATTGAAATTAACCCAATTCTTGATTACTTCCTTGTTCTCCCAGTGGCATAAACTAATGTATGCACAGCTATGAGAACACTATAGGCTAACTACAAAGTGATTCAGGACTACTCTTCTTCTTTTCTTCCTTGAAGTTTCTTAATTTTTTCCCATTTCTCAGACCAAAAGGATAAATTTCTAAGTTTTCTATCAGAAGCCTTTTAAAAAGGTTAACATTTTTAAATGTTCTACCATTTTTTAATGGTAAAAATGAATAAAGACTGTGTATTTCCTAAACCATAAGGGGGCACTATTCCCAAAGCCATTCTAAAGATTTCATTGAAATGTTCTTATAACATAATTCTTATAACAAACCTGTTTCATGCTTTCTTCTTGTATACTTCGTTTTAGTAAGTAAACAAATGTCCAACTAGTATGATTACTCATTGGTATACTTAGTTGTTGTGTACAAACAACGAAGAGCAAGATACATTTGAACCCAATACTCAATTATTTTGTTTTAGAAATATCTTCACATAACTCTAGGTAAGTAAACAAAATTTTTGAGGAAAGGAAAAATTCCCAAATACAATTAGTAAATATTTCAGTAATAGTTTGAAGTACTACTATCCTACATTTCTAGACTCTTCACTTCCAAAATGCTTTCAGATGTATTCTCTCATGTGATAGTTATCTTATTCAACAGTTTATTTGCAAATTACATGTGTTTATTAAAGCTTAAAGCATCATTTTTCAAAAAAATCCCAAATATTCTAAAATATAATGTAGTGTGGTTTTTCAAAAATCTGTTCAGTTAAAAAGAAAAAGATTTCACTGACTGCCTTTGACATGCGAGGCACTAAACTATGTTCTGGGAAAACAGGAGAAAGATAGTCTCTAAACTCACAAGGACAGTTATTAATTTTAGAAAGTTAGACAAAAATATTCATACTGGTCCCTTATACAAGCACAAATATTTCATTTGATTCTGACCTTATCCCCACTTGATCAAAATTTATGCTAATCACAAAATGCAAACTATACCACTGATGTAACAAATTACACCAAATCTACTCCAATCATTACTGGAACACATTTTGTCCCAACACTACTCTTTGTAGTTGCCCATTCTCTCTAGTATATTTCCTTACCTCATCTAGGTTTGTACTAAGAAACACATTTCCTAAACAAAAGCAAAATAGCTTACAAGAGGTGAGAAATTTTTTGTACTATTATTATTACCCCAACGACCTCTGCAGAAATGACGAACTAAAAGGAAAACGCAAAACTAAAAATAGTGAAATGCCTAATAGGCTTTAAGAGGAAAATTTTTAAGTTGACATCTTTAGGTCATCTATTTGCATCACAGATAATCTATAGGTTTTTTTTTTCTCTAAGCAGAGTAAAAACTGTATCATTTTACTTACTAAGAGTAGCCACGTCTGAATGTCAGAAATCTAAATTTTAATTTTTAAAAAAATACACTTATAAGGGCATACACCATCTTTAACTTAGTAGAGATTGTCAGCCAAATGCTGTAACAGTAAAGAATCTCCTATAATTACCTTATCAATTGACTACAAATGGGCTTTTCTAGTGTGCTTGAAAATAATCTTATGTAAACATCACTCTTCAAATTTTATTTACAAATGATCAATTTGCTTAGCAACCTTTTTTCCATAGACAGAAACGTAACATTCAACAAAATCGGAATTAGATAAAATAAATAATACCCATTGAAGATTTGGAAAAGAATCAGAAATATAATACTCTTGCATATATTTGTGCACTGTAAAATACAATAACCGTTTTTCTAATAAAAAGCACAAAAAGCTTAAATGATATGAAGATATGAATAGTTTGGTAACACCATCTTGCAAAGCAACCTAGGCAGATCTAAAATCAAGTGTATTTCTTGTGGTGACCTGAGTAATAAAGAGGTCAAAACATATCTTTAATTTCTACAAAGAACAGCATCAGTTCTTCACTCAGAACACTGACCTTATACCACTGATTTCTCTCATCTAAACATAGCTTACTAACTATGCAAATTAAATATAGCTATTAGCTATGCAAATGGTTTAGCGATCATTACTAATATGATTTACATCCTTAGAAATAATTTAACAGTTGCTACATTCCAAACAATTGCCTATTGAGTTTCAGGGTTTTTTTTTAATCCAAAAACAATACTTTGACTACATTAACTATATAAACATATCAAATTACATTAGTATTCACACTAAACATAATGCCCTTTATATAAGAGGTTTCTACATTTAGTATATTCTTTTGTTTAAAAAAAAAAAAGTCTGCGGACTTTTTAAAATAAGCATCCTCTGGATCTGTTTGGTTTGGTTAGCAACCAACTCAGTGACTCACAGACGATAACGAAAAATGTTCCCCAGTCAAGGACCATCTTCTTGCCCCCTTCCCAGTAAAATACCTTAGTCTATATACAAGTTAATAAAGTTTAAGAACCATTACATTAAGGTAAGTTGATAAGAAAAGTTAATGTTTCTCAAATTCAGTTTCTGCTACGAAGTTTGCTTTAGGGAAAAGTAGTGAAAATACGAGACTTCAAGTAAAAAGATCTGCATTCAACTCCTGATTCTACCCACCTACCAGTTATACAACCAGGAGCATGTGACCCATCTGGGAAACCCTGCTCACAGAACTTCAAAAAAGAACCACCTCACAAAGTTTTGAGGAGTAAATTTTTAAAACGTGAAGTGGCAAGTAATAAAACAACCACTCAAGTATGTATTACACGCGAACCCAAAAAAATTTTTTCTTAAAGGTTTGATTGCTGAAATTTTCTTAAATTTCCTTAAATTGCCAAGAATTCACATAAAATTGGAAACAATACCAAAATACACCAGAAACACTGTAGCAAATATTGCAAAAAATAACATAGCAAAAAGATGAAAAAATCTCACACCTTTCACAAACAAAAAATGAATTCAAATTAATAAGTTCTGAGACAATAAAGGACTACAGCCAGATGAAGGATGGTTTCAATTTTAACCAAACCCTAGCACATTTAGTTTCAGTTAAGTAAATTCATCATCTTTTTTTTTTAACCTTTCTCATGGTTCTCAGATATTTTTTTCTCACACACAGAGCAGGAATATTTAGGCAAAGTAGTTTATTCCAAAAATGCTTATGTCAGAGCAATGAAGATTGGAGCAAGAGTATCTGGCAAATAACGTGGCCACCTATGGACATGTAAAGTAGAGCCCCTAATTAGCTTAGGGCAAAATATAAACATCAAAAAGGGCATTCCACATTTTGATAATATAGATAATCTCTAAGCACAAGCTTCAGCATGGGACCAGCCCAGCTATAAGCCAGTCTAGCAATTTGAGAAGTGGCTTAAAGTCAATCCTGCTTCAAAATCAGTTAATAACTGCACCTGAACAATATAAACTTATCCAGTAGCCACAGGCAAGGAATTTCAAAGAAGTGCTGACCCGTTGGAAGCAGCAAGTAGCAAACCACCCTGAATTAGAGTCTAAAATTATCTTCATTGGGCTTCAGAAACAAATCACTGTCTAAAACTACGCTGTAACTAAATTTCCCTCAAAACCTTAAAGGCACCATAACAGTGCACAGGACACCAAATCTTAGGTTCTAGCCCAAGCTCTAACGTTGCTGTGAATGACCTTCGGTCATTTAATACACTTCATTCCTTTCTTCTGTGAAGTAGAAAGGGCAGAGATTATTTCAAGGAATAAAAACTAATAGCGGAAAAATTCGATTCTTAAGATGAAACATGGCCAACCTTTTCTTAGTTTATGAATCAAATAAAATTATACAGGTAAAACTGCTCAAGAATAATGCTTGCCACATTTTAAACACTTAGTGTTAGTTACTATAATGATTTTAAACAAGTAGGAAAATATATTTAAAAACCAGATCAATAAACTGAATATTTAATAACCCAAATCTGGTCTATTACCCAGGCATTCAAACTCTTAGAATGAAGATATTAGTTTAGCCTACCAGAAAATGCAGTGGGAAAAATAGTAAGTTTAAGATCACTCTACTGATACATTTTTATATTAATATTTACTTAGTCTAAAATAATCTTTTCTTTTTTCTATCTGTCATAATTTTTTAAAATTATTCCTTTTAAAAAAAAGAATCTCGGGGCCGGCCCGGTGGCGCAAGCGGTTAAGTGTGCGCACTCCGCTGCGGCAGCCTGGGGTTCGCCGGTTCGGATCCCGGGCGCGCACTGACACACCATTTGTCAAGCCATGCTGTGGCGACGTCCCATATAAAGTGGAGGAAGATGGGCACGGATGTTAGCCCAGGGCCAGTCTTCCTCAGCAAAAACAGGATTGGCAGACGTTAGCTCAGGGCTGATCTTCCTCACAAAAAAAAAAAGAATCACAAATTCTTCAGATACATCTGTTTTTTCCATTTGTTTCTAATATTGATCAAGGCCAAACATCCAACTATAGAAATAATGTCAGAAATCGTAGATGTACCTTTGAAAAAAATGCTGTGAGGAGCCCACCACCAGAATTGTTTTGGCTATTATACCATTTGCAAATGGAAATAACACCGAAGTGTAAATTATCTTGACTCCTAGGAAAACAACCGATATAGTCATCAAAAAGGAGGACGCGTGAAAAAGAGTACATGACTTGAGAAAGAAGCCCCAAATCCTCCACTCTCTGGCTATGTAATCTTGGGAAAGCCACTTGATCTCTCTGAGCCTCATTCTCTTTACCTGTAAAATGGGAATAATTCTACTTCTCTCACTAAGCTGTTTGGAAGATCAAATGAGAACGCACACAGGAAAGCACTTTATAGCCTAAAACGTGTTAAACAAACATATCACATAGATCAGTATTTCTTGTTGTTGTTATATGAGCAGTAACAGTTTAACACACAGGTTACGTTACATTCTAAATAGACTTTTAATTTCAAAGTAAACCATTACCGTTATTCAAAATTGCTATTTAAAAAAAAAAAAAAAACTTGCCTTGGATTGCGTTCTCTTTCCATTTCTTACGCTAAATTTCTCCTTCATTTCTTCTAAAATTATCTTCAGTTTCTTTTCCTCAGGTGTCCCTAGGTATTTTTGGTTCACATGAAGATAGCAATGCCACTTGGCTGATTCAAAGCCCCAGTGGCAAGTCCTTTTGTCAGGTGATCTGTGAGAATGCATCACAAATGTCTGGGGCGCAAACATTCCACAGCACTCCAGACACTGAATACACGGAGCATCAGGCTGAACATAAAACTGGGGTGCAAACAGACCCTGACATTTGCCCAAGCATTCATGTTCCACTTCAAAGGCACTGCCAGTTTCCTTTAACTGGGCCAATGAGTTTTTAGCAGGCAATATGCTGCCATTTTGAGGAAAAGTACGTGGCCGCAATAAAGCATTACATAGTCTTTGCGCATCAGTTAATGTGATCAGCCCACAGGATGGGGCATTGAATGGGAGTATTCCTAGGACCTTTAAGATATGAAGCTGGTCTGAAGTACACCTTGAACAATAGATGTACAACTCGTCACACACTGTATTTATTTGCTGGAGTGAAAATTCACGGAGAACAGAATTTAAGACTTGGGGCAAACAGAGTCTCTTTTCTCCTCCAACCTGAAAACACGAAATAGACTCCCCTTCCAATACAGTCTGGGTGAGTTCTGTGGAGCTATCAGAAGGGATGAGTAGTGGACCAGGAAGAACCTGAGGAGATGGAAGAGGCAGAAATACAGTAGGTGACATGCTTTCTTGGGAATACCGAGCGGAGAATGCTGCTGGTCCACCCAGAGAGCTCTGACTACTTAAGTGGAATTGTGCCAAAGTGTGTTTCAAACTGGGATTTAAATGCAAAGGTTCAGGCACAGAGGCACAGGTTCGCTTGACATGCTCTCCATTAGTTTCCATGGGCGCTTCATAGTCATCCAAGTGTTCCTTCTTTACTGTTGGCATCTTGTTGATCATCATTCTTCCATTTGCATGAACATCTGTCATCATTTTTTTCACTGGAGGGCTGCCATCATCTCCCATCCCATTCAGTTTTTTATTGGAACCCTGAACCAAGGGGAAATTTGTCTGTAGGTTTTCCATTGCTAAAAACTACTGTTAAATAAGTAAGTCTGAGATTTGCATTGTTATTTAGTTGCTTATTTGAAGAGAGAAAAGCGATATACACCAATACTTATGGTAATTTACTCTCATAGAAAATTTAAATTTCCAAAGAGAGATCTCCCTAGTGAATAGATTTTGCAACTTTGTTTTGGTTCTGCTTATACTCTAGTATAATTTCACTACAAATGCTAAAAATTCCTCGTTTTGTCTTTAATAAAGAATATGATTTGAAGAGGCACACCTCTGAGGAAGTTTTTTTTTTTCTTTTTTAATTCTTCGGATATACGTATTAAAATAAAGTTACCAATCCTCTCAATTCAAGATGTCCAGGTTCAATGCAATGGTTTGGTTTGGTTTTAAGCAAAACACATGAAAAGTTTATGCGATTACTGTATCATAAAACCTAGACACAAACACAAGTCAAAATGATGCACCCAAATTTAATTTTTGGCACCAAGGACACCAAAAAAAGAAAAAAAATTCTTCTCTAAAAACGATGATCTGCTGGTCTGTGTCGACAACCTGAAGACTTGAATAAATCCTCACACCAGCAAGAGCCTCTCACTCCACTTGAACTTCTACAGTTAAAAATGATACCTAAAGAAAAACTGCCCAGTTATCTTCAAGGATTACTGTTCATTCTTCTTTTAATGAATCTGGAAGAGAATGGGGATGGGGCAAGAGTTACATTTGAATTTGCTCCAGAGGCCAAAGGCTCAGTTTGAAACTAGTTTCTTAATCTTAAACTAAGTTCACTTTACCAAAGGTGACACTTCATTTTTTTTTAAATCTAACACCAGTTAACTAGAAGAACCTTCATTCAAATAGGAAAGCAATTTGGAGAATGGGTAAAGAGAGCAGTAATATCCCTCAAGAGGGTGAGGGCTACCCCAACTCAGAATTGGAAGAACCTTAAACAGATCATCTCACCCAAAACTCAGGACTAGAGGCTTTCTCAGTTATGCCATTTTAACTAAAATAATCCATTACTTCATCTCCTAATTTAAAAAAAAAAAAAAAAACACCAGTTTGATCCAAAAAAATCAGACACGAGTTAACATATCTACCATATGTAACTAAGTTACAATCTTAAGTGCATCAATTCATCTGGTCAGTTTATGCTATTTTTCTGGAATGACTGCAGGCAAAACTTAACATTCCCTTTAAAAGATTAGCGAATTTGCTTAATGGAAGCCAAAAGCTAGAGACTCCACTCCTGGGAATCTCCATCCTTGAACAAGACTAATCCGGGACAAAAAGCACAAGGCAGACAGACCTCACAAAGAATGCAAATGGAGGAAGAGGAAAAAAGAAAAGATTCTTCTTCCACTTCCTTCTTGACAGAAAAATCCAAAAGAAATCCAATAAACAGAAATTTTTGCCTCCCAAGCTCCCAGCAATTTACCTTAAAACAGACCCAAAGGGTTAAGGACCAAGGCCAGTAGCCAATGTACTGACTTTCGCCCACCACAGGAACACCTCAGCCAACGCAGGCCAAGGAAGAGGGCAGCAGGCATGACCTAGAACCGGGGAGCCCCCCAAACCCTGAAATCCTCGGCCCACGCAAAGCCGCCCACCCATCTCAAACCCGAGGGGGAGGGGAAGAGTGGAAGACAAGGCACCCGGGACGCCTTGGGGTGTGCAAGGGGGGAGTGGGAAGTGCAGGAAGAGGAATCCCCCAACCCCCACCCGCAGTCTCACGACAACCCCAAGTGCCCTCGCAACACGGCCCCACTGCGGGGGCCGCGGGGAGGACGGTGGAAATCCCCCGCGCACCCTCTCCCCGGGAAGTTTTCGGGTGTTACCCCAGCACCCCTAAGACGGCACCTCCCCCCGCCCGCCCGGAGCCAGAAGGGAGAGGGGTCAGCGGGCGGGTGGGGCGCCCGAGCCGGGATCCCCGCGCCGCCGGGCGCCGGTCGACCAGGTCGAGCTCGGGGCATCCCCACCGAGCGCAGACCGGCGCCGGGGGTGGGGGAGGCGGCGACGGGCGTGCTGGTCTCCGGGGTCCCGACGGCTCCGGTCAAGTGCAGCGCCCTTCCCCTGCCCGCGCCCACCGCCCGGGGTCAGCGAGGCACGATCCGCCGTGGGACCCCCGCCCCGCGCCGCCCGTGGCCCCGACCCCACCCGGGACCCGCGCATCCGGACCCCCGACTCCGGCCTCCGCTCCCGGGGAAGCTCGACGAGCTTTGTTAACTCCTCACCCGCCCCTAGCGCCGCCGTCGGGCTCCCGGGGGGCCCCGCGCCCCTCTCCTCCCGCCCCGTCCCCCTCGCGAGCCCGGGCCGCACCTGTGCCCGCCGCCGCCGCCGCTCGCCCGCTCCCTTCGGCTGTGCCGGCGCCGCTCCGAACCCCACACACATCGCTACACACAGCCCTCTGACGTCACCGAGCCCTCGGCCCGCCCACGTCACTGCGGAGACACACGGCTTCCCGCAGACGCCGCCGCCGTCTCCGGCCGCCCGGGGGAGAGCGAGGGCGGCGGGAGGGGGAGGGGGAGGGGGAGGGGAGGGGAGGGAACGGAGCCAGCGGCGGCACCGCGCGCGCGGGCCCGCCGGCGACGCCGTCTCCGCCCTGGCCTCGAAGCTCCCAGTCCCTCAGGGACGCGCGCGCCGTCTGGCCTATTGTGGCTCCTCCGGGCTCCCCCCGCCCCGTCGTCTCGCGCGCGCGCCCCACCCCCCCAGGCGCGCGCCCGGCGCTCCCGGCCCCGCGCGCCGTCTGGGCGGCTGGCGCGCGGCGCTGTCTGCGGTGCGCCCGGCGCAGACAGGATGTTCCCTCCCCGCCCCACCCCCACCGCCGTCCGCCCGCCCTCCTTCCTTCCTCGAGTCGCCCAGCCGGCTGTCTGGGGCCGCCACCGGCCCGCCCCCGCCCCACCCGCTGCTCTGTGGTGACGGGCCAGACCCGGGGGCGCCCGGGCCGCTCGGCCGCCGCGCGCCAGGGGGAGGGGGGGGCAGGGCGGCCGCGCGGTGCACTGTGCGCGACCCCAGCAGCCGGCGGAGCGGAGGCGGGGCCCGCCCGGCAGAGTGCCGCCGCCCGAGGTCAGGCACGGCCGCCCCTCCCCCCGCGGGGCCGCAGCTGGGCCGCCCCGCCCCGGAGGCAGCCGGGTGGCGGCCGCCCCGCAGCGCCCCCAGCGTGGGCCCTGCTCGCCGGGGCTGCCCCCCACCCCCGCGGGGCCTCCCGCCCGAGGGCCGCCCCGCCAGCTGCCTGCGCCCCGCCCCACCCCCGCGGCCCCGCCTGGCCCGGGCCGCCTCCGCCCAGACGCCTTCCCCGGGCTGACCTCCATCCGCCATCGGGCCAGGCCCGAGGGCTGGCCAAAGTTCCGGCAAAACCGAGAGAAACATTTTTGTCCCTACTTCTCAGCCTCCCTTTCCCCTCTTCCCACCAGACTGCTCTCTCGGTTCCGAAAGGATGCTAGAAATTACATGTTTCTGCAGTGTTTACTGAGGGGTTTGGGGGTTTGTTTTAGAGGGGAACACGAGATGAGACGAGGAAAGGTACAGCCCAAGAGCTTTCGGCTGTGGCCTTCAGGGGCGAGTAGAGCAGAGCGGTCTTCCTGGCCAGTGTTCCCAGGATAGCCAATTAACATACTGAACTCGGCCGAGCTGCTCTGTCATATTTCGAAATATCGAGAAATCCCCTGTTCTCCACCCCACCACAAGATCAGGAACTGAAATAGTCCACTGAGTCGCAGTGCATAGAATTCAGAAGACTCGAGCTTTGTCCCCCCTTTTTTTTTTTCCTTTTTGCCCATTATCGTCCATTTTATCCTGGTTTTACTACTTCGGGGTCGCCCGTATGGGGTCCACATTTGGAGCTGGCCGACTGGCAATATTCCTATGCTCATAGATTTTTTTTTTCCTCTTTTCCACCCAACTGGCCTACCAAAGGCTCACAAGCCTCTCATTCCCTCCCACTTCCAAGTTCCCTTCCTTACGCCCCCATCGCTGTGCTCCTGGGTCGTGCCCCCTCTCCCACCCCCCACCTTTCCCTCCTTCTTGACTGCCTCCTTTCCTGAACATGAATAATTCCGCAGCACTTCCCATCTGTTATTGCCATAGAGACAGAAGCTCGACAAAGATAATGATGTTCTGTGCAGAGCCAGTGGGGGGAGAACAGCATCTGCGAGTCTGGGGGATAGATTTTTCTAATCGTGAGAATATTCAGAAGGTCCTGCTGAAGATCTGATGTGGAAGACTGGACAGTCCTGAGACTTGGCATCCGGTCAACTCTGGACACCTGGCTCGTGTCTAGCGAGAAGAAACAAGTTTTAGAAACCAAAATGACAGATTTTAAAAAAAGTGATTTCAAATTGCAATTAATGACAAATGTTTAGTACTCATTTTATCAGCCATAAAAATAATTACTTGCTAGCATGTCCAAAGGCCTAAGGACCAAAATAAATTGGACAGTAAATAGACTTTTGAGAAATCAAACACATTATCCCCTCCCCTGTTCTTTTGATTTGCTTTCCCCAGGAATCTGTTTTTTGAGGGAAGGATCTTTTGTGCCTGTGATTTTGTGTACAGTGGTTTGAGATATAGTGACAGGCAAATGTGGCTAGAACTAATCAAGCTTTGAAGGCCTTTTTTTTCATTATTCATCAAAGTACCAAATGTACCAATTTAAAATTCACTTTGTCCTTGAATTTCCAAGGTCTTGGCCTCAAAGATACAGGTTTGAACGCAAGTGAAACTAAGCAGGGTAGATCTGATGCAGATAGGAAGGCTCACACTCAGCCACATTTTTGCAGGTCTACTTAAGGATTGTCAGAAATTATTAGTAAAATTAATTGTATAATATGAAATAAACACTGAAATAAATGATAGTTTCTTTATCTCAGAATTGAACAGAGAATACCTTAGAAAAAAAGAAGCACTGCAAGGTAATGAATATTGTAATTCTTACATACTGATGGTCTTCATCAGTGTTGAAAAGTCAGCTCAAGTGTTGGTTGGTAAAGAGCTATTAGATGGGTTTCTCATGGCCTCCTGCCTCACCCCCTTGGCTGCCAGCAGGAGCTGAGCAAGGCCACTGTGTGAGTGTGTGCCTGTGTGTGCCTGTAAGAATTCCAGATGATTGGGGGTGGTGACCCTACTCATTGTTTCATCTTCCAATAAGCGGTCAGGTAGAAGGTCCAAACTGACTGGTACTAGGTGGTCTAGAATTTCTTCTTCAGTAGTTATGGCCATCTGGTAATAATAGAAACCAAGAATTTAAATGTTATAAATTCCAAGACCAGTTCTGCCCTATGACCCGATAAATGGTTTGGGGCAAATGCTTTCCTCTTGTCTCCATTTACTGATCTATTGATAATGACCTACTAATATTAATTATGAAGACTGTGAAAAGGAAAGGGTAAAGTGCAAACAGTCAATGTAAATTAATTTTGTTTTTATGAAGGAGGGGGAAGAAAAGTCAAATGAATGTTAATTGGATATACAAACACTGGCTTGTGTTTTCGATTACACCTGCTCTTTTCCAAGGAAAAGAAAGCAGTTGTAGCTTGATAATTCTAGTGCCTCCTCTCCCCGCTTCCTTGATCCTCAACAAAAAAACATTTTTTTGAAATATTTTTTTAGCAGCAATTCAGATGCTACAAGGTCCTTCAATTTTACAAAAGAATCTCAGCTATTTCCCTTTCCATCTCATTTTTTTCTGTTGCTTTTAATTTATTTCTACTTATCAGAATTATGACTACGATGATGATGATGATGATGCTCTTCAACTTCCTCATAGCACTTTAATCTTTTTCCCACCTAACCTCTTCCCTGTGTACTTTACTCTCCATAGTGGTTGAATGCTACTGCCGGCCCCTGCTGGTGCAAAGTTCCTGCCCCTTGTTGACTAGGCTTTCTCTTCGGGGCTCCTCTCTCCTTTGAGCTGCCAAGTCAATACTGGATCTACAAGATCCCAACTCCCGTTTTCATGCTTTAAATAAGGTGAGAACCAGATGCTTAAAAACTATTAACCTCCTCTTCCTAAATAGTGTCACACAGCACTTCTATTTTTCAGGGTTTTTTTTTTTTTTTTTTTTTTTTTTGTGAGAAGATCAGCCCTATGCTAACATCTGCCAATCCTCCTCTTTTTTTGCTGAGGAAGACTGGCCCTGGGCTAACATCCGTGCCCATCTTCCTCCACTTTATATGGGACGCTGCCACAGCATGGCTTGCCAAATGGTGCGTCGATGCGTACCCGGGATCCGAACCTGTGAACCCC